>NC_092814.1:334558990-334911490 GCF_023375885.2 Dermacentor andersoni
CTGGCATGTTGTAAAGTGGGTCACTGCTTCTACCAATGCCGTGTGCGGCACGAAGGTTGTTGTGCTATTGGCTGCAATGGGTCAAACTCACATGTGTGATTGGTTGGTTTGTAACTCTTTTGAGCAGCTGAGTGGTTAAAAAGTCATGCTTTGGTTGTGTGGGAGAGAGTGGAGTTTCGGGCTTAGACTCGGACAGACGCCTCGGCGTTTGTATAAAGCGTCTCTTTACCGGACAACGGCTCTTCCTTTGCGCTGCCACCGTGCATTCGAACCATCGAGGGGCGCCGACTTCGGACCTTAAAACACCACTAGTGTTGAAGCTACCAGAAGATAAAGGGAAATGAAATTAACTGCAAGCGAATCAGTAGGCGGCGTATAAGCATAGGGCCCTATAACGTAAAGCGATTCCCATATGTTTTTATTCCAATCTCCTGACGTCAAATTTGCGTAACCGCCGAAGCAAGCATCGGGCAGTGACACGCAGCGTTACCTTAACAGCCCAATCAAACGCGCTCTCAGTTTACAGGAGGTCAGTTTTCTTTGCTTTCAAAACGAATAACATTTCCGGAACTGAGCGGTTTTTCTTTTCTAATTGGCTGTCAGGAGGCTAGGAGCACGCTGAAGTGGAGAGGGTTTCGATGGGGCCGAGCCAGCGCACTGAAAATAGATAACCTAATGAAAAGGGTGCTGCTGCTGTCTGTCATTGATCCGCTTCCCTTGCTTAGCTTATGGTGGCTTGTCGAAAATCGCGGAGACGTGCAAAGGAACGTTAAGAATGCCGCTGAAATGGATCCTCAGCAAGGAAGAGTTCGCAGACAAGGTCGTAAATGTGCCGAAAGTGCTCCAACACGTTACACGCCACGCAAGAAGGTTTATTATACGTGAATAAACCCATTTTCTCTGGCAGGTGCGAGTAGCCAATGCCTGAGTGCTCGGCCGCAGCCATCGTTTATTCCTTTCGGGACGGGGCCGCCTGCGGCTATTCAGAAGAAAATGCAGTTTTGTTCGGCATATTAATTTATCTTTAACGCGAACACGTCACTTTGACGCGGTGAATTTTCGCGGTTTTGTGATGTCGTGTAACAGGCAAGTGAAGTGGCTGCAGAACGAAAACTTTTGACAAATAGCCGAGGGCTAGTGGCGAAAAGGTGGCGAATGAGAAATAACTATTTTTCTGTTGTTCGATCCGATCATACATAATCAGTGTGTACACGTCGTACACGTCCCGAAAACCGTGATAGCTCCCCATCTAATGATGGGGAGCTATCGCGGTTTTCGTGACGTCGCGTGACAAACAGGTGAAATGGACGTGGTCCAAAAGCTTTTTTTGTTAATCGCAAAAGGATGATTGCAGAATTGGAATAGAAAAATTGGGAATGGCTTTACGCTATAGCGCCCGTGCTGATGCATGTTGAAGCTTCACTCCGTGTGCGACAAGGCGCCACAGGCTAACCGGACGCGAAAGACAAACCACGTGCGGAAACAGCGTCGTTACCTCCGCAGGCGACCTACACCGCCTACACCAGGATACACGGCGTTGGAGCCTCCGCCGCGCTGAAACAACCGAAGCGCTCACTGTCGGCGCTCGTTAGTGCCATGACGCAGTGATTTGCTTCGCCGCACTTAGATGACGGCGCCATCCCTGTCGAGATAAAGCATATTTTACGCGTTCGCCCCGACGTCACAATCGTCACAAAATGATGATCCTGGACCGTTGCCTAAAACTCTTTCTAGCTAAAAAGAACCAGAAAGTTCGCATTCTCACATAGCGCTCGCCGCAAGCGCTTCCAGGTAAAGGTTACGGTTGCATTAGCTTCAGTTGCCGGGCAGCGGCAACTGTTTGACCAGTGTATATGCGCGTCGCTTGTAGTATAGTGCCCCACACCGCAGGTCTTGCAGTCGCTGCGGTGATCGGTGCGCTGCCTCAATATATTGCAAAATGAAAACAAGCATAGAGCTGCGCGTAAATTTCGCATTAGGCAATATCGTAATCGGGGGTAAATTTTTCTTGCGTTCGAATCTTTTTTTAACAGAATAATTTGTTTAGAGCGATTGGTCCTTCCTGAGAAAGAGAGGGACGGGTTTTCTGGTTGGGTAGGCAAAGAAAGGTTAACGGATTTAAAATCTTGGACGAAAACGGCGTGCTCAAGTGAGCAACGTCGTTCCGCACGACATAATAGTTGTACAAAGGCTTGCACAGGCCTGCTATTTCTTGTGCCAGAAGCAATGGACCATTACAGGTCACAAAGAACCAACCAATATATTGTGTAAATTGAAAAAAAAAAAATAAACATTGGCTGCTTTGTCTGCTCAAATGACCTCAAACTGACTTGCTGCTTTATTTCGCAGTATTCTGATTTAGCATTGTTTTCTGATATTGTAAAACATTCTGATTGAGTAATCTGATCAAACAAATGTTGTGGTACGCTTCTCGTTTCACATTTCGCGACCTGTAGACTGGCACCACTACGGCCATTCGAACACCAGAAGGCACCCTCGTCTGACATTGATTAAAACTCGCGCCACGTTGACGCACAGTAACAGGGTACTTCTCGCTAGGTACACGCGGGGGGGATATACGCAGCCGAGCCGTATGAGGTACTCTCTCCCATTGCGGGCGTGCCCATCTCTGTGTCCGCACTGCGCAAGGGCATTCCCACTTGAGACACGCCACTCTACAGGCGCAAATACAACAATGGATCCCTGGGTGCCACACTGTTTTGAGGTTCTTGCGCTTTACCTGACGCTAAAAGTAGCTACCTATATCGAAATATCTTGCTTACTTTGACCTCGTTGAACGGTAGCGGCCTTCCCACGCTCTTGACGTCATCAAGTTGTGGTGCCGAAAGCGTGGCGCCCCCGGTGAGCTCCGTCATACCGTAAACTGCAAAGACAGGCACGATAATATTTAGTGCGATTAGCGTTCTTTGCCTACTTCACCTATTTCGAATCTATCTATCTATCTATCTATCTATCTATCTATCTATCTATCTATCTATCTATCTATCTATCTATCCTCTTACGCCAACACGGCGACCCAAGTTGTCGTCAAGCTAGTGCTACAGAGTATGCGGTCAAGTTGCTGATGCCATTGTGGTTATTCATCGTCGTCATTCCAGCTTCATGATCTGACTTCGCCATGCTGTCGTCGTCACGCTTGCTACTCTGACCATGCGCCCTAAATTGTTTAATAGCCTGGACCACCATGGATTTGGTCGTGGTCGTGACGCCGTCGCAGAGTCGTTACATCGTCTTCATTATAGCTTTGTCATCTGACTCTCGTCTTGCCGTCATCGTCGCGCCATCATCGTCGTATTGTTGTCACGCATTCGTTGTCATACCGTCATCGTGATGCCCTTGCGATCGTTCTTCACCGCCACTCAAGCTTAGTCATACGACTTTCGTCATGCCGTCGTCGTCATGCATTCGTTCTCATACAGTCGTCCTGATGCCGTCGCGGTTATTCCAGCTGCGTCATCCAAGTCACGTTATGTGGTCGTCGCCGCACCATCTTCGTCACACAGAGGTCATCATATCATTGTCGTCACGGGCATGGTCGGTATGTTCTCATGGTTAGTCCACTGTTATCAAACTTCGTTATTTGACTCTGGTCGTGTCGTCGCCGTTACGCCTCCTACGCTAACCCAGTAGCAGGAGTTGTCTAATAGCTTGAGCCAGTAGGTACGTGGACATGGTCGCGATGCCGTCGTAGTTCTTGCATCATGGTTAATCCATGTTTGTAACCTGATTGG
This sequence comes from Dermacentor andersoni, assembly GCF_023375885.2. NCBI lineage: Eukaryota > Metazoa > Arthropoda > Arachnida > Ixodida > Ixodidae > Dermacentor > Dermacentor andersoni. The sequence goes on from NC_092814.1 coordinate 334,562,743, forward strand.
CATCGTGTAGTCGTCATGCCATCGTCGTCATATCCTTCATGCATTCGTTGTCATACCTTCATCGTGATGCCGTCGTGGCGATTCCATTGTCTTCATTCCAACTTCTTAATACCACACTATTCATGCTGTCGTCGTCATATCCTTACCTTTGTGTCATCTTCGTTGAACACCATCATCGGTTCAGAAACATCCACCCATTATCTCCATGTCGCCGCAATTCTACTTCCTACGTCGTTAAATTGAGGGCATTCTGTCTTGTTAATTCTCTTGTAATCGTGCTGTCGTCATTTAATCGGGATTATGCCTCCATTTTCATGCCATCATTGTCCGTTCGCCGTCATCTATCCACCTTCGTCATCAGGTTGTCGTCATGCTGTTGTCGTTCTACACTCATATTCATTCCAGTGTCTTCATATCAGCGTCATCACGCTGCCCTCATTACATTGTCGGCATTATTTATGAATTGTCATCTCGTTGCTGTCACGCTGTCGTCGTCATGCAGCCTTTGCCATTCCATCTATGTCACTCCGTCTTCGTATTTCCTTCGTCGAACTGCGTTGTCGTCAAACATTCATATTCACGCCGTCGGGCTCATTGGCGACTTTGGCAAGCGAGTGCCGCATAAATGTGGCCTGACACTGGAGACACTGACTATTGTATATAGCCGAAGCAGAGAAACTCTCGGAATGACCATTGCCGATAATAAATAAACGTGACTTCATCAATATCGTGTGTCGCTACATTGCTTGGATGCTAATCGGATTACCGTCAACCGTCATCGTGAGATGGGTTCCGCCACAAACCTTTATTACGCAAATCTTTATTAGGCAGAGTGAGAGAGAAGCTCAGTTACCTCATGACGCCTTTCGCAGCGCTCGCACAGACCGCCGCGCCATGCATTTGGGATGCAACGCGCAGGCTCCGCGGTGGCGGCGCTAGATGGCGCCGAGTGTTTTAGCGAAGCGCTAAAGAGGAATCCTGCTACAGTACACGCATCATACATAACTCGCTTCGACGGTGGCAATCCGTTGTCGCCATATTGATAAATGCTAAACACAATACCGTCGACAGTCATCATAACATGGGTTCCGTCGACTTTTCTTCATTTCAGACACATTATTTTCTTATTTATCTCTAGGCCTATTACTCCACAGCTGCATGCAAGGCTAGCCTGACTTTAATTGCTAACAGTCTTTTTTTTCATCTTTGAAGAGCGACGGCTATTCTCAATAGGTCTTCAGCATACGTTTTTTTTTTCTGTGATAACAGTTCGAATACCAGCTGGGTTTCTGAGTGCACATTATATATTCCTAAGTATTGGACAACAACGGTCTAGAGCTGTAACTTACTAAGTATACATCCTCGTTATGATTTTACAGAACAAAGAACAAACAAGGCGCCGCTAGTTTCTGCAGCGGTCATGCAAGGAAGCTGCTTCAGAATGGAGGACGTGGTTATAAAGGCTCATAGGTTCTGCGAGCTGTACGCACGTGAAAGCTTCAGGTACACCTGCAATGAAGGGCTGCGTGGTACTTCTAGCTGCGGTTTTCCGTTAAGCGCAATGTTTCGGATAAGGTATATTTTAATTATTATAAATCAGTCCTTAAAACTTGCGAGAGGATGTTTATTCACCGCATCGCTTGTGTAATTGCGCAATTATGCACCATCCTTCGACACCCGTGTGAGGCGTTTCTTTTGAGCGAATTTTTGTGTACTTGATCTACTAAACGAATTCAGAAGATAAACCCAAAAAAGCCTAACATTACTGCGCATTTTATGATAGCTACTCTTCCGAACGACAAGTAAAACTCATTCAAAAGTTAGGATATTTAAACACATATTTTCTCTATTTATGGCAACTGCAAGCAACTTCTGAGCTGTTCAATACGTATCGTCTCGCTACAGCAACCATTGGGTCACTAAGCGGCAAAAAATGCGAGCGCAGTATCGTCTGCCTACAGCAACCATTGGGCCACTAAGCGGAAAAGTATGCGAGCGCACTATCGTCTAGCTGCAGCAACCATTTGGTCACTAAGCGGCAAATTATGAGAGTGCAGTATCGTATGGAGATCCTATGGAGAGATAGCTGCGTATCCATTCAAACATCCGACCACCCACTTCTACCTCTACGAGAACAGAGAGGATAACTTCATGGGTAACGTTTTCATACGCCCATTTGACGCCGAGAAAAAAAGAAGCGCATAGACGCTTACGGTATTTCTCATGCTGATCGTAGGTGACCACGTCGACGATGTTATCGATTGATGATCGACCACGTCGAAAGCACACCATGGAATGCGGGTAGGTGTTGTGGTACTCCAAGTACCATTCCAGGCGTCCTAGGATGATCCTCGCCATTACATTGCCCACACAACTTGCCAAAGTAATCGGGCGATATGATGACAGTTGCAACAGCGACTTGCCAGGCTTCAGCAGTGGAACAAGGCGATTCGTCTTCAAGCTTATGGGTAGCGTGCCACTTTTCCAAGATTAATTGTACAGCTCAAGGGGAACAACACTTGCTCGCTCATCCAGGTGACACAAAGCTTGGTAGGAAATTCCATCAGGTGCGGGCGCTGATGTACATCCAAACAAAGCTAATATTGCCTTAAGTTCGTGGATTGAGAATGGTAGATCCATGCGGTGATCACGTCGTGGCGGACAACTACTCGAAGGCGGTGGAATGTTGGGAGCTCTGAGTTGGCTAAATAATTTGGCGTAGAGCTCCTCTGCCACGTCAATCTCCGGCCTCTTTTAAGAGTGGGCTAGAGCGTTGAATGGGAACCGCTGTACGTGGGATGTCCGGAGACCTCGCACCGCTTTGCATAGTTGCGATAAAGGCTTGCGTGGATCTAGCAACTCAGGTGGCAGTCCAGCGTTGCGATTCGAGCTTGTCTAACCGGCGCTGCATCTTCTTTCGCGTGCGTCTGGGGGTCCGTAAATCGTCCATTGCCTTCGTGTGTCGGTACCTTCGATCAGCATGTCGTCGGATTGCTCGAAGTCGTTCTAGCTCCACATCAAATTTCGTCAGTTTTGAAGAGCATGTTAGAGTACGCATAGTGTCTTGCACCGCATTCTTGATTGCCTCTTCCAAGACGAAAGGTGGATTGGCTTCGCATTGTTCTTCCATGACAGACTGAAATTTATTCCAGTCCACTCTTTGGATCGTATCTCGTATTTTGGAAGGAGACAATCCCCTGATCTTGACGTACGTGGAATATTGTCGCTTCTGTGCTTCTCTATGTCCGCAAACCACCTTCCATGTCTGACAAGACTTCGTGAGACACAAGCCAAGTCAAGACAGCTGCTGTATGTGGAGCCACGTAGAAACGTAGGACTTCCATCATTCAACAGCCAAAGTTTATTACTAGAGGCGAAATATACTATGCATCTGCCTCTAAGCGGTCATCTTCAAACTACCCCAGAGTGTATCATTGGCGTTGAAGTCTCCAATAATGACCCACGGATCGGGAGTGAGGAAAAGATGTCTCGCAGTCTTTTATGACCAAATCGACTTCACGCCGATAGGTAGGCGCCCACAACAGTAAACGTAAAATTATTTCACTTAACTGTTAGGCATATATATTGATTATCGCCATTAGGTGGCACAGCCTGATGAATGTAAGTTAGGTCATGGCGAATAAACACCAAAACCTTACTGTTTTCAGCAAACTTTGACGACATAAACGATTCGTATCCAGAAAGCCTGATCGTGTTCGATAAGTTCGGCTTGCTAATGACCGTAATGGGAAACAAACTGGCATACGTGAACCGACGGAAATTCTAAATGCGCGCTCTGGTCCGCGGGCATTCCACTGAAAAATAGCTGCTTTTCGGACCTCATCCCTGAAATACAGTGGCTGGGGAGCCATGATCTACTCAAGGGTTGCAGCACCGGACTCAGAGAGTCCAGTACTCGAAGCGTACTTCTGGCAGACGGTATGTGCATGTTGTTTAGCAACACGCGAATGGCATTCATTAACGACCTAACAAGTACTACCACTTGCTCATCTGTTTTCTGCGACTCCTCGGATGCAGCACCTTGCTGTACTGGGGGCGGCTTCTACTGCGGATCTTCTGCCGGCCGTGTACGCGTAAGTGGCGTCCATTCCTTTGTAGAGAGAGATTTGGCAGTTTTCTCCTCTCCAACATCGATGTTTTGAGTGCCAGAAACTTCAGCTGAAGGTGCTGCTTGACGAGCCGACTTTTTTTAAAAGTAGATATTTTCCGTCGTGAGGACCTTCAATGGTGACGTCGTCTTCGCTGGACTTTCTCAGCGGCGTCTTTGTTGGTAGAGTTTTCTCTTTGTTTGAGAATGGAGATCTCTGTCTTGATTTGGGTACAGTCTTTCGAAGAGGCGCTGGGATCACCTTGACAGTTATGACAGTTCAACGTGGTTGCGCTGCAGTTGTCTTCTGAGTGGGCTTCGGCGCATCGAGGGCACACCGCGGAACCTTTTCAAACACCCTTCACATGGCCAATCTTCATTGCATTGGTATTAGAATAAATGATCGAACCTGGTGGCGAAAGTGGCCAACCTTCACGTAGGATGGAACCTTTGAACGTTATCCTCACACAACGTGTGTTACCGAGGCGATTAACATGCACAATGACGTTGTGTTCACTTGCTGATTTTATGAGAACTAGTAGGTCTGCGTTATGTATTTCATTGGCAATGTCATAGATGACTCCTGGTATTGTGGCACCACTCGCTGGCACTATAGATCGGACCTTGATGTTAACCAGCTGCGTTACATGTTGTAGTGATTAGCGCGCTCGAGTTCATCACATGGATCATCAGGATGTTTCTTATAATGTTTATCATGACATCCTTGATCTCGTTCGGCACGGTGTTTTCTAGATACACAGAGAGTGCTTGCTTATTGAGGACACGTAGGTTGTCAGTAGCGTTCTGTGGCACAAACGTGATGGAATGAGGCCATCGTTGAGGCGCAGTTTTCACGGTGGTCGAACTTGACGCCGAAGATGCGTTGATAATTCTTCGTTTGGCCTTGCGGAACTGGAAAAATCAAAAGCTGTCCTCTGAAGACTCGTCACTTGATGCGGAGTACAGCTCTGTGTCCTAGCTTTTGCTCGATGTATTTCCTCGCTTCCTCGAACGATGTCCGTAGGTGAACGGGAACCGGGAGGGTCCTCGGGGTGTTGTACATCCATCACGGCAATGTAGGGGGCGGTAGACCCCACAAGTGCAGTGAAAATTCAAGAAAAGCACAGAGAAGGACGAAATGTGTTCCAGAAGAGAAACAGTTCGTCTGTGAACTGCGACCGAGCCATGCATTCTACACATATCCTGGCGCCGTCAGTTTTACATTTGGAAGAATGCCACCTCTTTGCAATGCCACAGCTATTTTTCTTTTCCCTATTTTCTTTGTATAGTAAGGTTTACTATATGTAGATATTCCAAATACAGAGGAACAAACCTTGTATGATCCCCGGCAGGCGAAACTTCTTAACGACACTTCGCATAACGGATGAGGTCAGTGTACTGCCACCAAAAATCACTTTTGTGAGACTGCTCGTATCCACTTGGTCCGTAAGTGGGGATTGAACCAGCTTTTGAAGGATTGTTGGATACAAAAAGGTGCTTGTCGGCTGTTGTGCAAAAAGGAAGCAAAGTGTTAGTGTGAAAATCTGAAAGCATGAGTAGTATTTTTATCGATACTTCGACTGTTCAGTTTTTGCCCTCTGCTGGGAGTGCAAGGGGCATGGATTATCTGCATCAATTTTACGACCAGAACTTTTCATGGCCATCACCAGTTTTCGTCACAATGCGCTTGGTCATGAAAATTATCGCCGTTTTATTGTTACTGATCGCTTACTTTCTGCAAACTTTGAAGTGGTAATGCTACAAATGAAGCCAGGAAAAGGAAGGCACTTAATTTGACTTTTTTCTTCTCGTGCAATGTCATTGGGTGTAATTATCTTTTTGACTAAACCAAATTTTTAAATATACCCTGTCGCAACCAGCACACTTGTAGTGCTTCAATTGGATTACTCGAAGAGGCGGAAATTATTTGCACGAGAAATGAAATTGTATAATCAACTTATCAAGAAATCGGAACTAATTAGATCTGTGACTCATTTCTTTACGACACAAGCAAAACAATAACCTGTATTCGCTTTTTGTCGCATGATGAGTTCCGTGGTCACTCTAAGCACACAGTGCTTGTTAGGTGACCAGGCTGTGGGGAGACACCTTCAAACGTAAAAAGCATAAAATTGTGGACTGTCTTGCTAGCAAACTAAAGCGGTACATTGTAAATACATTCGATTTATACCGCCACGATAATGCATTGACATTATTTGAATTTGGAAAACAAATAAACGAACTTGCAAATGTGCAGCATATTGTAAGGCCGCGATAACGCGTTGTCATTATTTACAAAAAAAAAAACAAGAGGCAAATAAACGGAACGATAAATGTGTTGAGTCTTAAAATGCTACACTAACACATTAACATTTTTTGCAAAACGAAAGAAGCGAACGATTTAAATGCAAGCACAGTTTACTGATAGTTGCCTAAACGTGTACACAAGTTCCTCATACCTTTCATAGTTTTTCCTTTTGAGCTTATGTTATAAAAGTTGACACTGAGGTTATTAAATAATATTGGCACCTAGCACTTACTAGTTTCTTAAAGCGGCAGCGTTAAAAGGACCGTGTCGTAGAAAATGCGCTGGCGGCGTCCGCTTTCGGAGGCATTGGCCGTCAGAAAAAAAGAAAAAAAAAACCCAACCACAACCACGCAGGCCCTCCAGGTGGCGCAGTGGCGTTACAGAACTAATTGAATTTCTCAAAGCAAGATGCCTCAGGAAATTCGTAAAATCCGACTTACACAGAACCCACACACATGATAGCTTTGGTGTCTAATTTGATTATACGAGAAGACATAATTCTGTTACGCGGAAACATAAACACAAACCCCCCCTTTTTTTGCTTATGGGGGTATGAACCATTGAGGAGGCACTACTTGTAGCCTCCATCTTACGGGGGTATGAACCATTGCTGTGCCCTGCACCGCCGCCGGGATCGCCCCACCACTGTTTTCTATCGCGCCTTGTTTCGCAGAATATTAGGCGTCGGCGTGAACTGGACCAGATAACGCTATCGCGTTCCAGTCCTACAGGTAAAGCTTAAGCGTCCTCCAAATTTTTTGCCACAGTTGGCAAACACCCGTAGCTTAACATGTCTTTCCGTTTTGCATTGAGTAACGTTCTTCGTGAGCACAATATAATAAAATATCTCATCGGCGTGTAGTGCACCTTGCGCTTCATACCTTCCTATGATGGTCTCACGTATGCTGCAATATAGCTTACGCTTATTACTGTTCTTTTAATTATGCAGTTGATTTCGTGTTTTTACAGCGAAGCCCTGTATAATTCTACCCTCCCCAAAACAGTTGTCGTGTCTCTGGGCCGTGCCGCGGTGGAGGTGAAGCAGGCTGCACGCACTCCGACAATCATAATAATAATAATAATAATAATAATAATAATAATAATAATAATAATAATAATAATAATAATAATAAATGAAATAAGTAAATGAAAATACACTGTTTCAAGTCTATGGGTATACGGGAATCGTTTGTGAACAGCACATGAACTTATGAGCCGGAGGCGTTACCATATACGTAAAGGACAAAATGTATGTACGACATATACCCTTGACTCGCAAGAGGACAACGCCACCGACTGGGGGGGGGGGGGTATATTTGTGCCATACATACGAAAGTAGGAATTGTGATATCCACTGTGTATATATCTCCGGGAACACCCAAGTGCTCGAGAAGTTCTTGACCACACACTTTTCATGGTTCAGCGGTGATGACACAACCCCTGTGATCATCGATCGAGATGTCAGTGTGGACATTACAAATCCAGAAAAGAAATTGTTTACTCAGTTTGTGCTAGAGCAGTTTGGTTTTAAGTGCCTAACCAATCGAAGTCACTCAGCTACTCAATAACATTCGTGCATAGATTTCACTTTGGCCAAGATTCTAAGTTTGCAACCAAGTCAATCAGTGTATATCACAGTAATCACAAAACTATCATCACTACCATTGCCAATTATGAAAATAAGTACGTGTTCCTTTGTCTAACCCTGTGCCATCTGTTACAGCATCGCTGGTCATGCACCTTCATGAAGTGGTACGGCTCCCTAATTTTTTCTTTTTTCAGATCAAGTGCCTTACCGACTGATACCATATGGTAGTAATGACAGGAGAAGTAATTGTGGCGTCGTCTCTCTCAGAGGAAGTAGGAGCAGCATCGTCCATGGCTAGTGTTCGAAAAAAACAGAAAGGTCCTGGGTTACCATTTGTTGGGAGTTCGGTTTAGCAGAGACAAGCAATTCACGTTTTAACTGCATGAGAATGGAGAGTCGACTGGCTTTATTCAAAAGTAAAAGCAGGTTTGCCGAGTGCCTGTGGTGGCACCCCAGTCGTGCAGCCACCTCGCTTCAAAGAAAGAGGAGGGGGCAATGACCCGCACGACGAGGCAGGATGAGGTAAACTGGGTTTCCGGAGCAAGGGGCGATGATCCCCACGGCGAGGTGACGGACGGTCGCTACGATCAAGTCTAGGATGGATTGTATGAAGACATAATTCTACCAGCACGGATATTGGCCGAGTCATCCAGGTAATTGAAGAAATACTTTCTACAAATTCTACAAATGCACCTGCCACCCCTAGACAAGCGGACGAAGTTGGCCAGAAGAGTTCCGTCAGTTTTCCCTTAACCACTATTTTACTAGCCCCAGAGCAGGCAGGTACACGGCAAAAACACTGAGCCTTCCATCAGTACAAACGTTAGGAAGCTGGTTATTGGCAATATGACTCAAGATTTATGCCAGAAATGCTGCATTTTGTAAAAGAAAAAAAATTGGATATGATGGACAGGGCGTGTCCTAATCTGTGACGAAATTTATGTAGAATGAAACCTGTAATATGACTCTGAGAATGATGTTGGGGTTATGTCGCTAGCGGCACTGAAAGGGTTTGTCGTGTAGCACACAGAGCATTCCGGTTTTTCGTGTCAGGCATAGAGAAGCGCTGGCTCCAGCGTGTAGCTTTCTTCACAGGTGAAGGCACAGTTCCTTCTGGACCCGTTCTGAATTTATTGAGTGAACTTGTAAGGAAGCTGAAGAATTGTAGTCTCTATGTAAGTGCATTGATCTGCAGTCAAGCAAGCAACAATTCTGCAGTTGGGACAGCACTTGGAATAAGTCCTACAGGATCTTTTCTTTTTAAATGGCTGGGGCTAAAATATGCTTTATGTTTGATCCACCGCAGACGTTGAAATGTTCTAGGAAGAACTTGCGGAAATATGAGCTCCACATGGGTAAGGATGTTGTTACATGGAAACACATAATTAAAGTATACCAGTAAACCCATCGCCTAAAACTGGAATATCTACCAAAAATGTCTGACTGGCATTTGTACGAAACTCCTTTCGGTAACATGACGGTAAAATTTGAGTGGCAAATATTAACAGTGTGTATTTGGCAATTCAGGCTTTCATTGCTTTAACGTTTTGCCTCCTACTGCCATTCACACAGGAAGCTTTGTAGACAGATTGAACAACCTGTTCGATGCCTTGAACAGCTCCGCAGTGCGCAAAAAAGAATGGTAAATTAGACACGTCATTACCTCATCCACAAAGCACATTGGATTTTTAAACGCTTCCGTCGTTTGGATTAGGCTCTGGAAGTTAAATTGTCCTCGCCAACCTAAGACTACATTAACGCTACGACAAGACCTCCAGCAGTCGTTTAAATTTCAGTTGTAATTCTTGATACGGTGGCTGAACCATGATCCCCTTGAAAGTGTGTTCAGACTCTTGCGGTAGCAGCACAGTTGCAATGAAACACTTAATGTCTACCAGTGTCCTGCCAGACTCAGGCACACTGTTGTTTAAAACCTCTTGAAGCTTTCTGTGAACAGCGACTGCGCGAAGGACAAGGGTGTTCTTTTAACTCCACTTATAATTAGGCACTTCCACTGACTAACCTTAACAGAGCAATTGAAGGGGCAACTAACTCCACGGGGGCTGCTTTTACAGAAGGGCCCTCTGAAAGTAGTGAAGAATGAAGTGATGAGCTTGAGTCAAAGTTTACTATGCGTGTGGATATTGCATATACACATTCCTAAAGAAAATGCAGTGCAGCTCATGTTATGACCTCTTTAAGGAACTATGTGTACTAAAGCTTCTTGTTTTCTTCTAATAAACTCCTTAAGGAAAGTAGCCACTACCTCGCTAGACCTAGCCACTTAATTATTATGTTTAAAGCTGCGGAAATAAAGGGCAAAGCTCTCGGCCATTTAATTCTGCCAACTGAGGCAGCATATGAGCATATAGTGAGGCTTGAGGACAAATTTACACAAGCAATAGATGCTATTGCACACCACAAAGGTTTTACTAGTGCACTGTTCTCCATTCTGACAGATGAGACCGGTGATCCCCATATCTTCAGTGCAGGCTGCAAGCAGCAATTCCTGCAGCTCTATGTTCCCCTTCGGCTTTGCAGTTGCGGTTCAAAAGCCGCAGTTTAAGCTTGGCAACAGTGCTTAAATCTGCATAAAAATCTTATAAAGCCGCAATAGGTAGTTGTCAAGCTTTCTTGTAAAACCAAGCATATAGTTCCTTCCTTGTTTGCTTCAACGACTGAAGTTTTTCGGTTTCCTTTAGTTAATCCTTAGCCTCGCTCAGGATCGCTATTCTTACTGGATAGCCTGGGGCAGTGCCTCCTCTATTTTTTCAGTGCCTGGGCGAACGCTCTCCCCAGGCCGTCGGGGGCCCGCGTCGCCGCCGCCGCGTAGCGGCGCTGTGTGAGTAGCATAGTAAGCTGGCGCTGACGGGCCGCGCGCAGTACGAAGCTGACGAATTCGTGTTTGCATTAGCGTTTGATTGCGTTCCGATTTTTCTCAGGCTTTTGCAGGTACGTATTCCGCATGCAGTCTGTCCGGCCTTGCTGACAGTGCGAAACTTGCATTCGTATTTCGTAGTATGCGTTTTTTTCTCTCAGGCTTTTGCACGCACGTGTTGCACATGCAGCCTGTTCAGCCGCGCTAACATTGCGAAACTTTGAATTCGTATTGTTCTTCTTTCAAGATTTTGCAAGCACGTGTTCCGTATGTCTCAGTATGTCTTACTGTTGCGTACCATTGTGCAAATCGAACGGAAAGAAAAAGACTGTCGGGCTGTCGTTCCACGAAATACCACCTGCCGCTGGTATACGAGAGAGGTGGCTTGCAGTAATTAGGCAGGGTGATTGGTCGCCTAATACAGCTTCAAACTACACTAGAGTATGCAGCCGCCATTTCAGAACAGAAGACTTCATAGAAGAAAAAAACGGCAGCTCAAGAAGGATGCAGTTCCGTCTGTCTTTGCAGACTACCCTTCACGTTTGCAGCCGAAGGCAACAATTAAACGAAGCATGGCAAGTATCACTAAACGTGACCGTGCTGCGAACGAACAGTCAACGAATGATTGCACCAGTAGCCATGCTGCCTCGCGACCGCTGTCATGTGCAACGCAGGCAACATCAGGTCCCGAAGCTAAAGAATCGGAGCCGATGGATACTACAAGCGCTACCTGCGAAACAAGAGACCATCATGGTGTACAGTGCCAGAATGAATGCGTGCACAGGGCTGACCAGGCTGCCTCATGCGACAAAAGTGTCCAGGTCGACAGCAATTCGGCCTCTGCTTTGCTTACTACCGAAAAGGCCTAATGGAAGAGAAACGAAAGAGGTCTGAGGAGCCAGATACTGAGACCACATCAGACAATTGACAAGTACAAAGAGGAGCTCAAGAAACTGCAGGATGATTCTTTGACTGCAGACGTTTCCTACATTAGAGAAAGAGCAGCAGAGAAAGAGGCTTCAGCATTGTTTCTCGTGGACCAAATTACTAATTACAAAAAAAAGGCCTACCTGGTCTGAAGAAACTACTCGACGTTGTGTGGTGCTGAGGCATTTATCAACGAAAGCCTACGAACATATTCGAGGGGAGATGCTTTTGAAGCTTCCAGACCGAAAGACCCTAACCAACTATATTGGAACTACAAGTGGTGAGACCGGCTTCAGCAAACTGGTGGAAGCTCGGCTGATATATGAAGCCGAAAACTTTGACAAACCGCAATCAAAGGTCTGCTCGCTCATCGTTGATGAGATGAGGGTAAAGCTGAAGTTGCAATACAACAAGCAATGTGACTGCTTTGTTGGGCAAGTAGACATTGGGGTGGAAGAGCAAAACGGTGACATTGTCTTAGCCAATTCGCTCCTGTTCTTTGTTATCAGTGGACTGACAACAAAGTTTCGAATTGCAGTTGCCTACTATTTTACAAAAGGGCTAACGGGCCCCCAACTCCACAATTTGCTGATTTTCGTCATGCAAAAAGTGGAAGCTTGTGGGTTTAGGATTGTTCGCCTTGTCACAGACAATTGTAAAGTGAACGTGAATTGCATGAAACTGCATGGAAATGGCGTGCTTACCTACCGGATTGAACACCCCTGTGACCGCAGCAGGATTTTTTTCATTAGCTTTGATCCGTGCCACGTGCTGAAGAACGTGAGGTCACAGTTTCTATCGCGTGACTTTGGCCCGAAAGGTGAGATTTCTGCTTCACACATAAAAGACCTCTACGAACTGCAGAAGGCTTGTCTGTAAAGCCTGTCCGGTTTTTAAGCAGGAAGCATGTTTATCCGAGCAACTAAGAAAAGATCAACGCGGCAAGAGCCGTCCAGCTCATGTCTCCAAGTGTAACTGCTGCCTTGGAACATCTCAAGGATCAGGCTGGACACACTTGTGCGCTGTCATTTTCAGCCGCAGGCCCAACAATTACGTTCATGAAGAACGTTTATCGGTGGTTCATGCTTCACGATGTCAGCAACACGACGCAGCACATACGCCACAATGTTTTGGATGGCCGTCAATTTGACGACAGTGCTGATCCGCGGCTTGAATGGCTTGAGGTCACTTTTCCTATGTACTTGGAGGCGTTAAAGAAAAGATCTGGACATGCTCGTGAATTCCTCACAGCCGAAACGTATGAAGCAATTCTGTTAACCACCTATTCGACAGTGGCGTGCGTCAGATATCTGTTGATAGAAAAGAAGTTTTTTTTTGTGCTCACTCAAAAATTCAACAGCGATCCAATTGAATCGCTCTTTGGAAGTTTGCGAATGTCATCCGGGTGCAACGACATGTTGGACGTTCGGGCTGCACTGTCAGGTCTCGAAAAGCTACTGAAGACCGGGATTGCTGTGTCCAATGCAGCCTCCAATATTGCCCACAAAGAATGTGGTGCAATGTCGGGACACATACTGTGCGATGCACATTCCTCTGCACAACCAACTTCTGCTTCAGCTTCAATGCCTCCCTTGCCGTCGACTGTGCAAGCAGTGCCCCAGCTCTCGAGAGCAAGATTGGCGTTGCAGAGACTTAATACCACAGTTTTGCCACAGCAGCTGTCATCGCTACAGATTTCGGCTACCGCCTATGTGGGGGGCTACATTGCAAGGGTTGTAGGCGAGCATATGGACTGCGAGAACTGTGTTACTTTGTGTACGAAGCTGGTGAGCAACCAGCCGCTCTTTCAGCTCCCTCGGAGCCAAGATCGAGGTGGGCTGCTCTACCCGTCGGACCAACTTCTCTTTGTCCTGGACTGTTTAAGAGATTTTGCTGACCGTGCACTGCAGGAGCACCAGACCTTGCAGAAGCCACTGATTACTTTAGTGGAGTACGCCGTCCCAGCTCTTTCTTCTTCAAAGTTGCTGAAATGCAAGAGCACTGACAGCAACGAGCACAGGCTTAAGCTCATGAACCTCATATCGGTTCGTTTCCTGAGGCCGCTCCTCTGCAACTACGCCTTCAATGTTACTGATAGGCACGACGCAGTTAAACATTTTGTAAGAAAGCCCGTTTCGCGAAAGCACGCGAAGCTGTGAGAGTGGCATACGCTTCAATGACATGTGGTAGTTTCCTTCCGCAATAAATGCTTTTATTTCCACCATTGAAATGGTAAAATCAATGTGAGCCATGACTCGCAACTCATTGATATTGAAAACTTGAACATCCCTATTTGCGGAGTAATGTCTGCATGCAGGTTCTGCAGAGCTTCATGTGTAGCAGAATCGCGCGGGAGAACGCGCTTTTTGTTTGTTTTTGTTTGTTTTGTTTGTTTGTTACATTGCTGGCTTTATATATTGCACTGGGTACAGTGAAATGTTGCTGCTTGCAGAATATTCAACTAAACATGGTAGCCATGCTAAAGTGTCCATGCAGAACACAACTCATCCACTATTGTGGACTACAGTTGAATCTCGATAAACGAAAATCGCTTCGAAACTGCCGCTTAAATAGAACGCTATCCTGATGGTTGGTTGGCTCTCTGCAATGTCTCTCAGTAAACAGAACGCCTGGTAAATGGAACCAATTTCCCGGCACCTTCAGGCTCCATTTAAAGAGCGCCCACTGTAAAAATATAGGGGGGATCCTGTTTGAAACTTTCGCAAATCTAGTCTTAAACAAAACTGCATTTCAGTGGGAGCGAAATGCAAAAGCACCCGTGTACTTAGACATGTGCATGTTAAAGAACCCCAGGTTGTCCAAATTATTCTGGGGTTACTCGCTACGGCATGTCTCATAATTAGAAGGTGGGTTCTGGTTCGTAAAATACGATAATTTTTAATAGCTTGCTTAGAAATGCAGCACTACATTGTGTAGCTTGTTTGTGTGATGAGTCCCAATTTCTTAATTCAGTACTTTGACATTTATCATATTTGTGTGCTAGTCCATGCAAAATACCCCTGATCGGCCTCATTATACAAGCCACTGTGAATTAGGAATGGCTTAGTCAAGCAACTTAAACTTACAGCACAAACACCTAAGACGAACCACAAAAGGAAGATACGACACACATTGGTGCTAACAACTTCTTTATTTGTTCGTCTTCGATGCAATATAAACCCTAGGCCAAATCTGCCAAATTATGACATAAGCAAACGTAGGAAGTCAAATTCAGATGGGTGCAGGGACAAAGATATCTTACTGATGCAATTATCGTCCTGCCTTTTTTGTGGTAGGCCTCCAAGGCAAGCCGCGCATGCTCATTCTTGCTTTTGCCAAGAATCGACGTCCCATGAAGTTGTGCCTGACAATTGTTGCAAGAGTTTATATGCGCACCAAGGTGCGCTCCTCTATTTACATTTTTGTTTACTTTTTGCGCATGTTCCCTGAGTCGCTCGTTGACGCAATGCCCTATCTAGCCAAGCTATGTCTTACCACATGAGAGTGGAATGGTATAAACCACGCCGACAGCGCACAACACGTATGAAGCATCATGCCGAATTTAGCATCCACCTCTGCCCTCTCCGCAGGTGCGGGAGCATAGCTTTAAAAGCTTGTTCGGTGCAGAAAACGCCAAAGGAACACTATGGCTGCAAGCAAATTTCTTGAGTTGATAGATGACCTTATGTGTTTAAGGGACCACGCAGGGAACATGCACAAAAGTAAACAAAAATGTAGATAGAGGAGTGCACGTTTTTGCGCATATAAACTCTTGCAAAAATTGTGAGGCACGACTTGACGGGACGTCGATTCTTGGCAAAAGCATGAATGAGCTTGCGCGGCTTGCCTTAGAGGCCTACCACATAAAAAGGCAAGGTGATAATTGCGTCAGTGACATAGCTTTGTCCCTGCACTATCTGAATTTGACTTCCTACGTTTGCATATGTGATAATTTGGGAGATCTCTAATGTAATGTGTGCGCCTGTGCAGTTGTGTGGCCTAGGGCTTATATATGCATCGACGACGAAGAAATAAAGAAGTTGTCAGCACCAGCGTGTGTCGTATCAGCCTTTTGTGGTCCGTCTTGGGTGTTTGCGCTGTAAGTTTTAAGTTCAGAATTATGTACCAACTAGGCCAAATGAAGTTTTACTGTTAGTCAAGCGAGCTCAATATATAGTCTGTGCAAAAGTGTGGAGTGTCAGTACAAAGTAACAGTTCAATCACATGGCTCTGTAGTTACAGTTAAGTATGAAACGAGATAAGATTTCTTAGCATTTCTTTCATTTACTAATTTCATTGTGTTAGGACATGTAGAATACTAGTAACTGGCATGCTTACAATGTACGGTGTTTTTTAAAATCCAGACAATTGTTTTACTGGGGCAGAAATGTGATTTCTTTTGGGCCCGGAAGTGAACATATTATATTTCTTACATTTGGTGTTAAATAAGTTTTCTTCACTGTCAGTGTGTGTCTTGTGCATCTTTCCTTTCAGCAAGTAGCAACTGCTCTCGAAGGCGTTTGCTGGCCTCGGAGGCACTGCCGATAAGCTAGGATGACTGTATAAAAGCTTTGCAAGGAGGGCCTCTGTGATCAGCGAAAGGAAAAAAAAATTGGAGGACGCTTAAGCTTCGCCTTCAAGAGTGGAACGCGATAGCGTTATCGCACCCCATTCGCACCGCCTACTCAAACGCGCTACGCCAGCCAAACGTCGCGATCGGCACAGATAGCCGGGCGCCGACGCGCCATGAAGGCGGATGCGATCATGGGGCGAGTGGCGCGCCACGTGTCGGGGCAGCGCCGTACATTGCGAGGAGGGGGTCTTCTGTGTTTGCCGCAAGATAGCTCTGCGTGTGCGCAGAGCGCAGAAGAAATGTAGCGGAAACGTACTTCGCTACTCTTGAAACTGCGACTTCTCTAAGTTACATGGTCATAATTACCGATATACACCACAGTACAACTTTCCACGGCACGTTTCTAAGGCAACACCGCATTCACTAGAGGCGATTTTGTCCCGTTTTGAAGGAACGAACTCGTGGCTGAGTGGTAGCGTCTCCGTCTCACACTCCGGAGACCCCGGTTCGATTCCCACCAGCCCATCTTGCACGATGTTTTTTATTTATGAAGTGCCTTCTGGGATTTATCGCTCACGGCCAACGCCGCCAATGCCGACACCGACGCCGACGACACCGGCTTTTCTGCGACACGAGCTCCTTAACGCTGTCGTGTTAAAAAATGAAGACGTGTGGTGACGGGTTCATTCGCCATTGGACCACGTGTGGCGAGCCCGCGGAGATATGCTTCGTGGCGGTACGCCGCGCCAATGCAGCAGCAGACGGAACACCGCAGGCCAAAGTGTCAGACGCCGGCGTTCGCTCCGAGCAGGTGCGACGCCTGCTCGGGTGGCGGCTCACGGACGGCCGAGTTCCCTTGAGCCTTGATCGCCGGCGTTCTACATTTCGGCCTGTGGTGTTCCGTTTGGTGCTGCGTAAGCGCGTGACCCGCGCCACCAAGCATTTCGCCACGTGCTTGCCGCACCTAAACTAAAATGCCTTTAATTCCTTCACAAAACTCTCATTGTACCTCCCAGTCAAATGGGGGTGAAGTGGGCGTATTACGGTACCCCCGTTGTGTGCCCAATTAATGCCCACGTCAATGGGAGTTTTATCGTACGCCCTTTCAATGGGAGCAAAAAGATGTACAAAAGGGAATGTGCTAGAGGACAAGCAAAAAACGCCCATCTGGGTGGTTTTTCGTTTACAGTGCTGTTTGCCCTGTGGTTGTCGCTGGCTACCAGACTGCCATTTGTGACGAAGGCAAGTACTATGCCTTCGTTGGATGGCTGAATGAGCGTAGGCGACCTGTGCTTTCAGGTGCTCACTATTGCCGTATGTACCTTAGCGAATGAATAATGTATAATCTGAACCTTATGTGAGAGGTACGCTGGAGTGATTAATTGCTGAGTCTTTTTTCACTGCTGTCCCATTTGGTCATGGTTGCCGTGCTACATTTCTCTGATCTTGCCACCTGGTTAGTTGCATTGGTGAGCAGTCTTTCGAGATAAGCACGTGCTCCAGCAGAGCGCGTGCAATATACACGCACCGTAACTGGGTCTCCCAGTTCGTCCTTTCCTGCTACAACCGTGAGCAAATTGTTCTTGTGGCTTTCCTCGGCCACGGTTTGGCGTGAACGGATACCAGAATACATGCTTACATGGTCTGACGTGTATTAAGTTGATAGCCACGTGGGTAGAAAAGACCGCAGGAGCGGCTGCCGAAGTTAATGCCCACGAAGTGAGCCGACCGTGTTCCCGAAAGGAAAAAAGAAAATTCACAAGCGATTACGACACTCCCTAATGCTAAATTTGAGCGCAGCTGTATACCGGCTTTCATTTCGCGATATATTGGCTGGCGCGAACAATCGGTCTCCTGCGGTATGTTGCAAACGTAGCGAAGTGTGGCGCGACTGCCTCACTGATCAGGAGATCGCGAGAGGCAGCGCGCGGGTGACGCGTGGGCGCGATTCGCAGCAGCCGCCGGACACAGACCTCCCCTCATGGAGCGCTTTGCTGCCATATATGGTATCGGTGGCGTCATCGGTGAACAGACTACGCGTTCTACTATGGCACCATTTCGCAGCCATCGTCGCCGCAAAGCCCGTCGTGCACGGCACTGCGCTATTCTTCTCATGCTTTCGCCATGGCCTCCACTTCTGCTTCCCGCTTCATGGTTCTGTAGCACCCTCCTCCCCCGTTTTCCTCTGCGCTCTCCTCGCTATCGCTCTCTTTCATCCGCGCTCCACGTTCGCTCTTTCATGCTTTGATGTGATCGTTCGCTCGGTTGCGAGGACGCCGCAAAAACGCGCGCCAAGAGCTGCGCTCTAAAATGTAACATAGTACGTTAGCTGCACATTAAAAGGAAGAAAATAATGCAAGACTGCTATAGAAATGTGCCTTCCTGTTCCGTGCTCGTCAATTGCATTCTATCTTACAGCTGTAGCTTGCTGCATGCGCTTTTTTGCCTAGGTAAGGTAGTAACTATGCAGTGGCTGCAACTGCTGACTGATTAACATACTTTAGTTTACTAGTTTTGGTTTTTCTTAACACATAACTCTTTTTAACATTTTTTCATTTCATCTGGCTATCGCATCTGTGTATTAGTGTTCTCAGAATCTTGTGTGCTTTAATGGACGCTCCCATTCCCTTTTGGATATTTTTATGCATATATTTTACCTACATACAGTAAATCTCCAGCAATTTTACAGTTTGTATATTCTCAGATGAGTGGTGTCGTCTTGCTAGTTCTTTTGTCTGCAGAACCTCGGAAACATTGAGCAGCTACCTGCGGAGGAGAGCGCCAGAAATGTCCAAGAGGCCACTCCTGGAGCTATCGCGGAGAACCTCTTTGTGGAAAATGTTAAACAAGACAAGCTTATCACCACAGCTTGAGGTGGACCTTGAAATAAACAAAGGGCCCAGCACGAGCTCTGGAGCAGGTGCGTATGTGAAGAAAAGCCAGCATAGACAGAGTTCTCAGCCCAGGGGAAGTACTGGAACCGCAGAAACCCTATGAGAATGCAATTACCACGCTGGCATTAATAGTGACAAAACAGCCTAACGAGGTCGAATATTTTGGCCTTATTGGAGTGCCAAAGCTGACGCGATGCCCGTAAAGTCGAAGCAATGGATGCAGACCTGCTGCAAAGAGCAGCCAAATACACTCATTAAAGGAATGCTGGTGCAGCACGCACTTGAGTTGTCAAAAGCCTTAAAGGCCAACTGGGGGGCAACAAAATTTCATTTTGGCTAAATGTATTAGAAATTACAGTAGTATATATTAATGCAATATTGCTACGAAGAAAGACGGAGACGGAAAACTGTATACAAGTGTAGTTACAAGAAAATACGCCGCACTTGGCCAAGAGGCAACAGCCCGCGCTAACCTCTAATCGTCGTCGTCGTCTTCACACTGCTCGCCTCTTCGTGATCGCAAATACTGTTCCGTAGCACTACACCGGCGGCAAAAGCGCCGTCCCGGAGCGGCTAAAGGCCGGACTCGGAAGTAGTGTAGTAGGCATTGAGCCTACTGACATGCACGACATCACTAGATGCCAGAGGAGAGGACGAGGTTGAACCCACAGGAGCAATTTCGTACGTCACAGACATCACCTGGCGCAACACGCGGTAGGGCCCTGTATATCGCGAAAGGAGCTTCCCTGAAAGTCCGACGTGACCAGAGGGCTGCCAAGGGAGCGCACACCAGGCGAAAACTGTACGTCACGATGTCGGGCGTTGTACTGAAGCTGCTGAGTGGTTTGTGAGGCCGTCATTCGAGCACGGGCAAGCTGGCGTACATGGTCGGCGACGTTCGATGGCGTCGCGCGCATAGTCGCTTGTTGAGATTGTAGCAGGAGGAAGTGCCGTGTCTAGGGGCAATGTAGGTTCGCGACCGTACAGAAAATAAAATAGAGAAAATCCGGCGGTGTCGTGCGGGGAAGGATTGTATGCAAATGTGACGTACGGAAGGCCAATGTCCCAGTCGTGGTGGTCCTTGGAAACGTACTTGGACAGCATATCGGTAAGAGTACGATTTAACCGCTCTGTCAGGCCATTGGTTTGAGGATGGTATGAGGTAGTCACATTGTGTTGAATGGAGCAGGAATGCACAATGTCGGCGATAACTTTCGAGAGGAAGTTTCGACCATAGTCAGTAAGCAGCTGTCGCGGGGCGCAATGAAGCAAGATAATGTCACGCAAGAGAAAGTCCGCGACGTCAGTGGCGCAACTGGTAGGGAGAGCTCGCGTGATAGCGTGTCGGGTGGCGTAATCAGTTGCGACGGCTACCCATTTGTTCCCTGAGGATGACGTGGGAAAGGGACCGAGGAGGTCTAATCCAACACGAAAGAATGGTTCCACAGGGACGGTGATCGGCTGCAGATGACCGGCAGGTAGAACCTGAGGTGTTTTCCGATGGTGGCAGGGATCACAGGCAGCAACATAGCGTCGGACGGAGCGAGCGAGACCAGGCCAATAGAAGCGGCGGCGGACGCGGTCGTACGTGCGGGTTACCCGAAGATGTCCGGCAGTGGGTGCGTCATGCATTTCAAAGATCACAGTCTGTCGTAGATGTTTTGGCACGACAAGAAGACGATTAGAGCCGTCAGGGAGGAAGCTCCTTCGATACAGAATGCCGCCCTGGAGGACATATCGGCGAACGGATGCGTCGGTAGGTGTAGAGCGCAGACGCTCGATAGGTCTCGGTACTGCTCATCGGCGATGTTAGCGAAGCAGACACAGAGAAAATGCCGTTGGCGCTACTACTGTCGCCGTCGTCAGGCTTGTCTACCGGGTAGCGAGACAGGCAGCCAGCTTCCTTGTGTAGTCGGCTAGATTTGTAGGTGACAGTATACGAATATTCTTGGAAGCGTAAGGCCCAGCGACCAAGTCGTCCTGTAGGATCTTTCAGTGAGCATAACCAGCAAAGCGCGTGTTGGTCTGTGACAACGGAGAAGGGTCGGCCATATAAGTATGGGCGGAGTTTCGCAACCACCCAAACTAGGGCCAGACACTCACGTTCAGTGATGGAATAGTTGCGCTCCGCGGGTGAGAGGAGCCTGCTGGCGTAAGCGATAACACGGTCGTGGCCGCGCTGGCGTTGTGCCCGTACTGCGCCAATTCCGTGACCGCTGGCATCAGTGCGGATTTCGATAGGCGCAAAAGGATGGAAATGGGCCAGAGCGGGAGACTTTGTGAGAAGGTCGATTAGATGCGAGAATGCAGAGGCCTCGTTATCGCGCTACCGGAAAGGGGCGTCTTTTTTCAAAAGCTCGGTTAGTGGTCGTGCTATGGCGGCGATATTTGTCCCGAAACGGCGGAAGAACGAACAAAGGCCGAAAAAGCTGCGCACATCCTTGACACACTTCGGAACAGGGAAGTGCGTAATAGCATGGATCTTGCCTGGGTCCGGTTGCACTCCGTTCGCGTCAAGGAGATGTCCAAGGACAGTAATCTGGCGACGGCCGAATTGGCACTTCGATGCGTTGAGTTACAGACCGGCTCGACGAAAAACGTCCAGGACTGCTGAGAGGCGCTCGAGGTACGTAGCGAACGTTGTGGAAAATACTATAACGTCGTCCAAGTAGCACAGGCACGTGGACCATTTGAAATCGTGGAGAAGAGTCCATCATGCGTTCAAAAGTGGCAGGGGCGTTACATAGACCGAACGGCATCACTTTGAATTGATAAAGACCATCGGGTGTCACAAAAGCAGTCTTCTCGCGGTCGAGATCGTCCACGGCAATCTGCCAGAAGCCGGAGCGAAGCTCAATAGAGGACAAGTAGCGAGCACCGTGGAGGCAGTCAAGGGCGTCACCAATCCGAGGCAGGGGATACACGTCATTTTTGGTAACCTTGTTAAGGTGCCGATAATCCACTCAAAAGCGCCATGAGCCATCCTTCTTTTTGACCAGTACAACAGGTGACGCCCATGTACTACATGACGTTTCAATAATGTTCTTGGCAAGCATTTTGCGAACTTCTGCTTGAATAACTTGACGCTCAGCCGGTGACACTCGATACGGGCGGCGATGAATAGAAGGGGCATTGCCGTTACTAATGCGATGTTTAACAGCTGTAGTTTGGGCCAAAGGGCAATCGTTAAAATAAAAAATGTCGTTGTAGGAAAACAGAACGCGGTAGAGCTCACGAGCGTGTTCGGGCGGCAAGTCGGGCGCAATCATTTTCTGTAAGCCGGCGATGGTACAAGTTGCCGACTGCGATGGTAGAGGAGGATCGGATGAATTGTCGTGATATATATGCTACTGAGTGATCCTCGAATAAGCAAAGCTGGACCAGAGACATCCCGCGTGGCAGCACTTGTGTCGTCAAGCCAAAATTGACCACTGGCAGGCAGACGCAATTCGCCGTAATAGATAAAACTCTATTAGGTACTGTGATCCCGTGTGTAAGGAGGACGTCTTGTATAGGTGCCGCGATGTAGTGACCGTCGGGGACTGGTGGGCATGACACTAAGTCAACATAAATCAGTGCCGAAGGTGGCAAGCGAACGAAGTCGACGGAACTCAGGCGACTGTGTTGTCGTTCAGCGGGATACAGAACAGGCAGGTCAAGGCGGAGAGTACTGGCGGAACAATCGATGAAGGCAGAGTGTGCGGAGAGGAAGTCTAAGCCGAGGATGATGTCGTGGGGACAGTGGGCGATGACTGTGAATAGCACGATAGTGGAGCGATCGGCGGAGGAGACGCGGGCGGTACACATACCAATTACGGGGGCTGTTCCGCCATCTGCGACACAGACAACAGGCATCGTGGTGGGCGTGATTATTTTCTTGAGCCGGTTACGAAGGTCAGCGCTCATTACCGACAAATGCGCCCCAGTGTCTATAAGAGCAGACACAGAAATACCGTCGCCTTGCACGTCAAGAAGGTTCCGATAAGTGGGCCACGTCAGTAGAGGATTTGGCGGCGTAGGGAGGAATGCAGCGTCACCTCGAGGCGCTGCATCGTCTAGTTTTCCTGCTGTGAGCGGCGTCCGAAGGAAGTCGGCGCATAGGAGCGACGGGGCTGAGGAGAGCGAGATTGTCGTCGTTGGGGCGAACGCCAACGAGAATAGGGGCGGTTCGGTGCAGGAGAATCAGGGGCGGCGTTATCGGAGCGTGCGGCATAGGGACGAGAAGGGCCACCTGGGGGGCGAGAGTAGGCAGTATAAGCAGACTCGGTCGGGAAACTCCAGCGACTGCGGCAGTGCCGAGAAATGTGCCCGATTCGATGGCAGTGAAAACAAATGGGCTTGTCGTCAGCAGTGCGCCATTCAGATGGCTTGCCGAAACGTGGTGGGTAAGAAGATGTGGGACGGGGCGGAATCGAAGAAGCCGGCCGGGTATCAGGGCTATGGGCCGAGCAGATGGTGTGAAGACCCATGTTTTCTAACTCCTGGCGGACAACTGCCTGGATCAGGGAAACTGTGACTGCAGATGCGTTGGTGGGGCTGGAGTCGAAGGCAGCCGGATAGGGGACCTCTATCTCACGCCGGACGATCCTGGTAATATCGGCAGTGTTGTTGGGATGAGGAGCGTCGGCACAGGAAGATGTCGCTGGGGTGTTGAGCAGACGGGCAAACTGCTGGTCAATACGTCGGCTTTTAGCGAGTTCCAGGCAGCTGCACTCTTCTATAACTGCATCCACCGTCGCCACGTAGTTGCAAACGAGCAAGTTGAAGGCATCGTCGGCAATGCCTTTGAGGATGTGGGAAACCTTGTCTGACTCGATCATGTGTGCGTCAACTTTGCGGCACAGAGCCAAGACGTCCTGAATGTACGTGACATAGGGCTCTGTTGACGTCTGCACACGGTCGGAAAGCGCCTTTTGCGCGGCAAGCTGGTGACCGTAGGGGTTGCCGAACAAGTCTCGAAGCTTTTGCTTAAGTGAATCCCAACTGGTGAGTTCATCTTCATGCGTCCGAAACCAAACTCGAGGTGTGCCACCGAAGTAAAAGACTACGTTAGCGGGCATGATAGTAGGGTCCCACCGGGTATTGCGGCTGACGTGTTCGTACAGGCTGATCCAGTCATCGACGTCTTCCGCATCTTTGCCCGAGAATACGCCAGGATCACGGGGAGCGGGGAGAGTGATGTAGGTCGTCGAAGTGGCAGCAGGTGTCAGAGCCGGCGGAGTCGAGTTGTGGTCGCCCGGAGCCATGAAGAAAGGCTCGACGTAACGTCCACTGCGAAGCTCCGTGACGAGGTACAGGGAACGTCCACCTACACCACATATGTTACGTAGGAAGACGCAGACGAAAAGCTATATACAAGTATATTTACAAGAAAATACGCCGCACTTGGCCAAGAGGCTACAGCCCGCGCTAGCCTCTAATCATTATCGTTGTGTTCACACTGCTCGCCTCTTTGTGATCGCAAATACTGTTCCGTAAAGCTGGAGAACTCGTAATTTTATAGTTTTTAGCAGCCTTTAACAGCACCGAAACAAATGATTCCTGCACTTGGTGGTGTCACTATGCCGTAAGTCCCAATAAACATCTGAAGTTATCCTGCACGTCGCGGGCAGCCACGGGCGTATTTGAGCTGCCTCGCGTTGACACTCCGAGAGAACCACAGTGACCAATAAGAACACGCGCTATACGGAGCATCATGCCAGCAAGACGAATTGCCCCAGCACCCCCCGGCGGCCATGGTATTGACATAGTGCATCAGCGTGACATCCGAGATGGCGCAGACATACCGTTTTAATCTCGGAAGTCATGTCGGGGAGTTAGCTTCATGTTAGGTCATGCGTCACTTCCTGCGAGCGGTAATGGAGGTGTCCTTTTTAGTGCCCAGCTCTTAGGCGCCCGCTCCTGCGGCGAGCGTCGGCGTAAGCGAGCGAACGAGCACAGCGAAAGATGAAGGCGAACAGGGAGCGAAGCGGAGGGATGAAATACGCAAGGAGGAAAGCGGATAGGTGGGTGCAACGCAACGAGGAAGCGGAAAGCGGAGGAGGCAATGGCGAAAACGGTGAAGAGGAAAGCGCACAGCCGGCATGATTAGGCGACGAGCCTTACTTTGTGTAATATTCTAACATGTTGCTATCGCATTTCTTGTTTCGCCCTTATCACGAAATCACGATTTTTTAAAAATAAATGCACCAATAAAACTTTACAGCGGCCGGATTCGAACTGAGAGCATGTAGCACAAGATCTTCTATTGTTACCATTACGCCACAAGCGGTTATTTTCCCGCCGAACGGCGTGCCCCAGAAACCGGTAGTAGTTTTTACATGTTGAATCGCGAAAATTATTTAAAATAATTAACATTTAATCATACGTCAAAATGCTGGCTGCTCCCAAAGATAGTGCTTTAAATATTCACCGAAGAAAGCGGTACTCCCTAATGCGAAATTTGAGCGAAGCTCTATACGTGTTTTCATTTCGCAATATAGTATCTTGCGCGGACATACGTTCTCGGACGGCACGTTATAAACAAGTGAAGTGTGGCGCGACTTCCTTGCTAATCGGGCGATCGTGAGAGGCAGCGCGCGGGTGAAGGCTGGGTGCACCTCCGATCAACCGTCGCAGACAGACCTCCACTCATGCAGCGCTTTGTTTTGACGCGCTCCCCGCATGTCTTTTCAATGGCATCATCAGTCATTGCGCGCGTCATTGATGCCATCAATAGCATCAATGACGCGCGCTACACTGGCGCTATTTCGGAGCGATCGTCACCGCAGAAAGCCCAATACACGCTAGCGCTAAAAAGCGCACGGTGCGACGCCCGCCTTAAAACTGAATTTAACATAGGGCTGTAAGGAAAAGGGGCAAGTTGAGACAGGACAAGCGCTTGTCCTGTCTCGACTTGACCCTCGTCCTTACTGCATTAGGAGTGTTGTGATCGGCCTTTCACCCCGCGACACCCCTCGGTCACGGCTCCCAAGATTATGGGGAACGGGCCGACGGCCTCGTCAAAGTGGTTCTCGACACCGATGAATTATAACCATCGCGGGAATACCTTGTTCATGAGAGATTCGAGCAATTAGCAATGATACGGCTGTCACTTGTCAGCAGCACAAACTGGCGTGTCCAAGCCAGAGACGCGCTCAGTACGATGATCAGGCCATCACCTGGCAGAGTTCGATCGGAGTCGGCGAAAAGGCCAACCTACCTCCGGATTCGTAGGACCTGATGTCATCGGCCTCCTGACACCGGATTGGTGAGACCTGATGTCATCGACCTCCTGACACTGGATTGGTGGGACCTGATGTCATCAGCCTCCTGACACCGTATGGGGGGGGAGTGACTAAACAATGATCACGCAAGGCATAAAAGGAGCTACGGACGGCGGGAGTGATGGGTGACTACCAATTCATCATCAACTTTTCTGTATTTCCTTGCATTTCCTTTTGCAGTTTCTTTTGGTTACAGGGAGTCGACATACATCCTGAACCTTTGACTGTAATGTTCTCGTTCCTTTATTATGGGATTTTCTTGTTGCTTGAAGATAGTGCCAACTTTGTTGGCTACCACGTACTTAACCTTTTGTTTCTGGCTTAAGTAGGCTTGCCATGCATTGGCTTCTTCATTGGTTTCATTTTCATTTGTATGGCGGTGTAGTCTGTATACTCTTTTGCATTTTGATATTTTTTCTTTAACTTCCTTGTCAAACTAGGGTGTTGGGCGTGTTCGGGTCATCCCTTTTGTCTTGCCAAGAGTTTTGACTACCACTTTTAGGCATTGTTCTATGAACGCTTCATAGGTTTGGATGTTTTCCATTTTTTCTTCTAGTTGTGATTAACTCTTACAATTTGTATTTGTCTCTCATCTTCTAGTGTCTTGATGTGCGTGTTGTCTTTTTGTTTTGTGTGCGAGGTGCAGTGGTACCTAGAAATATTTTAATTCTAATGTGGTCGCTACTACAACTGCCTGTTTTGTCTTCGTCAATGTGCATTGACTTTATTTGGATGTGTTGTGCAGTGGCGTCGCTCTTGTGTAACACGTAGTCAATGGTTCATTTTTGAGTGTGTTGTGTTTTTGTGTAGGTGCCTTGGCCGAGTGGGTCTAGGTTTGCTAAGCACAGGTGGCATTCTTTCACTAGTTTGCGGAAGCCCATTGTATCCTTTTCTTTGCCTTCAAACTCCATTATATGGCAGTTGAAGTCGCCCAGGAGGAAAACAGGGTGCGCACTGTATTTTTGTTAGATATTTCTCCTTCAAATCGAAGGAGCGTTTCGTGGATAGTTGCTCCCGATATGCTGGCTATGTGGAGCCTCTGGTCACTGATTTTCTCGTAGAGCTGTTTTTTTCAGTCGATGAGCATTTGAGTCGCCAATCACCACTGTCTGGTAGCACTGCGGTAGGCTATTGCTAGCTCGCTCTCCTTATTAGTTGCGGGTCTTTTGTTTAGGCATTTAGTAGGGGGGGGGGGGTGCGGTGCTGTTTTATTGTATTTGCTCCGTTTATTATTTTTCTTACCCACTTTGTTCCATGGGTGGGCAATTGTTTCTGGTAACCTCGCTCTCTTTTGCGGTATCAAGAAGGATCAAGAGATGGCGCCACCATCCGCTGCGACACTCTGGCAGAGTGCCCTCTGCAATTCTCTTTCTCCTTTGTATCTCGAAATATCTTGAAGACGCACGCCTTTTTGGTGTCACACCGAATATGAAACCAATTTTGTACCGCTCCTATCCCAGCAACTGATCTCGCTACGCAGTTGCAGTCTTGGTAGATGCTGCCGCCACCTGCGCTTCAGCGCTCGTAGCTAGCAGACGACAAGGCACGGAAGGGCACCTTTGTGATGTGCGCACCCCTTGAATGGTCGAAGAAGCTTCTAGCTTCCACAGTGCTTCACGTGACAACTAAAGCAGAGTATACAAAGAGATGTGTCTTGACCTTCGTATAGTTTTCGCTACCTATTCAAGATTTCGTCAGTTAGCGCTCTTGTTCATGTGACATGTCTTGGGAATTTGCAATTTGTTCTTGTATAAGTTATGTTTTTGTTCATTTATAGAATATCTCTTCAGAACGCCCCTCGAAATTTGCTATGGAATGGTTGGGCAGCTTTCATAAACACAATATAATTTAGCAGGCACATAATAAAATAGACTGCAACAAAATTCCGTGCGACACATGAACGTGGAATATATCATCGTCAATAAGAATCAAGAAAAAAATACTGTTAAAGCGCAACAAGAATATTTAGGCAGGTATAGATTAACAATCATCATTCTTTTGAAACAACAGGAATTAAGAGCCTTGTTGCCAACACATGCAACCTGGCAAATGGTAACTTGGTTCTTGGATGATTTTGTGTTCAATTACAAAACTTTGTATAGAGCACAATACTACGAGTACAACGTAAAATACTGTTTCCGCTCTTCATATTAAAGCAGCGCCAGGTGTAATGATTGCACGGCTGCGTTCTTCATGGTAGGTTGTTGCTCGTTTTACGGTATTCACACATGCGAAATGTCCTGCGACTGTACATACCTTATATTTTGCGATGGCTTGCAGAATGGCATCGGCCTCTGGCGAAGGAATCAGAACATTCTTGCAACCACATCCGAGAGCGCAAAGGCTTAACCAGAATCCACCGATGGCAATAATCGGTGGTGCGCAGAGAAACACGTCGGTTTCTTCAAGCATTGGAGGGCTGGCATGTCTGGAAAAATGAAGCAAGAGCGTGTCCTCGCAGCTGCCTAATCATTTTATTTCTTAGCTGCATTCTCCCAACATAAAGGTCCCCCTCGATTGCTTAGTGTTTATGACGTTCATTTATCAGTGCGAGCCCGGAACTCGAACCTCTGGCCAGGGTGACCACCTTGTGATGCGAGTGAAGTACAAAAGCATATCATGTGGAAATCATATCATGTTGGACTACCGTAAAAGCATATGCGAAAACATATCATGTTGGACTACCGAAATTGGGGAAAATATTCCAGAGTGCTCCACCACAACGCCTGTTAAAATTCCTCGATTGCAACAAAAGCTTATGCACCCTTCTCTGCTATACAAGCTCAAGAAACCGAACTGGTTGAAAATAATCCGGAGCCATCCTCTGTGGAGTTGTTCAGAACCAACTGAGGTGTTTCACGACATTAAGTCCCGCAATTTAATTTTTGGCTTTGAAACAAATGAAGTTGTTTCATATATGGCTTCATAGACGGCCATTTACGAGTCAAATGCTTCAAGTGGGCAATCGAAATAGTCTGTACGTCGCGTGGCTTCCATGACCTTGATGAAGTAACGGGGTATTCACTTGCGGAAGGGATACGTCACTGGTAATTTCAAGGAAAGAATTAATTCGACGTCTTACGTGGCAAAATCAAGGCATGATTAGTAGGCACGCGGTAGTTGGTAGACGTCGCAATCATTTTGACTGCCTTTACTTTCTTTTCTATTGGGCTAAAGCTGAATAGAGGAGTGGCATCCGTTTGCTTGGAACGGCTGCCCCTTTTTCCTTTGTCAATACTGTGCAGGGTAAAAAACTCAAGAAAAGTATAAATTTTTCAAATAATTCCAATACTTAAATAAAACAGAACATTTAACACATGAAGAGTAAAAGGGCTCTTTAACGTGTGCCTAAATATAAGTACGCTAGCGATTTCGCGTTTCGCTCGGATCAAAATGTGGGTGCCGCGGACGAAATTCCATCAGCAACTCAGGCTCAGCGTTATAGCCATTAAACTACACCGGCCATTGCTAACTGCATCGAGGGAATTAACCTTCTGATTGTTTTCTCAAAACGCATGTTTATTTCATTCCTTGCGAAACCAATCGTAATGAGCCTTAGCGTGGCTGGTGCTGCAGTTTCAATGGATAAGTTGGTAGATTGTCGTTCGCAAATACAGCAGTAGACTGAAGGGCCAAAACTTATTGCAACAAATTTTCTGATTAGATATAGAAAGTGTCAGTTGAATTAGGCGTATAGACTGAAACTTTACATTTAATGTCTGAGTAAATAAAGGCGTACATTTCCGACAAGCTGTGCAGGTTCACGGCAAGCTAAGGCGGATCTTAACGCATGCAGGGCTTCTGTTTCTCACGACTTTCGGACGAATCAATGAAGCATGGAGCTTTCGGGTGAATCAAGGGGTGGGAATGCAGACAATAGCCTGTATAGTGGACTCTTAATTGTCATCGCCGCTTTACCAAAATTGCCAAGCGAGTGCGGTAGATTTTAGTTTTTTCAGGAGTGCCTAATTTCAGCATAACCTGGACCCAGTGCGTTTTCGCGCAGGAAAAATTAGCTTAGTCATGTACATTTCACGGTGAAAAGTTTCTCACCATACTATGCGAAGATCAACGCAGAATTTTCTTTGTTGTCATCCGATTACTTTTTGCGTGTGTGAATGCATTTATAAGGTTTAAGCCCCACTGCCTGCTGGGAAATTCCCGGTTTAGTCGTCACAAGCATGGATAAGCTAATGTGAAACGTTTCGGTAGATTTTTTACGCCAACTTGTGAAAATGGGTACGCCTTTTATGTTTACTGTATGTTTCCTGGACGTCACACGAGCAAAAATCCGTTATGTTTCCTACATGTTGAAATCTGGCCATTGCTCTTATGTTTCCTTCATGTGCCCATCCTTTATGCATCCTAGATGTTGAAATGTGGCCACTTTTTTAATGGTTCCTTCATGTGTGCCACCTTTCTTCACCCTTTATGTGGTTCCATTGAAAAAACGCTGTATCATATGTAGACATGCACAGACGAAGAGTTTCCCTGTGCCCATTTTATATTTATGCACATTTTGTGAGTTTTAAAGCTTTGCACTGGTTTTTATTATAAGGTTACTGTTCTCTAGAATATGCAGCACACTGACTGGAACTCTGCTTGGGCACAGAAATTCAAGCAAGATACTTCTATAACAGTAATTTTAGTAAAACACTTGCAGTACGGCTTGTACCTTCCTCACTGCAGTGTTGTTGTTGTTCTAGATATAGTCACGTTACAATCTATACCACAAAAGCTATTCAATCTAATGGAAGCAGACAGATCCGGTCCGACACCTTCACTGAGAGTGCGTCTTCGTCGTCGTCGGCCTCAGCTTCTGCAGAAGCGGCAAACCATTACACAGGCAGCTGTAAAGGCACATTCACACCGAAAGCGGAGCGTCCAAGCGGCCAAGCGTATTTTCAACGCACCTAGGCGGTGAGCGCGCGCGCCTGTTCAGACCGGACGGCTTGCCTGGCAGCACGCGCCGCAGAGGAGGCGCAGCATCTAGCATTTTCGTGGCCCACGTGTCGCCATCTCTTGGCACCGGTCGTCCGTCCTAAGCGCGCACGCGCGAGCGTCGTCACCGCGCCACCGTCGTCCGGCGTTTTGATTGGCCGCGGGAAAGCGTAGAGCTCCGGCGGGCGGAAAAAATCGGTCCATATATGATCGGTCCGCGAGCGATGGAGCTCGCTGCCTCGTTTTCCACCCGCTTTTACCTGGTTTGCCCGCTTTCAGCTTGCACGCTTGCCCGCTTTGGCCGCTCCGCCTTCGGTGTGAACGTGCCTTAAAGGCACGTTCACACCGAAGGCACGTTTTATTTTCTTTCTACTTTGCGAAAGGCTTTCTACTTTGTGGTTGCACAATTGGGCCGTGAATAAGAATGCGGGGGGCCATCGGGCAGAACACTGTAAACGTCACATTTGCTCCCCTATCTTCGTGACACCAGGTTTCTGGCCCAGTCTAGATATAGACTAGAAGGGGACATATTAGAAGCTTTCTGCATTGCAAAGGCCGAGGGCACGTGCATTAGTTGCCCTTCAGTGACGCTTACCGAAAAAGAGATAGCTTTTCTAATGAGATAGGAAGGTCGTGATGTCACAATGCGCCATTCTAGGTTGTATCTATTTAAAATCATGTTTCTTCAAAAATACATATCGTTGGAAGTAGCGCCTTGTCCGTCGTACATGTTGCTTTTTTAGTCCGCGTCTTCGTAGCGTTCTTTTCAAATATTTAAGGCACGTTCACACCGAAGGCGGAGCGGCCAAACCGGGCAAGCGGGCGGAAAACGAAGCGGTGAGCCCGATCACTCGCGGACCGATTTTTTTCCGCCCGCCGAAGCTCTCCCCTTTCCCGTGGGCAATCAAAACGCCAGACGACCATAGACGACGGTGGCGTGGTGACGACGCGCGCGCGCGTTGAGGACGGACGACCGCTGTGAAGAGATGGCGACACGTGCGCCACGAAAACGCTAGATGCTCCGCATCCTCTGCGGCGAGGGCCACCAGGCAAGCCGTCCGTTATGAACAGGCGCGCGCTGACCGCCTCGCCGCGTTGAAAATCCGCTTGGCCGCTTAGACGCTCTGCTTTCGGTGTGAATGTGTCTTTAGGCTAACGCGAGAATGGTGAGTTGATGTTAAACGTTAACTTGTGGGCATCACTGCTGTTTGTCAGTGTAGTACATAGAAAACACAGGGAGATGTGTTTGCTTGAGGCGTTGTTGTGCGCCATACTTTATAACCTCTGAAAGAGTTGAGCGTTGTCATTGCCTCATATGGCACATCGCATTGTGGCATTAAACTTGAATTGGAATATGGAGCTGGTACGTGGCAAAACCACAATTGGATAATGAAGCACGTCGTAGTGGCGGTCTCCGGAATAATTTTGGCACCGGGATGTTCTTGAACGTGTCCCAAAATCTAAGTGCACGTGCGTTGTCTATTTCGACCCCGTCGAAATGTGGCTGCCATAGTTGGGATCAAATCCACGACCTGTAGCAATGCCATAGCCGCAAATCTACCGCGGCGGGCAGAGAAGAGTTGATTTGACGGTCGACCACTTCGGTAGTGTCGCCGGGACCCTGCGTTGCGCTTTACTTAAGGCGGCTCTGCTTCTGCACGCCCTACATAAGTTGCCTGCTTGACATACTTGCATGGCGTTTTTTTTTCTTTTCAGAAATAGAGGCAACGTACTGTACCATAGCTTGAACTTAAGCTTATCCAGTTTCCTCGCAACCGCTGTCGTATATGTTTGACATAAAAATTGTAACAGCGCAAACACATGCAACCACAAAGTAACAAGGACGAGACACAAGCGCTGTCGTATAGTAGTAGGGTTTCCTTGCCCTCTCACGTCACCTGTCCCCTCCCTTTGTATTGGAACTGGCGCTTGTCTGTCCTCCTCTCAACCGCTCTGCGTCCCCTCTGGGCTCGCACGTTAGTAGAAAGGGAAGCACTGCAGTTTCTGCAGTGATTCTGAAGGAAGTCACGGACAATTATAGCTGTCAAGCGGCTAATGTGGTGACGGCCATGGAGATCAAGAGGGCATTGTGCACATTCGATGTGGTTGGGTGAAAACTAGTTTCTCCCATCGCCTTTATTCTGACGCGCGCCTGTTATCTATATACACTCTCTGAATCACCCTCCGATGCGGTGTGCACGACAGCAGCAGCAATAGTGAGAAAATCGAAGGAAGAGAAGCTTCGCCTTCAAAAACAAAGCACATGCACGGCAACACTGATATAAAGTTTGTAAAGCAGAAAGTGTCACACAAGCGAGATGAAGGCGAGTGGAAATGAGAATGGCCGCGTCAACGTGAGTGGTATATAGTTGCATCCTGGAAACAAGGACAACATCCATAGGCTGCACGCGACGGGATCGCCGACTCGTGTCATCAGGCAGAACTTCGTAGTTCACCTCGCTGAGGCGATGGAGGACTCTGTAGGGGCCGAAGTAGCGGCGCAGTAACTTTTCCGACCGGCCGCGTTGGCGAATCGGGGTCCATAGCCGAACTTGATAACCGGGTTGGTAGACAACCTCGCGATGGCGAGAATTATACCTCTGGGAGTCTATGGATTGCTGATTCTGGATTCGGTCGCGTGCAAGCTTGCAAGCCGCGTGTGCGAGCCGGGTAAATTCCTCCGCGTCAATGGTAACATCGTATTGTTCGGGGAGGAGTATGGCGTCCAGCATGGTGGTTGCCTCGCGGCCGCGGAGCAAACGGAAAGGAGTGAACGCAGTAGTTTCTTGAACAGCAGGGTTCTATGCGAATGTAACGTAAGGCAAAACATCGTCCCAGTTCTTGTGTTCGCTGTCAACATACGTGGAAAGCATGTCAGCGATTGTCTTATTTAACCTCTCCGTAAGACCGTTGGTGTGAGGATGGTATGCAGTGGCTCGGCGATGAGCTGTACCACTAAGCATCATGACGTCTTGCATCATCTGAGCTGTGAAAGCTGTATTACGATCTGTAATTACTACTGCTGGTGTACCATGCTGAAGGACTATGTTTTGGATGAGTAAGTGCGCAACGTCACTGGCAGTGGCTCGCTTGAAGCTCCAGTTTCGCAGCATCGCGTCAGGTAATCATTCGCAACCTCGATCCAGCGGTTGCCAGCAAAAGACTTACTGAAGGGCCAGAGCAAGTCCATGCCGATTTGTTGAAATGGTTGTGTTGGCGGTGTAACGGGCTTCGGGAAACCGGCTGGGCGCTTAGGTGGAATCTTTCGGCGCTGGCAGTCACGGCAAGTTTTCACGTAATGCTTGACTTTCGCAGCAAGCTTAGGCCAGCAGTAGCATTGTCGAATTGGGGACAAGGAGCGCGTGCATCCCAAATGACCTGAAGAGGGCTCATCGTGGCAGGCGAACATCGGCGGGCATCGGCACGCAGCATGGATGGAACGACAAGGAGATGTCCAGTCGCTGATGTGTAGAAATTCTTTTTATACAAGATAATGTTGCAGAAACAGAACGAAGATTGTGAACGCGTGAATGTCCGTAGAGGATGCGAACTTCGGCCTTCAAGATAGTCGATAAGTTGCCCGAGTTCTAAATCATCCCGCTGCTGCCGAGCCAAGTCAGATATACTGACAGCGCAAAGGAAACGACGATCATCTGCAGCACCACTTGACGCCGTTGCAACTGGAGTACACCAAAGACAGCCAGCGTGGGTGTGCCTCGGTCCAGACTTATAGACGATTGTTACATCAAATTCTTGAAGACGAATAAGTCCTGAAGGGTCTTTTGAGATTGGCTAGCCAACAAAGGGTATGATGGTCGGTAACCACTCTGAACGGACGACCATATATATGCGGACGAAGCGTAAATACTGCCCAGACAACAGCTAAGCATTCCTTTTCAGTGGTAGAGTAGTTCGTTTCTGCAGAGTTTAAGGTGCGGCTAGCGTAAGCAATAGCACATTCAACGCCATCTTGCCACTGCCCAAGGACTGCACCGAGGCCGATGTTGCTAGCATCAGTGTGTAGATCAGCCGACGCTGAACTACACACTGATCAAGTGTCCAAGTAAGGGCGGTGTCTGGATGCACCGCTGAAACTCGGAGAATGTGGCTCTCTGCTCCAGACCCCAAACAAATGGGATATCCTCCTTTGTCAAACGAGCGAGGTTCTGCGATATTGGAAAAATTCCCCACAAAGTGTTTCTATTATGAGCAGAGGCTCAAGGAGCGGTGCACGTCACGTTTGTTGGTTGGTGGTCTAAATGCTGCGACAGCCACACTCTTTTCCTAGTCTGGCCGAACACCTTCATTAATAATAACGTGGTCGAGAAACTTCAGTTCCTCATAACCAAAATGGTATTTCTCAGGTTTTCATGACAGGCCTGCCGATCGCATTGCAAGAAACACGGACTGGACTCGCTGCAAGTGTTTTTCAAATGTCTGAAAAAAAAACGACGTCGTCTAAATAGACGAGACATGATTCCCACTTAACACCTGACAACACGGTGTCCATCATCCTATGAAAGGTCGCGGGAGCTGAGCGTAATCGGAAGGGCAGCACCTTAAATTCGCACAGGCCATCAGGAGTTATGAAAGCACTCTTTTCGCGATCTCGTTCATAAAGTTCTATCTGTCAGTATCCGCTGCGCCAATCCACTGAGGAGAAGTATCGGGCATGTCGAAGATGGTCTAGACAGTCATCTATGCGGGGAAGATGGTAGACAACGTTTTTCCGTCACCCTGTTCAGTTTGCGGTAATCCACACAAGAACGAAGAGTGTCAGCCTTCTTGACAAATACAACGGGCGACGCACATGGGCTGGTTGAGGGTTGAATTACGTCGTCGTCTAGTATTTGCTTCACTTGACAACGATTCACCTCTTGCTCCTTTTGTGACACGCGGTGGGTTTTCTGACGCACGGCATGTTCGCTCGGGTCCGTTATAATAGGGTGCTTCGCAATGGGGCTCTGCGTTACTTTTGACTTGGAGGCAAAACAATCACTGAACATGCATAAAAAACTTCGTATTCGCTCTTTCTGTATGGTTTACAGCTCAGGATGTACATCCACTGTACTGGCAACAACGGTGTCGCTCTTTTTGGCGGTTGCAGAAAGCTCAGCAAGCGTAGGACCTATTGCATCCCTAATACCGTCAAAGTGAGCAATGGCCGTTCGCTTTGCCAGGTGTTGGTACTCGCCGCTGAAGTTCGTTACTAAAAGCGCAGTCATTCAGCACTTCAGTTGAATAATGCCCCGGACGACACAGACATGCCAAGCCAAAAGCACCGACAGGTTTCCTTCAGCGATGCTGCTACTATTACGGTCGCAGTCGCTTTCAACAGTTACGAAATACTAGTTCGCGGCGGGAGTGTCACAGTGTCAGTACAACACGCAGTGCTGATTTGCGCGTGTTATTATTTTGCAGTGCCAGGGCATAGTTGTCGGAAAATGTTATAATCAGCTCCCGAAGATTGATAACAGCACCGTACTCGCGAAAAAAATCCATCCTGAGGATGACTTTCCGCTCGCGCTCGCGCGGCACAATAAACGAAGCAAGGTAAGTTGACTGGCGGATTTGGAACCTGGCGGTGCACTGCCCCATCAGCGTCAAGAGATGACCACCTGCTGTCCGAAGACTTAGTCCGTGCCATGGTATCGTGACTTTCCTCAGTTCAGCATCTAGTTCGACACTCATAAGAGAATAATTGGCAGCAGTGTCCATGAGGACAGTGACCGGGTGGGTGTCGACTTGAAGGGAGATGTCTGCGGAAACACTTCTGTAGTCGATGGCATGCAGTGGTAAAAGGGAATAGTTGGCGCTCGACTGGCGTACCGGGCGACGAGAATGTTTTATAGATACGTCAACTGCGGCCCCACACCCGGAGGTCGCTCCTCGCTCCTTGGGGACCTAATGGATCGGCCCCCAACGCCATGTGCGAACGGCAAGTGCTTGCCAGGTGGCGTAGAACGTCGCGGAGATGAAGAGCGGGACTGCCGACGCGGAGAGTTGAGGGCGGCTGGCTTGCCAAGTACTCGACAATAGCTCGGGGACGCTCACCATCACGGGGTCGACGTGCGTCTGGGCGAAACCCAGGAAGGACAATCTAGCGGTATGTGCACTCGCGGTATAGGTGACCTGCTTCACCACAATGGTAGAAGAGTGCCCGATTGTCTGGATTGCGCCAAACGGCGGATTTCCGCACGTTTAGACTTAGGCTTGCGTAGGGCAGAGGGTTTGAAAAGTACTGAGGGCTCGAGGAGTGCTGTGCCGTCTGTTACGTGGGAGGGCGGGACGGATAGCCGACTGCTGGCATAGGAGATCTTAAGGCTTCGGCGTACGCCAGGAAAGGGGCTGCGACTGGAGGTGCGACCAGTGGTTGTACCAGCTGCCTGACCTCTTCGCGAACCACATAACTTAAATCAGTCACGTGGCATTGAGGAGACATTGCATGAACTTGCTGCAGCTGCTCGCGTACAATACTGGGCACGAGCTCCCTTAGGGTCGTCAAATCAGGGATGGCCATGGACGACGAGAGAAATGTGAAGTTGCCTGGGCGCTCGTACTGCGACGACAGCTGCCGTAGCATACGCTCCATCGTCATTGCGTCGTTGAGGAATTCGGCTACGGTACCTGGTGGGTTGCGCACTAGACCTGCGAACAACTTCTCTTTCACTCCCCGCATCAATAAGCGCACTTTCTTTTCTTCTGTCATTCCAGGATCAGCGCGCCGGAATAGCCGCGACACGTCCTCAACGAACATGGCGACACTCTCATTTGGTCTGTGATTCCTGGAATTGAGAGCACGTTCTGCTTGGTCCTTCCGGTCTGAACTTCCGTAGGTATTGCGCAGCTGGCTACAAAAGTCTTGCCAGGCCGCCAAACTAGATTCATGGTTTTCGAACCAGATGCGCTCCGAATCGTCGAGGGCGAAGTAGACATAACGGGGCTTCCAGTGATCGTCCCATTCATCACGTTGGCAACTCGATTGTAGTGATCTAGCCAGTCCTAAACATTTTCGAATGCGTCACCGTGAAGCAACCTTGAGGTTCGCCGCATGTTGAAAATCCACAGAGCAGGTGGAGTAATGGTCTCTCCAGTCTGGCTACTCGTTGAACAGGTTGTCATGGTTGTATACTTTACCGAGAGAGGGTCCGGTTCTGGTGGCAGTCCTAGTTGTCGTCGGCTGCGCCGAAGGTCAGCATCGAAGGTGTCTCGATCTAAGTTGGGAACTTCCTGTTGATCACAGTGCATGGAACAGTTTACCCCACACCTCCACCAGTGACGTTAATTTATATATGACAAAAACTATTAAGTTTAATCTAATGGAAGCAGACAGGTCCAGTTCGACACCTTGATTGAGAGTACGTCTTCGTCGTTGTCACTCTCAACTTCGGCAGAAGTGGCAAACCCACTACACAGGCAACTGTTATGTTCGTGGCAATATATTTTGCTCATAAATATACTTCGTAAAGGTTTGTCTGAAACTGCAAGTAGTTCATTGAATATCTGCATGTTACTTCGATGTGCCACGTCTGCTTGCAGCAGACCTCTGGAATGCAGTGCTTGGATTAGAGCTCACAGGGTACCTGAAAAACGAAGCAAAGAAAGGCCAAAATTTTCACTTATGCACTAAATTTCATATAGGCAAGAACAGGTTGCCTGTATACTCACAGCTAAGAAACACAAAAGGTAGTTCATAAAAGGTAGTTCATAAAAAAAACATCAGGGCAAAACTGAACGCTTAAACTAACTGTTGTTTGAAACAAACTGTGCTGTTGCTACCTGCCCATCAAGTCGTGTGCGAAACTGCTTTTACCTGTTCTCGGTAGTCTCAGTGATACTCCGCACGCGTTGTTAACTGTAACAGTCGCACGTGAACGGTGGATGATAAGAATGGCAAACATCTAGTGGAAAGCATCGCTTCAAAATAGCACAGCTTATTTTATTACACAGTGCTGCAACCAACTTTCTTATATTACGATCGCAAGAGCTGACATCATGTTCTTCAGATACAAATAATGATAAAAGCCAGCCTCTGATTTATGTCTCGATTAAAAATGAAACTTGGCTGTTGTAATATCGGCCTGTATTTGTCGTGCAACATGACATACAACTACGCGAGTACATCCAAGAACACAAACGATGCAGACAGGTTCCCGCGAAGATGGACTTGAAACTAAATTGTATCTATAAAAAAAATCTTCACACAAGCGAATATCTGCTCAATTGTCAAACACAGCATTCGCGTGCTCACTCGCGATGCCTACTACACATCGATATACATTACACACGTAACCTGTGGAAATGCACATATATGGAAGAATGTCTTGCAGGGAAACTACCGAACAAACAGTAACTTTCAGCATTTACATATACGTTTGCCCATCCAGTCGCAACAGTCAGAGGTGGTAACACTGACTTCACTGCAGAAAGCAAGTAAGCGATAAAAATCGATACATTTCACAGAAACTCTTGTGAAACTGTTTATTAAACGTGCACAGCAATATGAAAAACCTACGCTTCGGAAGCGCTCTTTTCTCGTTGCACAAAGCTTATTAGATGAATGGCAAGCCACAAGAATGCGCGAAAGAGCGAGACTTGCTTACCTTTAATGAAGTGATTTCATCAAACGCTCCTTTGTCTCGCAGGCACCGTGGCCCCAGCGCTCTTTCCGGCACAAACACTGTTGAATCGCCGATGAACTACAGCACACATTCATAAGGCTACAAACGCTCTCAGACTCCTTAAACGAGTCACTAACAACAGATGTGGCACGAGGGAAGACTGCCTTATTAGGTTGATCCACTTTTTGTTATTTCCCATATTGCATACTTGGCAGCTATGCACAAATGGTACACATGCGAGCGGGATAATATCAATATAATCATCCGTAGCATATACAAGTTTGCACTCGGACTGCCCAATGCCACCAGCAGGGAGAAAATACTGCAGCTTAGATTACACAATACCCTAGATGAGGTGGCAGAAGCGCAGCTGATCTCGCATCTCGAACGACTCACCACCACTAGCAGGGGAAGACACAGTTTACAAACGGTAAACATCACGTACTACTGTCAACGCTGCGACAATGCCGATATGCCAAGAGAGATAAGAGATTTTGATCCAAATAGCCCCGATACCAAGGAACATACATTAATCTTACAACCTGAGACACAGAAAGGCCAGGCCCATAACACGGCTACGGAAATATCACACAACGACAAAGAGAAGATTCACAGATGGAGCTGGCTACCCGGACGGCCAACGATTCGCAGCGGCAGTCAACACCGACGGCAAAACT
Source organism: Dermacentor andersoni (assembly GCF_023375885.2). Lineage (NCBI taxonomy): Eukaryota > Metazoa > Arthropoda > Arachnida > Ixodida > Ixodidae > Dermacentor > Dermacentor andersoni. Next base: position 334,603,523 of record NC_092814.1, read on the forward strand.
AGGCACACAGCCAGAATCAACTCCAGACAACCCGAAACGGCCGAGGAAGTGGCCATTGCCCTTGCTATGGCTGACATAGAAACCCAAGTTATCCTGAGAGACTCGCGCAAAGCTGTCCGAAATTGCTCAAAGGGAAGAATTTCGCCAGAAGCTTTTAGGATTCTCCAAAGCACAACTCAAGCTCAGGAAACCCCGATCACTGTGATTTGTTCCCCGCTTACATGGATGCAGTCTGTCCTAAACGTACCAAACTTAACAAGACGGCACGATCCGCTGCACCCGACATAATTGACCGTCACGGAACAGCATTCGAGGCTGACGCAGACAAGGACAGGCTAACCAGCTACTATGAAATAACTAAGGCTTTCTATCTGGCGCGACGAAGTTTCCCTCCGCCCAACAACAAGTTATCCATAGCCAAAGCGACCACCTAGAAACTAGAGACTGATACTTATCCAAACCCGCTAGTATATCATAGATTCTTCCGTGAGATCTATCACGACAGCACCTGCAAGGTCTGAGGTTCAGAACCTGCTACACTAAAACACATGCTCTGGGAATGTGAGCCAAAGAATAAACGCATTCATTCCAATGCTCTCACGGCGATATGGGCCGATGCCCTGCACAGCTCCACGCTCGCTGACCAAATCTGGGCCGCCCAGCAGGCCGGCGAAGCGGCCACTAGGCAAGGCCTGGACGTCCCGATGTGGAAGACCTGAGCCCGGGTCACCAATTTGCAGGACGCTCCACAAAAGTTTTTACCAACCAACCAACGTCTTTGTTCTTCTCCCCAGTGCCGCTGCGCACTGCATTGCCTTCGCGCTTTACTTTGAAAAGCAAGTTTGCGGTGAGAAGGCAGTTAGAGGCTCTCGCGTGGCCGCCGAGCCAGGCATTGAGCAGAGTTACTGCTTCCGAGTAGCGCCTCGGAGCGCTGGTGTTGCGGCGCCCGCTCGCGTAATCTATTTTAATATTTGGCACGTTTTCTTTGCCACGCCGAAAAAATTATTGGGCGAGGCATAGCATACTGAAAACAACCGAATCGGATGTTTTAAAGCACAATTATTATTTTTATCTAAAAATTACCATCCTTAATTAAGTAATTAAAAGTTTGTTAGTTATCATCATACAATTTTTCGATAGTTCAAATGTGGAAAGTGATCCTCCTGGTGTGATATATCGCTTCTGACAGAATACCATTGGTTGCGTCCTCGTATACATTATATTTTATTTTGAAGAGCTTGGCTAACGTTAGCTAGGACATCTTGTAAATGTTAGTGCGTATACATGGTATAACAAATAATTAACCTGAAAGCTTTACATTGCTTGTGCGAAAGCTTTTTTTCTCTTTTTCTTTTTGTTTGTGCGCACCATGTTTGCTGCACGATTGCCCTTCGGTAAACTACGGCGTCCACTTTGTGTGAGGCGCGTCTGTTGCCCTGGTGTTGTCTAGACAACTGGAATAATGAGTTTGTCCACGTTGACAATAGCTGCTCTGTGGCGTAAAATGCATGGCTACTTGATGCACAACACGGTACCGAGAGCTGAAAAAATGAGCAAGGATTGCGTCGACAATTCGTGCATGAAAATGCCGAATGCCAGTTTCCTCACTATTCGACGAATTCATAAGGAATTCTAACGCGTTCGAATTTTTAAAGAAAGTCGCAGTTTTGCCCTGGGAAGGAAGCATTGATTGCGATAGCAAAGGATTAGAAAACAACACACAGCAAGGCTCGTGGTTTCATTGGTCGTGTAGATAGCAGTGAACATTTGCTTACTAATTACGTTACTATGCATGCATGGTCCCATGCGTTGCTCGGGCGAAGATGAGCAGACCTCACTCGATAACCGCGATCACTCCCTATGACAACACTGGCACGTGGAAGAGTGGCAGCAGTGGCGAGCGAACTGCCTTTCGGTCTGCCTCACGCTTTAAAGCAAAGTATCGCGACACGAAACCATCATCCATCAGTGAGCATAGCCTTTGTATCCAACGCAGGTTACCTAGGCTTTTCGGCCTCATGGGACATGTAATGGTTTCGCATTTATAAAAGCACTAAGTGCAAAGCAACGAGAAAAATTCGGAGAGAAACGTAATTTAATCGCCACTTCTTGTAAGCTTTTACCAAACCCATGTCCTGTATCTATGATTGACTAATTTGTATGGCGGCGGGCCATCCGAAATGCTTGCATTTTCACAACCGGAAACGAAATCATTCGCTGCCACAAAAACAACGAAGACAGACAAAAAAATCACAGGTGTCCTTAGCTATCGCCTCAGAGACACGAAGGCGAAAACGTTGCAAAACCTACTGTAACTCACTTAATCCACCCTAATCCCCAAACCTCCTTTATCCTCCTGAGTGCACCGTAGTTTGCCTTAATGCACCTTAGTGCGCCCTCCTTCTAATTCTTCTTCACCCTGCTTATTCAACCCTAATCCACCATAATCCTCCTTACTCCACCTTAATGCACCCTTATCTACCTTATTCCATTCTAATGTACCTTCATCAGCCTTAATCCTCCTTTATCCAGCTTAATTCTCACCATAATGCACCTTAATTCACCCAATTCGACCCTAATCCTCCTTAATCCAGGTAATCGACCCTAATTTACCCTAGTCCACTCTAATCCTCTTTAATACACTTTAACCCACTCTTACCCGCCTTAATCCCACCTCTGATCAATCATGAATTAACTTTGCTAATCAATAATCATCTCTTATACATGGCTGGACATGCTTTGGTTCGCTTCCGGCCTTCCTTGGATCACGTGATATTTTCTGTATCTCACAACACGACCTTGAAACGAGATTTAAGGCCTTTGCCTTAAAAAATAGCCTACGCGCCTGACTCGCACATCAGATTTCGACGATTTCCGACTTTGTTCGCCGATATCATTGTGCATTGTGTGCAACTTGATTTTATGGGCACAGGTTCGCCTAATAAAAATTCACCGACGATTACGATACTCCCTAATGCGAAATTTGAGGGGAGCTCTATGCGTGTTTTCATTTTGCGATATATTGGGTGGCGCGGAAAATCTCTATCATGCAACACGTTGCAAACGCAAGCTACTGCCTCGCTAACGCGGAGGGCGCGAGATCCAGCGCGCGGGTGACGCGTGGGTGCGATTCCTAGCAACCGCGCCGACAGACCACCCAGATGACCCAAGCTGCTCTGTGCCATCTCGTTGCCATCGTAGCCGGACTACGCTTTTCTTTTCACCCTTTCGACATACCCTCCTCCTCCACTATCCTTCTCGCAACTTTCATCCCCGACCGAGCTCCGCGCTCGCTTTCATCTTTCTCTGCGATCATTCGCTCGGTTACACCCACATTCGCCGGAGGACGGGCGCCTAAGAGATGCGCCCTAAAAAGAAAGGAAATAGAAGGTTTACTATTGGATCTATTTTTTACAACACTATATGGTACCTCAATAAGTTGCAGGTGAACGGTGTCCATACGAAGCAGAAGGTATGGAGAAAACCACACTGAAGACACGGCAAGTTGTGTTTCCCCAAGGTCTACCGCCAAGCGCACGAAGCGGAAAGAGCTGGTAGTCACCCGTAACTTCTAATAAAGAAAACTAGCGTTAGGCACGGCTTCCTAGTAGCTCGCGCACGCGTTTGCCGGCAGTGCCTACGAACTGCAAGGCTACACGCTGCAGCTGCAGAAAGGTAAACATTCTGACGGGAACATGAAACTCTGCTATGACTTGCGGACTGATGCATGTGCGCATACTCCACCTTGTACTTTCGTTCATTGCCATGTTACGTTGACCTCGAGTATACGGTGAGCCACGTGTCTGAGCGCACGACCATGTGTGCGCCGTAAGCAAATCGCCGATGACAAGCGATGAAAAAAATCTCAAGGCGAGCAATCAGTTTGTCGCCTGAGACCAACCCGAACGTGGGCATGGATACAGTGGCCAGCTCGAACAAACTCGACATGCCATACTTATGACTCCACTTGCCCATTAGATGGGAACGTGTTTGCGGACGGCGTCACTGCAGCGCGAGATTTAGACGGGGCTTCGGATTTTTGGACTTGACGGCGTTTTTCTTCGAAATGAGAAAAAAGAGCCACGCAGAAGACAACGCGAGCTGGACAAAATTGAAATTGATGCATTCAAAGTTGTCCAAAGCATAGTTTAGACATAGGCCGTAACTATAATAATTAAAAAGCTAGATAATTGATAACCAAAAAACGAATTATCTAGGATCAATGCAAAAAATAAGGAATGCTTCTTGAAGTAGCTGCCAACGACATACAGTTAACTTGCTTAGCATTGAAGGCTTCGCTTTTTGACGTTAAACGTCTTCCGTTACTGTCAGAATAGGTGCTCGCTTGCTAAAGCTACATGTAAGGAAAACATGTAAGACTAATATCGCTTATATCTTTGCAATACACACGCGTCTTGATTTGGCATAGTTGCATATAAAAACACGAACGCCCATACTCGATCATGCATAAGTCACGTGCACAAATGGCGCGGTTGTCGCTCCGCGCATGACGCAATTGGAGCTAACTTTAGGCTCTCGCTCGGTGTTCAGTGGGGCGTAGCTCGGCAGTATGTTTGCCAATCCAAGAGCGCGTAGTCGCATTTAAGAGACGTCACTTTGCCATAGTAGGTAAAGTCCAGAATCAAATTGGTGCTTATCAGGTGTTGTAAGGATTAGAAGTGTGCACTTTGTCGCAGAAATTTCGCGTTTGCTGGGCTATCGAATCGGCGTTCAACACCTTGCTTCAAGAAATGGCGTGAGAGACTCGAGCATCTAGACAGAGGAATGCGAAGCCTCGTCTTACTGCTTTGACAGCGGCGGAACGTGTCTGTACTCTATAGGAAAAGCAAGCGCACGAGTACGAACAATGTACGAGTGCGGCAGGCTCGCGCGGGGCAAGGCAGTCTCTGGCGCAACCAGCAGGGGTATCATTTCTGTACCCTATAGTGCCTAAACACCCTCCGCAAAGCAAACGGGCCCACTACGAATAGGCAACGAGCAGGATTGGAAAATTAGACCCTAAGCCCTCCTCTAGCTGTAACATAGGTTAAGCAAAGCTTCCTAATGCGATAATAAATGGGTGTTGTGTATTTGGTTCTGTCATTTCTGTACCTTAGTGCACATATCCGCTCTGCAGCACGCACAAGACGGTCGACGTACCCCGCTACGGTTACGTCCCCGATGAAGCCAACTCGATGGTTGCTTTTATTTTCCTTTTCTTTTTTTTTTTCTTTCTTGAAGCCTTGGTGCATTATAGTCTGAAGACCATATATATCGATGCTTTAACATTGTTGGTTGCCACACCCAAGCGGCGAATGCGGTTGATGTCCTACCATGGCAGTAACGCCTACTTACGCATGATCTGGTTATTACTTTAACACTCGACCGTATCATACTGAGATTATGATTGCGTTTCTTACTACACTAGCAGTAAAACCGCAACTGCTTGGAAAGGCGCACATTTTTCAGTCCGATTCTTTGTACCGCAACGGGATGTAACTAATTGCTCTGATGTTACGATCGCTAGTACTAACACTGTACACGCAGAGAGAGCACAGGGAGCTTCATATGGTTATAATACAGGTGCCCGCCGTTTCTCATTGCAGCTGCATACAATCCGAACATGTGGATCATAGACATAGATCATAAGCATAAATCATAGATCATAGACGCGTACCATACAACACCAGCGAGAACTTGCGTAGAAGGTTTAGTTAGGATTTGCTCAGTGCTTGCTTACAGAAAGTAAAGCAAACCAACGACTTTCTGCCTGTTGTGGTAACTGGTTTCCGCGACGCCATGCTGGTTGCTGCAAAAGCGAGTTAACCTGTAGCATGTGAAACTACGATGGCTTACTCCCTATTCTTAACGTTGTTCCTTTATCGGAAGCAAGTGAGAAAAAAAAAACACTTCAATGACGCCCTCGTCGACACATCTCTAGTTTTTGTTTCAAGGGCTGTAAATGTGCCACTTAAATAACTTCTTTATTTCCTTTTGTTCAACACTTAATTGGTATAGAGTCTTTCTTGTTTCCTTTTTAGTCTTGGCAGAATGTTAATCTGTACATTTCGGAGACAGGCGGGGATGGGTTAGAGCGCACTGTTATATTTCATGTGAGCACTGTTCATAAGTTGTTGCTGCACATAGCGCATCAACAAAGCTCCGTACAGTAATGGGAACCCCCCCCCCCCTCCCCTTCTTTACTTTAACGATTCCGGGACACTCAAGCGAAACTCATTTGCAGCCGTTTATACACGCGTGACCGGTTCTGTCATTTGTGACAGAACAACTTTTCTGTATGCTACATTTATGGGTTTTGTGTATGAATAAACTCAAACTTCATATTAAAAATGGTGTCGATCTTACCGGCACAATATAACTTGGGCGATTATGTTGCGGTGGGTAAGCTGCACGCCCTTCGGTAATCCTGTTGAGCCGCTAGAGTAGATTATTGCCAACACTGCGTCTGGGTTCAGATTGAGGGGCGCTTCGATGCCTTCCATAGAAGAAGACTGTGTCAGCTCAGACAGCATTCGTGTTCCTTCGTAAGTTCCCGTGGTAACGATGACACTCTGTAAAAAAATCATTTCGATTTCGCACGCAACCTTATCACTATAACTATAATGCGCGTTGTGCCTTTTTTGTTGAAATGAAAATAAAGCAGAGATGTAGTTACCTCACCCAATAATGGGGATGTCTACAAATTTTGGCTAATAGTAACAATAAAGCTTTTAAAGTATTGTACGAAAAAAAAACCGTCATAGTGTTCACAGGTTTCGAGGATAGAGTCCTATGCACTCACAACACTATAGAGATAAAAGGCGACGACAAGTTGTTTCACACTGAGTCCCTGGATATACGCGTTTGCAGAGCTCCAAACAAATACACGAAACAACTATGCAGTCTGATATCAGCAGCTTACTTTCAGTGTTCTTGTTGGGTAAGAAACGCGCACTGTACAAAAAGGCGTGCTCTATTCATTGTCGTTGCTTTAAGTTAGCCTTTGTGACCTGACATCTTGTTTTCCTGTCCTCTTTATTTCTCCTCTTTCTATCTTCAACTTTTTTTTCTATCCCCTCTTTCCTAAAGAGCAGGCAGATGTTTTGCCCCTCTCGGTGGCAGTTGCCAACCTGCTCCCTTGGTATTTCCTTTTGTAGTGTTCGTATAGGTGTGATTTAATCATATCAAATAATAATAATAACAATAATAGTAATCATCGATCAACTAATTATATAATAGAGCACACATGAACAGCTAAGGATCCTTATTACAGGGATGCTTTTTGTAATTATGCGAGACCAAATATACACCCAAGACAAACGTGGAAGACAAAACAATGTGAGAAGAAGAAACAAATAGAGGAACAGAAAAATGAGTAGGCGGTCGTATAAAGGAGTTAATGGAGTTTGCGAGTTAATATGCCAATACAGCAAGAACACGTATTACGTGTCTTTTTTTTTTTTTTTTTGCAATTGAGCCATATGAGAGTCGCTAATGTAACAAGACCGAGCAGAAAACGAGGAATGCCGCCTTGCATACTTTTCTGGCACGAAAAATTGTACATGATCGAGAAGCTTTGGGAAACGCATAATGTCATGAATGACCTTATAAAGGAGCCGAACGTATGATCTGATACGTCTCGGTTTTAGAGGTGTGAGTACAATTGAGAGGGCTGGTCTATGGTTCTCAGAACGGCAAAAACAGTGCTTGAATATACATGTCAATTTATTATGGACGCTTTCAACGAAGTCAGAATTAGATGTGCACTTTTCGCACCAAATCACAGAGGCATACTTTAGTTGGGAAAGGCACACAGTAAAATGCAATTTCAGAAGGGCAGCAAGGGAGTGGAAGTCGTGCAACATGCGACAAATCATACTGAAAGCTTGAGGGGCACGTTTTTTCACATATTTAGCGTGTGGACGGAAGCAAAGCGTTTTATCGAAGTAAATATCAAGATGTTTCCTTTCATCGACTCTGGCCAATGCAGCATCCGAAATGGTGTATGAAAACTGCTTATGGTGTGTTTTCCGCAGATTTCCTAATACCATAGTTTTGGAAGCATTTAAGAGTAACCTATTATCTCTGCAGCTTGTACAGAGTCAGAAAATCTCTTTTTGGCGTTCAACACAATCTAGAATGCTGCCGATGGTCTGAACTAGCTTTAACTCTTCCGCATATAGAAGGAATGAAGAGTGTTGTATTGCTGACGAAAGGTCATTTATGATAAGAAGGAAGAGAAGAAGCCGAAGAACGGATCCTTGAGAAACTCCGCTAGTCACTTCATTGCTAAGAGAACTCTGTCCATTATTGCCAACGAAGTACAACCTATTGTTTCATTAGATAGATAGGTAATCATACCGCATGGAATTATGGAAGAAAGTATATCCATTTGATTGAGATTTGTAGTAAGCATTTCCAGGGAAAACTAGTCAAATGCTTCACTTAGGTCAAAGTAAAAGAATTTAACTGGCCCCTACTATGCACTCTCTTTGACGAAAGTAAAGCATTTGATGTAATTTCACATGACCGCCTCATTACAAAGTTCACTCAAATGGACATTTATGATCCGTGCTTCCAGGGGCTCATAAATGTGACGAAGTTCGTTGTTTTGGAGCGCCCTGATACAAAGGCATGCAATTCATCTAATAAAATGTTGGTAACAATAACAAAAGCGGGGAAGCTAATACAGATTCAAACACTTTTGACGCAGCGCAGATGATAGATATAGGCCTGCAAATAGTAACTGCACTTCCAGCAGCCTACGTGTATGAGCGCTACCCGTGCTACCTTTCAAACGATGGGAAACGTACTAGACTTTATGGAACTATTGAAGATGCTTGTGAGAATAGTGACAATCATGCTTTCATAAGTTTTAAGTAGTGCGGGAAGGATACCATCAGCACCACAACAGAGGGAAGGTTCGAGGTGCTTTACACACTTAAAAACAATGTCTTCATTCACTGACCCGGACATACCGTACCAGACAGACAAGAAAGGTTACTTGAGGTAGAAACATCTTTTGTACCAAATACAGAGCATAAATGGTTTGCAAAGGCACCAGCAGTGTTCTAGACAACATCGATATTTTCATCACCACGACATACAAGTTCGGTGCTCTCTTTAGAAGAGTGAGAGTGTACGTAGCTCAAGAAGTATTTTGAACTACATGTCATGCTGGATTCAGCACATTCAATGTAGTGGTGGTGCTCATGGTTGTAATAAAATTTGCAAACACAACGAAAGCGCCTAAATTAAGGTTCTCATTTATACTAGGCCTGTTTGTCCCGCTTTTTTGGTTGCATGGGCTTTCAGTCTTATTTATGTTTTTAGCTATTTTGAAAACCAGTAAAGCAATTTTGAAGTTTTGAGCGTTTTGTAGATATGAATATGTGAATGTCATTTTGAGTGACTCTCGTAAACAAAACCAATCTGCTCCTGTACATCAGCTGTCCTATTTACGTACAACTAATCGGCGTTTCCACGACAATGATATCAACCAACTTAGCCTCCAAGAGAAAATTTGAAGCGGAGCTTCGCGTTATGATCGGAAGCAATGTTGCGTTTCTGTGCTACCAGAGTAAAAGAAACAATTAAAGGTGGCTGCAACGTATCTGGCGCAACCAGATGAACGTCGATATGCATAACGGAAACAGTATCAAAATACGTTAGACAAAAATCTAGAACGTTGCGACAGATCTCAGTGAAGTTTAGCTGTTGCATGGAATTAAAATAGACAAAGTAAGCAAGTAGCGCTATGTTTCGAGAAGTGTGCAACTAATTATGGCAGAAAGTATTATTAATCCATAAATATCAGGGCACATTAATGTCTCTAAGAACACATTGCGGTCATTAGGCAAAATTACAACGATTTTTATGGATGCCACGATAAGAGCAAATGTAGCAGGAGTAACGTCAGGTCCCACATAGAAAGCACCAAGCAACAGACGTTCACCACCCTGATCGGGGCATGTCCATCCAAACAGACTCATGATCGCACTCAATACCCAAGCGACAGACACATTATACCACGATATAAACTGCGATAAGGACAACACCACCCATCTGCTTCCCGGAAGAATAATGTCTATCCCTACAAAAAACTTTATTATACGGAGGAAAATACTAAGCAGATGCTATTTGAGATAAAAACCAAGTTTCGCTTAACAGTATTACTTGAACTTAGACTTACTGAAATTACTTGGACAATACTCTATTTATGCACAACCAGACAAAACACGTGGTAGGCGGGCCTGTCTAAGACCCACTGACTTCTGTGACTAGGCCTAACTGTGTCGACAAAGGCGATAAGCTATTATAATAAAATAATACTGTAATAAAAATATATTTTTATTATATTATATCTTTATTCCTCAATAACTACAACAATAATGTAATTTGATGAATTCTTCGAAACGGTCTTAACGCTGATTTGGCTTATAGTAAATTGCATTGGGAGAGCCCGCATTATGGTAACCCATTCTGTAGTTTCATCGTGAATTACCTGTGATATACAGGGTGATCATTTCATCCAACAAATTAAGGGTGAAGCAAACACCTTACCTTCACTGACGCAATCCCTTCGCAAGCCTTTTTGACCTTCGCTGCGTCCTTTCGGTCACAGACAACGAAACTTGGTTGGGAGGCAATTAGCTGGCGTTGAACTTCACCTGTGAAAAAAAGACAAGGAAAAAAAGCAGTACTTGGCAGCGGGCAAATATACAGTTGCATCCTATCTCTTCTACCTTTCCGGTGAGTGTTTAATGAGCCAGGAAAATCCTAACACTACTTTCTGATGGATGTCAGTATGAAAGACTGCAGAGAAACCTTTCCACAAACTTATCTGGTTACATATTATGTAGAAAAACTTCTGAGATGTTAAAAATTATTTGCTGACAGTGATTGGGTCTCTAGGTTGGTGAGGCACCATGGGAAACGAATTCGCCAGTGAAGATGTTCACTTAGCAGTTGCAGACAGAACGTCGTAATATATACTGTTGCCAAGGGCACATGTAACAAGAACATTTCGCGCGATTGCAGAAGACTTAGCGCTCTCCGTGTGAAACATCCCAAGTTTATAAAACAATGCAGTGCACCCCGTCTACTCGTTGCTCTGCCTTCGCACGCCATCTAGACTTCACCGACGCATGGCAACCCGGCTTTGTCGGATATAGCTACGAACGACTTTGAGGAAGTCTATTACTTTCCACATGGGAATGGCTGACAAGGTTACATATGACGTCTGTGGTTTCGGGAGAATCATTGAGCATAATCTTTGTGACTTTGAAAATTGTGCAACGCCGACCTCATAAGCCATTGCTGTAATGGGCAGTGAAGGCATTGCTACAATCTTTAAGAAAAACAAACCTGCAGAAATGGCTTTAAAGTAATTAGCTGTTAATTGTGATTCCGTGATTTAATCGTGTACTGTGATCGTGAATGAATGTAATCGTGTGGCTGTGTTTCTTATCGATTTCCTTCGGCCTTTCTCCCACCCCCCTCCGCCAGTGTTGACGCAGACCGGATTTCGTGCTCGAATTTGCCCTCTCCTTGTCGTTCTCCTTTATTTCATCTCTCTCTGTTTTTACCTTTCTCTATGTAATGCTGGTTCCAATTTGATGTAACCTTTCTATGCATTATTTGCATCATGTGCCTTTTTTGCGTGGCCTAATGTTGTATATTTTGTTTACGCGTATCCCACACTTTGAAATGCCCCGTAGAAGTAGTCGCAAAACTAGTAAATAAATAACACATAAGCATATTTTACCCCTAATTTGTCATTTTGCTTTGCTTATGCATCCAGGCACTGTTTCGATTCTAAGGAAAATGCGGTGGTAGTCGGAGCAAGCCTTTCACATCATGGGATTTTCTGACATCTTTCAGCTGTATTTATGTGTTCTCAAATCTTACACCACGGCTCAGTTATTAAACCTTATTTAAATAAGTGTTCAATTATTCCAACTAACACTGAGTGCTCACTGTAGCTTTCTACTTCAACACACATTAAAAAGGAGGCTGAGCCTACACGCCGTGTCGTACAGTCACCGTTTTAGCACAACCTCCTGTTCTACTTTATTCAAAACATTTATTTAGTGAATGCAGAAAAGATATAGTTTTTTTCCACTATGAACGGAGGGTTTGTTCTTCGCTGTGTGCTTCGCATATTCACTCTCGCTAACACAGAGAACAGAAAAATAAGAGATTTCATACTCTGTTCTCGGGTACTCGCCCTTGTGCCAGTCCACAAACCACCGCCATGTATTGATGCTGCCATTGTGTTATCCAAAAACGCTGAACACTATTTTAGCTTATTCCTCTTTTTATTTCACTGTTTCCATTACTGCGCACTGGCTTTGCTTTATTTCCATTTCCTCGGTGATGGTTTGCAAATAACTCGTGCTGCTCCGCACGTCTCATAAGTAATTACTTATGTGAATCAGTTGGGAATAACCAATTGCACATATCCACTGTGTTATGACTTGTGAATTAGGGCTTTAAGCAGCTTCAAATCAATTCATTGAGCTCAATTGGTTGAGCATCGCACGCGTAATTCGAACACGTGGGAGCGTTCCCCACCTGCGGCATGTTGTTTTTTCATCCACTTTCAATTCCGTTAATTTATCTTTTCTTCATTTCAATTGCTAAGTACAACTAATTTCCCCTAAACAAAAAATACAGTATCTTGCACTGTCTGAAAGGAAAAATGGTCGCTATGACAGCAATAATTTCGCCAAATTTTGCTCTGAACTACGCCGCCAGTAAAAGAAAAAACGGTAATTGTGCGAGTTCAATTGATAAGTTCGAATCCATATGGATGATGACGATGATGAAAATGTTTTATTTAAAGGAAAAGGGGAGGGGAGTTAGGAGAAGGGTGGTCGGATTCTTATTCCGGAATTCCGTTGGCTAAGGCCGCCGCCCTAGCTCTTTGCAGGAGGGCTCGCTGGTCCTCGAGGGTTGAGATGGACAGGGCTGCCTCCCATCCCTCCCACGTTGGCTGTTGTATAGTTTCTAAGGCACTATTAGCCTGGCAGGCCCATACCATATGGTACAACTCTGCTTTCTGCCCGCAGAATTTACACTAGGCCGAAAAGGATTGTGGCTCAATAGCATGTAGCTTGACTGAGTTATTAAATGACATGGTTTGTAATCTTCGTAAATGACATTCTTCTGATTTATCTAATCCCTTGATCGGGCTCGGGTATTTTCGTCGCGATAAGCGCAAGTGCTGTAACGCTGTAATCCATATGGAGAAAAACTTTAGTGATGCGGGAAATGCATTTCTGAAGCACAGATTCCGATTTTGAAACGAATTTTTTTTTTCATCATATGCAGTGCGCAATTTTACGTGATAGTTGATTTTATGCACTGAATAAGCCACAACAGCTTCAGGAAGCTTAAGCACTCAAGCTCCACTAAATACATGGGAACAGAGAATATATTAATTTTCTCGGGAAGCGCCGCAGCGATTTTGATCAAATATACCGCATTCTAACGCAGCAGTTAAAATCTAGTCACTGTAGCAAGAGGGTTTTCATTTTATGCGGTCAAGCTATTGAGAAAAAAGTTTTTTATTTGTACACTATAAAAAATTCCATTCTCGCACGAAAGGCGACGCAAAGAATACGATAACAAATTAGTAGACAGCTATACGAAGTAAGGAGAGTAGTTTGATCGGCCGTATAAGCTTGGAAACATTTGCTTACTAACTGAATTAACTATCATGGTGTAATCGCTCACAAGCAAACATGAAGACATCACACTCGATGAGCGCGGACACTCGCTGCCAAAACGCTAGCAAGCGCAGCATCAATGAAGTGCCCTTCGTTCCGTCTAGCGCTTCAAAGCAAGTGCGGTGAGAACATAGCGTGCACAAAGGTATGAGCCGTGTGCAGATCCCTTTGAAGATCGACGCACTAGTTGGCAGAGCCGAAGCCCCCCCCCCCCCCTCCCTCCCTCTCTGCCTCCCCGCTTTCTTACCTTACGTGCACGTCATTGAGCCGCGATCGCCAGTTCCCCCATGCGCCCGGTCACGAAATACGCAGTTGCTGCCGGAGCACAATGCCGCCCCCTTCCCTCCCTCCCTCCCTCTCTTCCATCCATCCTCTGACGACCCTTCGCGCGACAGAAGACGGCGTGTTTGCGCTCCGCTTTCCTCCTTCGCGAGCGCCAGAACGAGCCGCGATCATCGGCGTCCCTCGAGCACTTTCACTGGCATATACAGCGTACAACGCGCGGCGATGGTGTTATCGCCCTTCGAATTTATGCGCCCACCACGGCGACGGCGACAGCCAAAATGCGCCTGGACTGTCCCTATAATTGCTATAGCAATAAAAAATAAAGTATCAAGTTAATTGTAACTTAGCAATGACAAGCGATAATCCAATTATGCACAATGCACCTGTTAAGTTATGTAAATATATGCATTGTACACCGCTTTCATGTACGCCACTAATTTGTGAGTAAGACTCCTTAAAAAAAATCTCGAAATACATAACAGTTTTACGTAGCCTGTAAATTCATGTGCCCACTTCAGATGGTCTGACAAATGCAGTTTACAAAACTACCATATCTGTTTTTGGTGCAGAGTTATGGATTTGTAAGCTCGCTGCTGATGTTTTTGTTTAACTTGCTGAGTTGGGGCCACTTTCGTAAGAAATACGAGGTTTTACATCAATTACCTGCTACCCAGAGTTTCTAGCCTATAGCTTTCTCTTCAAGTGCAACGAAATGCACGCAAATTGTTCCAGCGGTTGTTTCATAAAAGAATTCCTGTTTTTTACATGTACTTGTATAGCAGAATAGGAGTTGGTCCCAAGCAGAAGCTTCGTCTTGCCGCCACCCAACATTATTGTTTATGCAATAGACATTTAACAATGTATACCGAAATGCGAACACCAAGTCAGGCAGAAGCATTATGCAAAAAAAGGTAAGGCGTGCAGACTGGACACAAGAGAAGAGAAGTGGACAACACGAACTTCTCTTCTCTTGTGTCCTGTCTGCACGCCTCACCTTTTTTGCCTAATGAATCCTTACCAACTAGCTCAGCTTTCTGTCGTTCCAGGCAGACGCACTGTGTGTAGCGCGGCACAGCGATATCCCGAGGATGTATGATGCTTGCGAACGACAAATATCTAAGTACATGCAAGAAATTTATATAATTAAGAAATACACAAAGTACACAGCGGGCGAGTTTCAGTACCAGCTTTTTGTTAGACCTTCAATATTCAACAAGGTGCATTTTCACTGATACAAGGCGAAAGACGAGTCTATTATACATCTATTTTCGTTTCTCTTGATGTGCTAGGCTTCTATTATTTCCCTCGCGATTGTGTTCTTGCTTTTCCCAATAATCTATGTGTCAGGGGAGCACAGCTCACATCTGCATAAAACGCGATGCGCGGGCAAGTGCGCGCCTTATTTATTTCTAAGTGCTAACGCATGCTCGCTTACACGGTCCTTTACACATCGACCACTTTGCCTTATGTAGGGCGTGCCACTCGACAGAAGCATACGAGATACCTCACCTATGGAGCGATGAACGCAACATATGCTGTCGTTCTTCCCACAACCTTTCTTCTTTATCGCATGTGTTATATCGCATTCCTCTCTCTCGTGGCAAGCCCTGTATTGGGCAAACTGGCCTATGCTTAAACCACGGTGCACGGGAGCATGCGTTAGCAGTTAGAAATAAAGAAGGTGCGCACTTGCTCATGTATGCACTGTGCTTCTCCGACATAGACATTACTGAAAAATGGAGAACACAATTGAGACGGAAGTTTTAGAAGCCTAGCACATAAAAAAACGGAAATAGGTGTATAAGTCAAGTCTATAGCTTCGTATGTAAGAAAGCGCCATGCCGGATCTTGTAACATGAAACCTGGAAAAAACCAGTATGTGTTTCCTTCCTGCTGAACGAATAGGAAATTCGTTGGATCTTTCGGTCGTTTTCGTGATGGGTCCGTGGTACGACGGTGGCTGCACTTGGGAGAAGGAAGGCGACGAAAGCTGTCGAAAGAAAGCCGAGCACTCTCTGCCAACCAAGTTGCAAAGAGATGCGGAGAGAAAAACTGGAGGGAAGGAAGGGGGCGTCGTGCTTGATCTCTCGCGTAAGCGATTGGCGAGAAGGAGGAGGCGGGGGGAGGCGCACTGTCCCTCGCTAGCTTGCTCGCTCGTTCGCCGCTGGAAAGTGAAAGTGCGCGCGTGCTTTCAGGGAACGGGTGGCGGGAAGGAACCGGAGGGAAGGGGACGGGAGGCAGGCGGTGAGCAGTCCATGGAGGACGATCCCGGGGCCGAGAATCCATCGCAGATTCTCCCCCACGAAAAATACACCGCAGACGCATGCGAGCGCTCCGTCGAACGCCAACGGCGTTGACACCGACACAGCAAGGAGAGAAAGAAGTGGACGGCGTTCGCTCTCCATAGCTGCCGCGAAGGAACTCCGGGAAGGCGCCGACGGAAAGGCTGCGTGCGCTCGAGCTACCGAGTTGCGGGTATTGGCGGCATGGATAGGGTGGCGGGTCACTGTAGCTGGCTCGCCCATTCGGGGTATTCGTTTACATTGGCCTAGGATAGTTTCTGCATAACTTTTTCCTGCTGTCTTCTGGACCTGCGCATATATTTGAGGTTCCATGTGCAGTACATACAGACGAATTTTTAAGGCCTATGAAAACAGTAGGTTGTGGCGCTCGTCCTGCATACTTCGTCTACATAAGTGTTCATTAGCACCCCTCGTATAATCGCTGTGTGTCCCCACTATCCAAGCAAAAAATATTCCTACGATTGTGCGCCCCTTGAGTCACAGTGGAACTTTTCTATTATGGGGTATTGGCCAAGCATGGGCTCATACAGAGTGGCGCATACCAAGTGGCCAATAAATTGAGCTAATAAAGGGAAATGAGACATCCACCCAAATGTAGCTAACTGTTATAAAGGAAACCTACAAAGTTGCGCATATATGAGAAACAAAAATATATAATAAGCGAATTAAATATCATGCGCAATTCCAAAAGAAAAAAAAATGTCGCAGTTTCACCCGAAAGGCGAAGCATCGATTGCGGTAGCAAATTAGTAGAGAGCTATACGAAGTAAGGACAGTATATTTATCGGCCATATAAACTTCTAAACATGGTCATGCTAGCCATATTAACAAGCATGGTGCCACGCGCTCACAAGAAAAACACGAACACATCTGACTCGACGACCGCGGGAACTCGCTGTTAGAACGCGGCAGCGAAGTACCACAGCAGCAGCGAGCGAGTTGACTTTCCTGCTACCTCTCGCATCAACGCGAACATAAGCCACGGAAACACAGCGCGCGGCGGACTCTGTCGCCGTTGCAGATAGCTTTCAAGATAGCGCAGCCAGGCCGCGACTTTGCAATTGCTAGGCAGCACAGCGGGGCGTAACGTTTCAGGAATCCGCTGACGCTTGTGCGCAGACGCGCGTAAGACCCGGAGCGAGAGAGAAAATCTCGGGGCTATTACTCCTTGAATACGTTACTTTGCCTAGGTACTGCGCAGAAGTTTCTTTGCTCGTTTTTTATGCGTTCGTCGCTAGGCGTGCCGATATTGTGGAGTGAGGTCGCGCTCTGGCCATGCCTGTGCGCGAGTTTGTCTACGCTCCGACGCTGACTGCCGACGCGGTGAACCAGGTGAAGCAATGGGCCCTGACGCTCCATTTAGTGATCGCTGTGCCTTAAGGTACGCCACACGTAAGATAGAGTTTCTCGCGCCTGCGCCGCTCGTGCTGAGTCAGTCATGACCGATTATACCTTCGTCGCGCCACACGGCCCCCTGCCTTCAATCCGGAAAGCTTTCCTGGAGTAATATTTTCGCTCGTGCCAAGCTAAACATACGTCGGACATACAGGCATGACCACTGCTAGAGGAAACATAAGAGGCCGTCGCAACGCCCCGCGGAGCGCCGCCACCGGCGCCTCGTGAAGTCTTGGCAGACGAGACGTCACAGCAAACCAATGCCCAGGCTTTTCGCCAATCGCCAATCAGTGATGCTATTTTGAAGGCAGAGCGCCGTAAGGCGCGAGTAAGGTATCTTCGGGCATGACTGACTCAGCACAAGCGTCTTAGGATAGAGAAAGTCTGTTCGACGCACATTTACCTTCTGGGATTCGCCTAAGTTAGGCCGTACCATTAGACACAGCGATCACCAAATCAGTGCCCACTGTTCCACCTGGGTCACCGCGCCAACAGCCCGTGTCGAAGCGTAAAGAAACTTACGCGCAGCATGGCCATCGCGCGACCTCGCTCTGCAATGCCGGCACACCTAGGGACAAACGCACAAAAAACGAGCAAAGAAACTTCTCCTCCGTAGTACATAGGAAAAGCCACATATTCAAGGAGCAAAAGCCCCCAAATTTACTCTCTTGCACCCAGTCTTAGCACAATGCGTTGGCGGGGTAATTGGATCGAATCCATAATTACTTTGTTCAGCGCAAAATAACGGACACAAGAAAGACGACAGGACAAGGCGCTACCCTCATTTGACATCATTTTATTGCCTCACTCCTTTATACACAGCTGAATCTAGAATCTAGACAGCAGAATCTAGTCTTACTCGTGCCCGCGTACAATCATCGGGCGATTCCTGAAATGCTCGTCTAGCGCCACGCCTCGCTGTCGCCGCCTGGGCGACGTATTTCCAATTGCTAGTATACGTACAGCGGGGCGTGGCACTTGCGGAGACGACGGATGTTTGCGCGCATGCCCGAGTAAGAGCAGGTGCGAGAGAGGAAGTGTGGGGCTTTTGCTCCTTGAATATACGGCTCTGCCTAGGCACTACGGAGGAGTTTCCTAGCGCGTCTTGTATGCGCTTGTCCCTAGGCGTGCCGGCAGAAGTCGCGGGGCGCGGTAGTGCTGAACTTAGCATCGCAAGTGGGTGGCTGGACTTAATTATATTTATTCAATCGTGTTTTTTACTAATTAAAACAACGTGTCATTATTTCGCATTATTGGCGGCGCCTCCAGGACACCAAAGCGGCAACGGGGACATCAAAGCAAGAACCCGGACTGGTCCGTGGGTTCGGGCTCGCAGAGGCCAAAACATGCGAGAGGGTGTTCGCATAAAAAACTTGGCTGTACGCGATAGCGGACAGCCGATCTTATACTCCCCTGGCACGCGCTCCAACCCACGGGCCGCCCTGCTGCCAGCTTTGATCCCCCCGCTACCGCTTGGGTGCCCCGGAGATCCTGCGGCGCCTGCTTTAATATAATCTCAGGTGCTCTTCTGAGGCCTCACTTTGCCGGTTACATGTGCCCTCCTGGAGCAGTGCTTCTAAAATATTCAGTGTATCTTCACGACTAAAAAAGCGACCCCAGACTTATACAACACCAGTCAGAACCTTGCTCCTTTCGACACAGCGATCACGAAATGGGGCGTCCCTGCCCACTGCCTCACCGTGTGGGCAGCCGGTGGCGGAGGGTAAACTGCACCGCACTCCGCCCCGCCGGCTTGCCTAGCGGAGAAACGCATACAACACGCCTTAAGAAACCTCCTCCATTGTGCCCAGGCAGACTCACATATTCAAAGAGCAAAGGCCCCAGATTTTCCCTCTCGCACCCGCTCTTATTCGCGCCTGCGCAGAAGCGTCGAGCGCCCTTAAAAGCGCCGCGCCCCGCTGTACCTACTAGTAATTGTAAAAACGCGCCCGGGAGAGTGCGCGACTACGCAGCAGCCGCCGGAGTAGAACGTGCCCCCCTCCATCCAGAGCCGTGCGCTTGACGGAAGGCGGTGCGTTTCCTCCCCGCTTTGCTCCCTTGCGTGCGCGAGATTGAGCCGCCATCACCGGCTCACACTTGCACGCCTTCACTCGCACATACAGGATACGACGCACGGCGATGATTTTATCGCTCTTGGACTTTATACAGAACCTCATGGCAACGACAGAAATGCGCCTGAAGTGTTCATATAATTGCTACCACAATAATACAGTTCTTTACATTTTAGAGGTACCCACGAGGCGACGATAAACACGCAGGTTTTCACCGTGATTGACTGCTTAATTACGGAGAACAGAAGTGCGTCTACTGGCGCTACTTCGTCGATGAGCATGCATTGCTTTATAAACGGTATTCTAGAAGGGCACTCGTTTGGGCTACTTGGTTACAGTGCATGCTCAATCTTATTTGCGCGCCACTTGGGACGCGGACAGGGAGAGTATCTGTCGTTCCCCTGTCGTCGTTGCAAGTGGTGCGCAAATAACATTGATCATATATAAACAGGTATGCAAAATCCTGACTCGCGTCCCCATCCGGCGAGAAACAGACAACCACGTCCTCACGCACGCCAAACAAAATGGTAGTACGCAAAGAACGATTTTACAACGAAACTGTATATGATTAACCCATTCGTTGGACCGTCCGTTTGTCGCCCGTACACCGAAAATTCTTCCGGCGCAACCCCGCGCGCATGCGCGAAAAAAATGAGAAAAAGCAGCGCGATTGGCTGCGCCAGTAGTGACGTCGTTGCGCTTCGTCGTAGCCGAGCGCGTGCGCTACAGTTTCTCTCCGGCTCCGAGATGGGCAGGCCATGCGTCATACGTGCTCCTGAGGAGCAAGCACCTTTTGATGAGCAACGCCGCGAGCAGAACTGAGAACGAGCTCGTCTATGCCCTGCCGATGCTGCAGCCCGGGCTCGTGCAGCCGAGCGCAAGCAGCAACTCCGTATCGAGGACTCGGCAGCCTTCCAAGCCGTCGTTTAACGAACCGTCAGTTTTAACCTGTGATAAACACCAGGGTTGCACGTTTCAGCTTCGCTGATTAGCCATCTCTCCTCAGCGCATGGATGGTGATTTAGTTTTTTTGTTTTTTTAAATCAGCTAATTCTACAACCAAGCTGTATCGCAACCCAATTCTAAGGGATTAGTGATCGACAACATATAAAACAGCAACATTCATTACAGCAACAAATTTTTTTATGGGGCCCTAAAGACAAGTTTTCAAGGACGAGATAGCAGTCAAGAAAATTATCTTCCGCCGTCGTATGGAGATTGGGGTCCATATTGGGGTCCCAGGCGACAGGCTAGGGCAGAATTCTACGAAAGAACGATGGGGCAGAGAGACAACACAGTCTACACAGATGCTTCCCTCTATCCAAAAGAACACAGGAAACACGCAGTAGCGGTAGTAGCTAATAATAAAAGCAAACTAATCACGAGTCTCACGGCAGCGGTATCAGACATAACCGAAGCAGAGGAAATAGCTGTTGCACTGGCAGCAGAGGAAGGATACAGGATAGGAAAATCCCTCAACATCCTAACAGACTCACAAGAGGCGTGCCGAAACTATATCAGGGGTAGAATAAGCAGCACGGCACTCAAGATCCTTAGTAGAGCACCGCTCTATGAAGGACAACCTACACACAACATAATCTGGATACCAAGCCACGCAGGGATTCAGGGCAATGAAGGGGCGGACAGCTTAGCTCGAGGCTTCACCATCCGAGCGGGCACCTCAGTCCCCCCGGGAGAGCCTCAGATTACTTGCGGGGACAGTTATTCAGAGCTGCTAAACCTATATAGGGGGCGAAGATTCCAATACCCCCCACCACACAAAGCGTTGACGAAGGAGGAAGCCGCAGGATGGCGTAGACTGCAGACGGGTTCCTTTCCAAATCTTTACATACTAAGCAGGATGTTCCCCACACAATATTGCGCCGTATGCCCGTGGTGCGGAGCAAGGCCAACACTATATCACATCACATGGGAATGCGAGAGAAACAAGACATTCCACAAACATACAACACCAAGTGCGGAGCAATGGGAGAGCCGGCTCACCAGCTGCGAGCTAGGGGTCCAAAGGGACCTCATAGCACACGCAAGCGAGGTGGCCCGACTCAGTGGTGCCCAGGACTAGGGGCCCACCCAAGGCTGAAGAGGACCCAAAGTTTTCAAGAATAAAGACTTCGTCCTCAACTCGCTAATACCTTAAAGAACCAATAAAGTTTTCCATTCCATTCCATTCCGCCGTCGTAATTTACCGACACCTCTAAAGTGCCGATTCTGTGTTTGAGCTAAAAAACAATTCGCTAGTAGGAATTTTGATATAGTACGCCAAATTATTTGCAAACAGTAAAATGTTTAGTCAACAAGGCATTGACAAGCGCCAAAATAGGAACAAGATTGTCGTATTATGCCGGTCGAGAAAGGGCACCAACGACTTAGAAACTTCCCCAGCGTTTGCCGCCTTCGACAACCATTCATTACAGCAACAAATCCCGGCCACTGCGGCCGCATTTCGATGGGGGCGAAATACGAAGACACCCGTGTGCTTAGATTTAGGTGCACGTTAAAGAACCCCAGGTGGTCGAAATTTCCGGAGTCCTCCACTACGGCGTGTCTCATAATCAGAAAGTGGTTTTGGCACGTAAAGCCCCATAATTTAATTTTTTTTTCTTACCTTCCAGTTTGATGCCACGTATTGTAGCACACTCTGACAAGTGTAGCCATGAATCTTCCTCACTTAGAGAGTCCATCGCTAAACTTACTTCTAAGTCCGGGTATCTAGAAAATCAATCACGTCCGAACAATGCACATTTTTCTACGGTGTTCTGTAACTAGCGGATGGAAATGCGGAATTTTTGCTGCATAGAAATGCTCAGGTATTAATAGAGTATCTTACACACAGTGATGACGTATTGACATGTGTCATCGTGTTGGTAAACCGCAAGATGGCCGACCGCGTGCGCTATAATGAAAATCACAAACCTAATCGCAATCGTAAAGATGCAGGTAATAAAAACACCACGAAGCTCATAGGGTCTGGTTTTCACAAAGCAAAATATTTGTCGCTGAACTACGAGACGCACGTGCACCTTTTCGAGGTACTGGATTCAGAGTGACGTTGCACTGATATCTTGCCTGTGTTTATGACCGAGAAGAATAAGGGGAACCGGGGGGCTTGTTTTTTTCATTTATTTACAGCCGTACAAAGCAAACAGACAATGATGCCAGCGAAAGCAATAGGTGTAAACATTTGTTATTGCTAACAAAATTTTTGAAATCAGAAGGAAAATTAAAATGAAAGCGGGTGAAAATAGGTATTCCGCAGGTGGAAGCCGAAGCCACATCCCACTCATTCCGCCTGCGATGCTGCATTCCGTCGCTGCGAAGCTACCGCGGTAGCCATCCTCTTGCCACCTTTGTTGAGTGTCTCAATGCGTGTACAAGATTACCACTGGAAGTTTTAGGTAATGCCATTCACGGTCATGGCGCCAGATAGAGAAAATCTTTTGTACAGCCTATCTAGTAAATTTTCATCATTATTTAACACTGATTACGTTAGGCCAACGTAAAAATACTTGAGAGCTTTTTCGAATGGTCGCAAAGCACAGAGTTTTCTCAGCCCACGAGGCTTGGCTTAATTTTTCTTTCGTAAAAGCTGAGTGGGCACATTTTTTTTTTCATAAGAAGATATCTAGTTATTCAGAATTCTTTGAAAAATTAGCATATCCCACGCATATGTTGGAATTGGTTACAAGCAATAGTTTCTTTGATGTGTACTGACATGTCTTCACTTCTACTACTCTTGAGTACGGCTAAATGCTTCTCGCTCAACGAACGCTCTGGTGCCATTCCGTTTCCTTCACGTATTTCTCTACACTCTGCTGCTGCCGTTGCCGACCTATTACTTGCCTGTTGGTCCGCTTGTCTACTCGGGTACCTACCCAGCAGCCTATACCCATTCTAGGGGACTGGCCAAGAATTTTTAAATACCAGTGCCACATACCGAGTTGCGCATAGCCAGTGTGCCCAAGTTACGAGATACCAGTAAAACACTCGGTGATGCACATAGCGAAAGACTCTTTTTCCTGTCTAATTTGTTTCTGCTCGTAGGGTATATATTTATCGATGCGTACGAAAATAAGATCTTTAGTTGAAAGTAGCGCTGTCTCTGTGTATCTGTTTCTTTCTACGTCCTCGTTCAGTCGCGCCTACGCCCTCTATCATGGATTCAAAGCAAGTAGCCCGCCAACGTGTTTTAACGAAAGACACAAATTGTCCATTTGGTCAAATACCCACTTGCACACACTCAGTGACCCAAGTTGTATACTCGGCAAGGCAGCAATTGCCAGCACTCGAAAGGCGGAAGGAAGGGACAAGGAATGTTTTTCCTGAAAACGTTCGCTTTAAAACAGACCCCACTCAGTTCCCATTCCTGAAGAACAGCAGTGACAACGTCAGGCAAAGCAGGTGCGCTTACCGTGAGTGTGATTAGTCTTGATCATATTGGCTATGCCGCCAGCAAAGAAAGTCCCGCACATGGTAACAATTAACTCGTAGCTGTTGACGCAGTGGAAACCAACATTGTCGCCGGTGCGCAGTCCGAGCCTGCGGAGTCCAGCGGCGATACGACGGCAACCGTCCAACAGTTCTCCGAAGGTGTACTGAACGCCAGTCTGCACATCCACCTGAGACAGAACACGGTAAAGCTGTGAGCACAATAATACCTCCGCATTTTTACAGTACAAAGCTACATTTGGCTGACCTTGCGTAATCAATTTCAGGAAGAGAGAGTGCGAGACAAAGGTGAAGGCGCCCGGCCCACGCCTTCTTATAACCTCTGAATCTTTTCGCGGCATAGGAGCCGAGCTTTTGGTTCCCAAGGCACTATGCAGGAAGTTCCGAGTTGGTGAAACTCGGTTTCTTCCGAGCTATCACGAACGCTCAAATAACTGATTCGACAATGAATCGGGAACACATGGCACACTTCTATTTTAGTCGTATGGGGAATTCCTCGATAGGGAGTAATAGCCGATGTGGAAAGGCGTGTTCCCGTATGCCCCAGAGCAACCCCATATCGCTTCATTCCAGGAGACGGTTCAAGTAAACATAACAAAGTGCATTGCTTCAACAGAATTTTGTTATAACGTAAATTTGACAACAGAAGTAAGCGCGCAACAGCTTTTGCGCATGTTGAGGAACTTAATTTTCACGTCATCGAGCACATGGGGTGTAAGCGCCACCAAGCTTCAATTAAAAGAACGGCATCTCTGGTGAACCTTTTGCGATTCATACGGAGCGGGTGTTTTTCTCTTTTATAATGTGAGAGCCTCATATGGTCAATTGCGCGACGCCGCCGTCATCAGAAAGGAAAAAAGAAAGGCATCAGAAACTCGGCACACAAATTACGTAATCTTAAACCTAAAAAAAGGCGCAGTTTCGCCCACAAGGTGAAGCATCGATTGCAAAAGCAAATTAATGCACAGCAATACGAAGTAAGGATAGTACTTTTGATGGCCTTATAAGCTTGGAAACATTCGCCTACTGTAACTGAATTAACAAGCATGGCGTCAGCGCGCACGAGCATACATGAACGCATCACACTCGATGAGCGCGAACAGTCGCTGTCAAAACGCTGGTCTCAGCAAGTGCGGCATCAGCAGCGAGCAAAGTGACCATCGTGCGGTCTATCGCTTCAACAGAAGTGCGGCGATAACACAGTGCGCACAAAGGTATGAGCCATCTGCAGGTCACTTTCAAGATTCAGCGCGTGCCACCGCGCGCGGCCGTGCAAAGTGCGCACTTGTTGGCGGTGTCAAAGCCGCACACGCCTGCCTTCGTGCTTGCCTCCATATATGGAGCGCGAGATTGAGCCGCGACCATCAGTTCCCTTCCGTCCGGTCGCGAAATGCGCAGTTGCTGCCGGAGCATAACTCCGCCTCCCCCCCTCCCTCCTACGGGCTTTCGCACTACGACGGCAAACCACGCGTTGGCTCTCTCCTTTCTTCGTTCACGCGTGCCAGATTGAGCCGCGATAGTCGGTCTCCCTCGCGTGTTTTCACTCGAACATACAGCATATTAGGCGTGGCGGCGGTGTTATCGCCTTTGGAATTTATACGAAACATCACGGCTACGGCGATGGGAAAAATGCACCTGGTGTGTCCATACAATGGCTACCCAATATAAGAAAGTGGCCACTTTGTAGGTACCGTCCCCTCCCCTACTGCCACTTATACCGCCCCGTAACCGAGCGCGCTAACCACAGCGCCGCACACAGCACCGCTAAACCCTGCGCCGCAGTTGCAACAGGCGAGAGCGATGAATACCTTCAAGGCTGCGCACGGGGTTGGGCCCTACCTGGCGGACTATTCACTACATTGCGCATCATGTACAGGAATCTGGAGCGTTATAACGTAAAACTATTCCAAACTTTTCTATTCCAATTCTGCAATCAGCCCTCCGCGATTGGTCAAAAACTTTTTTGGACCACCCCCACTTCACTTGTCTGTCATGCGACGTCCCGAAAACCGCGATATCTCCCCATCGATATGACGTGTACACACTGAGTATGCATGATTTGACCGAACAAAAGAAAAATACTTATTTCTGATTCGACGTCTTTTCACCATTAGCCCTCGGCTATTGGTCAAGAGTTTTCGGGCTGCATTCGCTTCACCTGCCTTTCACGGGACGTCACAAAACCGCAAAAACTAACCGCGTCAAAGTGACGTATACGCGTTAAAGATGCATTGATATGCCGAACAACATTGAATTATCTTCTGAATAGCCGCAAGCGACCATGTTCCGAAGGTATAAAAGATGGCTCCCGCCGATCGCTCAGTCACTGGCTACTCGCATCTGCCAGAAAGCATGGGTTTACTTGCGTGTAATAAAACTTTTTGCGCAGCCGTGTGACGTTTTCGAGCACTTTCGGCACGTTTACGACCTCGTTCTGCTAACTGTTCTTTGCTGAGGATCCGTTTTAACGTCATTCTTAATCTTCTGTTGCATGCCGCCGCGATTGTCGACGAGGCACTGCAAGCTAAGTAAGAGAAAGCGGACCAATCGCAGATGCCGGCACCCCGCTCTTCATCCGGTTATCGATTTTCAGTACAACGGCTCGGCCCCATCGAATCCCTCTCCACTTGAGCGCGCTCCTCGCCTCTTGTGAGCCAATTATACACGACAAGCCGCTCAGTGTAGGCAATGTTACTCGTTTTTCAAGCAAACAAAAGTGACCACCTATGAACGAGGAGAGCGTTTGATTGGTCAATTGAGACAGCCCTGCGGGTGACCGCCCGATGCTTGCGACGGCGGTTACGCAAATTTGAAGTCAGGAAAATGGAATAAAAGCATATTGGAATAGTTTTACGTTATAGGGCCTCTGCTTTCGTATCTACGCTACGGCATGTCCATGCTCATCGTAACAGACTGCAATATGGACGCGTTCGACGCCACCGTTCACCGGCGCCATGAGTGCCGATCTCAGCTGAAGAACCGCCTTTCGATGGGGCCACATTAAGAGGCTGCATTTCGATGGGTGCTATATAGAAAAAATGAAGAACCCTTCCCCTACCAGAAAATGGGGGTAAGCGAACCTTGTCCTGCGTGCACCTGACCTTCGTCACGATTAAGTAATCCACAGGTAACGGTACCGGATTGCTTCGGCCTCCCGCTCCCTCAGCTCGGGAGATTCTCGTTGCTGTCAGATTGCCTGGACTCGGGCGGCTCTGACGGCTGGATAGGCGCGCCGACGGCGAGCCCTTTCACGGGCGAGTTCTCGCCGCCGCTCGTCGAACGCTGCCCGTTTCTCCGGGCAGCGCACAACGCGTGGCCGGCCCATCCGTTTTCTGAGTCTGAACTGAACGGAAACGAAGCCAGCACAGCACGCGCAAAATCATTTCCGGCCCTTTCCGTTCAACTTTGCCGTGCCTCATAGCCGTGAAGTGGTTTTGGCACGTAAAACCTCAAAATTTCGTTTTAAAATTTATTAAAATATATAGCCTATACGTTCGCTTTGCTAGCTTGATAAGTCGGGTCGCCACGTAGCGGAAGTAACAGAACCTACCTTGAAATGAGGTAACTCACTGGGAAAAAGTGCGCGTGAAAGCCGAAACCAACAGAATGCAACTAAATGGTCGCGTCTATAGGGCCATGTTGAAACGTGGGATACTATGCTGTCGAGCCATATTCCCTCGAGACAGCATTTGACCATAGCTGCATATTCTTTAAATTGCTCCGTCCGTAAAAGCTTAGCGCGCTACCAATGTGGCGTTTTCGTATATTGCGAGTAGCTTGTACGCAATAAACCAGAACAATTGGGACATCAGGAGTCCGTGCCTTCTCCCGCGATGGGAAACTCCCCGGCTTCGGTGCCAGAGGTAATTGGCGCCATCTATGGGGAGGGCGAAGCCGAAAATCCGTTTCCCTTGCATGGCCTCGTAGATCGCCGCGCCCACGCACGCCGATCCAGCTGGCCGAGCCCTTCCCCCTAACTCTTCTACTCTCGCCCTCACTCGTAACTCCCTCACCTTCGACTGTCCCGCGCGCGCGCCGTGCCGCCCCACCGGCCCGGCGCCAGCTTAGGCAGCTGCATGACGTTTCATGTTTCGTTATCTGCTGTTATCGGGAAGCGTGCGCTGCTCTGCGTTGACCGGCGTGGGTAGTTTCGTCAGTTTCGTGGTTCTCGGTAGCTATGTGCTTGTGCTCCGCGATATTTCACCCGTTTCACGACTCGTACCGCTTGTGCATTGTGCTGTGGTGCATGAACACCTCAAGAACAAGCCCTGCAAGGTTGTTCCGTGTGCCTAAAGACAACAGGTGAGCGTGCAGACCCAACGACATCAGAATACGCACGTGCACGAACACAGCCCTTTCCATGTGTGTGCTCCATGAGCCTCCGGACGTCGTTACGCCTTGATTGTGCTACACTTTCCTCCTGCGGGTAGAGAATGCTGAGAAATAGATGTACCTCCTCGTTGTCTTTGTGCAATATCTTAGTGCATATATCAGAAGCTCGCCTACATTTCGGTCTTGAGGGCGTTATATAAAAAGCTAGGTTTTTTTATATGTGTGTGTACATGAAACGGCCTTCGCGTTTTCTAGTGCTTTTTTTGTTATTTCACCGTCTGTGAACCTTTGTGTTTAGTACACTTGTATATGTCATGCACCTTTCACTTTTGCTCATTTTTGAGCGTGCATTATACCACGTAATAAGAAAAATATTTGTTTTCGGAGACGAAGTAAATAAAGCGAGACCAAAGATCTGTTGTGTTGGAAGTGGAATTTTGTTATGTTGGTATAATATTATCAGCGAGAATTTGGAGTGGCGCCCTCTCGCGAGTGACGTCACGGCCAGGACGCCGCTCGCTCCGGCTCGCTCGGCTGCCGTGCGCGCTCGTTCCCTTCGTGCATGCTTGGGGTATTGGCGGCTCGAACCGCACTTGTTGAGGAATATTTCGGATTATTTGTGCTGCCATGCCTGAACCGCAGTTTTTCTTCCAAACAGCGTGAATCGAGAAAATTTGCGACTTGGATTTCGCAAGCTACGTAGCGCTGAAGGGGTCTACTGTTCCTGCGGTGCATGTAAGCGCTGTCTGTCCATAAATGTTGCTTAAAAAGAATGTCTGCAAGCTCAACACGTGAAGTTATGTATGATGCTCCTCTAAACATTTAACATTCTCTTAGTACGTAGCTGTGAGAGACATCGCATTTTACATGGAAGGAAACCGTGATGTTTGGTGTCAACATTATAAAATCGTGTTAGGAAGAAGCTTTCATTATGATTCTTATTACTCTGGCGAGTTTTTGTAAAACGTGACAACTGTATTAAGGCTTAAAAGGAAGAGTTAGGCGCGCATTTCTTGTGAAAAGGTTTGGTACTACTTTCACCGTTCTCTGAAACAGGCACCCAGAAAAGCATTGGTTCTTAACACGACGGCGCATCATATATTGTATATATATACTTAACGAATACCATATCATCAATCCCATGAAAGAAAATTTCGTGGTTAAGATCGAGAACCAATCAACTGCAAGCGATGAATAGTGTCATAGTGTCTCTCGCTAGCTTTCATCGACGACATGGCACACCCCATCCCCAAGGCACGCATTGTTCGCGAAACCGAGCCGTTCACTACAACTTCCAATTGAAACCATGAAGTATCTCTCTACAGCGCCAATTACAATTTTTGTAGCATACTCGAGGCTCTACAGTGCAGCTTAGGCTTCCTTGAAATGGAAAATTCAAGCACATTCTACCTCACCATGTCTCGATCCTGCGTTGTTTAATTATACAAACTGAAAACTATTCGCTTCGTCAGTACGTACAAGAATACCTCGCATACCCGCCTCATAACGAAGACACCACAAGCCTCAATCGAATTCACTTGACTTTTGACTTCCACAGGGGAACAATGATATCTTCAATATGTGCCACACTACTAATGATTGAGGCTTCGGCTTCCTGGTGGCTGCAAAGAAACGGTACAAAAGGCATAGTTCACTCAAATATTTGGCACGCTCAACCTGTGTCAGTTCTCCAAAGAGTTCCATCATGTCTGTTTCTCAAGCAAGTAGCACCAGTTAATTGCTCACGTGAGCTCAACGTGTAGCATGAAAAGGGAATAAATATTCGTACATATTCCTTTCCGTATGCTTCAAAGAGCTGTAAGCCTCAATCATCTTTGCTTTAAATTACCCCCACTTAAGTTTAAACGGTGCAAAACGGCCTTTTGAGAAGGAGTTAAAAACGCAAGTGGTGCTGGCAGAATCTAAACTGCAGTGTTACTTAAGTCCTCGTGTTACTGCCGAGCGTTTCTGAGAAGAAATAGAGCAATTTGATATTATACCATGAACTACTCGTCGTCAGCAAACATGTTTTAGTGGGTTAAAGTCAAAATAAATGTTCTACAAGTCATATATAGGCAGCGTTTGATTGCGACAAGCATGTTGCACCATGGTGGGTATGGGATCCTAACTGGATTCGTATGTGCTGTGCTTTTGCGTCTACGCTTTCATTATTCATGTGAGCTACCGCTGCAAAGTGTAGATCGGCGCATGAAAAACCCGTAATGGGCTGGTCTGAGCTCCCTCGAGTAGCACTATAAAAAACTGGTGGTTTTACGTGCCAAAGCCACTTTCTGGTTATGAGGCACGCCGTAGTGGAGGACTCCGGAAATTTTGACCACCTTGGATTCTTTAGCGTTGACCTAAATCTAAGTAGACGGGTGTTTTCGCATTTCGCCTCGATCAAAATGCGGCCGCCGTGGCCGGGATTCAATCCCACGACCTGGTGCTCAGCCGCCCAACACCATAACCACTGAGCAACTACGGCGGGTGAGTGGCACTATAGCGTCGCCTTTGAAAAATATATTGTCGTCTAGCAAATAAGCTCCTTGATTACATTTTCGCGAACGAAGACTTCTAAAAGATATATTTGAGAGGCCTGTCATATGTATACAAGCATAGACAACGAGAGCGAACAAACGGAAACACTGCAGAAGGCGCCCGGGGACCGCCCGAACTACAGCAGACGGCAGGCGCGAGTCCGTGCCCTGACGTCACGGCGTGCGTCTAATTGTCGTACAAAAATCCTTCACGTGACCTGATCCTAGGTGCCTAGGGACTACATCGTTTAGGGATTTTTGAGAAGGCACGATGCTGGCGCCGAGCGACATCGTGGTACAGTCGCCACTGTAACCGTGGCATGTTCGTTCTTGGCGTGATCGTTCTCTAGGCCGCGCGTTGTTCAACATTGCTCATGTGATTGTACGTGCGTTGCTTGTGTGTTGGTTGTAGGTTCTGTGTTACTTGGCGGAAAGCCGTGAGTAGTGGCGGTGCGGCAGTGCGGCTTTGGCCTCGGTGACCTCTGGCAGTACAGAATCTGCGTTGTGTGACCCGTGCTTTCTTGAGAACCCCGCGGTGGTGACAATTGAAATATCGAAGTGGACTAGCGCCTCGGCTGCGAAGTTCTGCGAACCGCTATGTGGCGTAGCTGTGTCCGACTTTGCTTAACGGACATCGAGGGATGTGCTGTCCGCTGCAAGTCATGTAAATGCAACTGCGTCGACCGCCCACCGTTCAGCGCTAATGTGTCTTTGGTGTGCTGTGCTTGAAACGAGTAAAGCAGCCGTGTAGCGGGGGTGGCGGAGGAGCAGAGTGGCTTAGGGGCTCCGTTTGCGCGTTCACAGACATGTGCTCCCGTCTTGGTCTCATTAGCGGCTGTCGCGGGATTGTGGTGGGCTAGCTCCTTGCCTAGTATGAAGTTTACGACGCTAACACACAGCATGTTCACGTTTTTCCCCCGCTATATGTCATTTGCATGACGGCCGAGTTGAAAACGAGACATATGTCGGTGTTCTTTACGTTTGTTTGTTGTAAGTTACTTTCTATTGTGGAAGTTCTGGGAGTCTTATTACGCAAGGAGTGCGAACGTAAGCATAAACACAAGTGTGTGTCTAAAATTTTGAATTACCCATAATACCCTTTACGACTGATAAGTGGGCTACACGGCCTATGTGAATCAGCTACCGTATTTTACGACGCTCTTCCGTGTGGTAGACTGATGCATGGTGCGCGTTTATTTATGTACTGTTGTAAAAACCATTTGTTTATTCACTCAATACAAATGTACGGCTTCTTCGCCGCAGTACATTTTAGTTACGCGGTGAAGCATACTAAAAGTGGGAGGGGGCCGCTATCAGCCAGCTAGTGTGTCCACTTAGGCGACCTGAGAGGCGGCGGGTACGCAAGTGTATAATTAAAGAACTCTTATTATGTCCAGTGACAGCGGCCCCTTTTCACTTTTAGTGTGCTTCACCGCAGTACATTGCCTAGGCTTCACCGCGAAATATTAGTGTATTGCGAGAAAGATAATCGTAAAAAGTCTAATTATGCAACGTTTCTTTTGTAGCTTGATACACCGCAATACAGGGGTTTAAATAAGCATCGTGCAGTAAAGCGTACTAAGAGTGGGAAGGGCACATAGGTTTACACTGTGCTCATTATTTTCAACTGTGACATAATTTGCAAGTGCATCTGTGCTCGTGGTAAGCTTCATTGACAATTCTTTGTACATTACAAATTCATATTGCAGGGAAGCTTACTAAAGCACATTAGACATTATGGTACGTGTTATTCACCTTCAATTCAGGAGCACAATGCGGATTCTTGCCCCTGCTTTTGGCTGGACTGCACATGCTCTTTGAGAATTGATTCATTTCATAGATTCGTACTTTGATTAAGCGCGAGACCTAGCAATGGGTAGCCCAAATATAGATTTGAGAAAACCAAAACGAATTCAGCAGTAAGAAGCTAAAGGGTTGTTTTGGTGTAGACCAGCGGCCAAGTCGGGATATGAAAAAGGAGGAAGAAAAGCCGAGTCTTTCCACTTCAACACTGGGAGGCACAACTCCCATAAATAATTACGACTCTTACTTATTTGACTTTTTAAAGGAGATTACCGAATTGCATTGGAAAGTGTTCACTTCAACAAACACTGCATGAAGTAAGCTTCCTGCGCATATTTCACCTGTTACTGCATCATTGTTTCACATTATGAGTGAAACTGCAATTTTCTTTATGCCACAACTTGCTCAATTTTGTGTTTTGCAGTATGATGTTAGCAGTGCTATTAAGGCACTTAAATACTCATGAATAGTAGCAGAGAAAAAAAAAGTAAGCAGTGGGTTTTTGTGCGTAGACTATGCATACATCTGGTGCTCTTATGGTCATTTTTTCCCTATCTGCTAAACCATTCTAAACAAGAAAAGTTTATACACAGACCACAACTAAACCGCAGGTATCGTTGGTAAGCGAAGTATATTTATTCGGTGACATTTTCTGCAGCCCTGCTATTGGGCCTTCCTTCCTTCCTTTTCAGCGGTGCAGGTTCATTAAGAAGTTATGAGACAGTTTGACAATTTTAATCGTTGAATGACTTAGCGAAGCCTTGTTCGGGTTGTTTTTTCTTGGTTTCAGACTCTGCACATTGCATTTTAAGTCGTGTTTTCTGTGTTAGTTGCTTTTTCTTTATGGGTAGGGCATGTCAACATTTTTTTAACCATGTCAAGTATGTGGTGCCATAGACTGTTCTTAGATGGTCTTGCCCTTTCATTCTGTACAATACGATTTCGGTTTTTTGTGTCCAAGGCCGTTATACAGCGTGATTGTAGCATTTTGCTAAGTTTTGCCTCTGTCACCCAAGCTTGAAAGATTGCTACCCACTGCTGGTGGCATGACACAGGTGACATTTCTTTTTCAATAAAAGGAAGTCTGTAATTTATCCTCTGCACTGGTTGTCTTTTGTCTCTTTGCATTGCAATTTGTTGCCTATATTTGCTCTTTTTTTTTGCATTTCAGATTAGGAATGGCTATCATAATTGACATTTAACCATATTGCACACAATGTAGATGATATGTAATTGCAATATATGGCCACCATAAATATAATAGAAGTTAATAATTCAAGAATAGTGCCTTTGCATGGTGGTGCCACCATGAATTGTGGCTATAATGTACCAGCGCTGCAGGTAGCACTGCTTCTGCAGAATATAGTTCAACTCTACTACTTTCAAACATCATTGTTTTTATCTGCATTTGTATAGCTCCAGTTTCTTTGAACAACGCACATCTGGTGGAAGAGTGGCTTGCACCTGCAGTTGGATGAAATGAATAGCCAAATTTCTGCCCGTTTTCATGTTATTAGCATATTAGTAAAGTCAGTCGTTTTTATAGTAGCCTGTTTGCCCAGTGTAGAAGCCGCTGCAGGACGTCAGGATCTCATACACATCTTCAGCTTTGCAGGGGACACAGGCCATGTATTCGGGGCGAGTTTGCTCACTAGCAAAGGGAGAACCAAGCTTGTTGGATATGAAGTAAACCGCCTGTATATTCAGTGGCCTTCTTCATTTCGTGTGACATATGTGTTTATAGCGAACCTTGTTTTAAAGGGGGATGCTAGGCTGAAGGATCAACTTTTGAAGCGCTCAACCAATTTTTATGAAATTTCAGGAGTCGCTGATCTTGTTGTCGTTAGAATATCTTCCAAATATCAGCACCCTAGCGCAACGAGAAAGAAAGTTACAACTGTGAAATTGAGCAACCTTGTGTGTCAACTTAGGAAAACTATTGTTTACAAAATGAAAATATACGAATTATTTGTAATTAGATCCGTTCTGGATGGCTTGTAGTGCAGGATAAGGTAATTTACCCATTTTTTATGTCATTTCTGTAAGAATGCCATCACTCTGAAGATGAAGTTTATTTTTTCGCTGTGATTACAGGTCAAAGATCTGCTAAATATTACATGTTGGAAAAAGCTTAGGCATCTGAAAAGTACTTTATCTTGTTCCTCACATAATTTCAGTCTAAAAAAAACGTTGGAAGCAGCATTTGGTGAAGCAGTTTGGAAATGATACTTTTCCTAAAGCTCTTTTTTTGCAAAAAGTGCAAACTGAGAAAAATCAATTCATAGATTTCAGAGCATGGCATTTATTTTTATGATCAGAAAAAAATAATCAAAGTGCCCAGCTGCATATGTCGAGCCCTCCTCTTTAACACGACGCTGCTCTGCGGCGGTCGCTTCAAGGCGTCGACTCTTTTCTTTTTCAACTTTAGAGCGATCCATCGCTCTTGCCTGCACGCGTGAAATGGCTTGCTTCATTGCTTCCTGAACGTGCTTATTCGTCTGGACTCCATGTTCAAGTTCCAGCTTGTCGAGAACTCTCTTGATGCCACGTGCTCCTTCATTGAATTCTAGCACAGCCAGGGTTGCTGCAGTCTCCACTGTTCTCAGTGATGCAAATTCTGTCTTTGGGCACCTTTTCCATAGAAGAGCATTCAAGGACTCGTTTCCATTCTGTGCCTGCATCCTTGAACACCGCGCGAGAAGCTCTGGCTTACTAAGCCTGTTGTAGAGAGGCACCAGCTCTTTAGCAACGTCTCTGCTGAAAGCTGGACGATGGAATCTTGGCACTGATGGCTTGTCCGCTGCAACTTGGACTTTGTGCCGATTGTAGTGACATCAAGAATCCTCAACAACTGGGCAAGCGTCATGTCATGGGACTTCATCTGTTGAGTCGCAAATACTCCTCGTTGCATTTTTTTTTACATCTGGAGCATTGTCTTTCAGGGCAGATGCATAGTGAGCAGCGAGTTTTTTTACAACACTTTGTGTCAGCTTCCCCTTGCCTCCTAGACCTTTCGTCGTTTTCATTAGTTTCTCAATTTCTCTAAAAAGCGCGAAAAACAAACTTTCTAACGTGGACATTCACATTGCATTTCGTTTCTTGCCCACTATGCGGCCGCGTCTGGATAAACAGCATTCAGAGTTGCGTTCGACGGGAAATGCGCGCCACGAACTTGTGAAAAAATTCGTTTTCTTCCTTTCTACTGCTCAGATAACTACCAAACCTGGTGAGAATATTCTTTATTAAACGAGCAATTCAGAACAACTCAGAATAAAAAAACACATATTTTTCACCGAAATCGGTATTTCAGCCCCGCATCCTCCTTAAGCACTTCTTGTCCAGCAGCGGTCGTTTGCTTTTGAAACACTCAGGATAGCTTTCGGCAAGCTGGACAGGAATAACACTGAAAAACCAGCAGATTTATCATCTGCTTATCATCGCATTTATCATCGCACTTATCATGCGAAGCTTCGTACAGTATGATGAGAGCATAAATAAATGAGGGTGTTCCTCAAGGCCTTGTAGCACATGTCACGAGTTCGGAGCAACATGATGTATAGCACTTTTTTGATCGCATGCTATAGGTTTAGCAGGTGTGGCCATGGTTGAAGTGCAGTGCAAGGTCAAGAAAACAGATATCTATGAGCAGAATCCTGGTAAAGGAGACCCTGGGAAAACTAGTGGGAAGCCTGTTGAACATCTGGTTGACCCACTTGCTGGCTCCATCAGGCAAAGTATAATAAAGAGAAGGAAGTCATCAACACATCAGAAGGTTTTTACATATAAACACTGTGCTAAGGTCATAACATGCCAAAAAGTCTTAGTGCGCAGGCTATGCACGACCAACTACATATGCCCTCTGTTCGGACATTGCTCATTATAACTAACCAGGATGGAGTGGACAAAAAAAAAAGAACAGCAGCTCCATTAATTTGGTTTCACTGGTATCAACAGTGTTTTGTAAGTGCACATTGCCATACTCCCCAATGCCTTCTTGGGTGACGTTAGCAAGGACCAGCTTGAGGCAAAGGGTAATAGACGTTTTTACAAGCTAAAAATGCATGCATGCATGAAGAGCACATTGTGTCGAAAAAGTAGGCATTTCACAGGGGCATTGGAGAAGGAACAGATTATTAACAGTGGGCAAAGACAAGCTACTAAACACCCAACACTGTTGCCATGTAACGACCTCTGAAACAATCCCTCTTAAAGAGGAAATCATCTTTGTGTATCCATAAAGAGGGCAGATGGGCAAAGCCCCTTCAGTAATGCTGCCAGCTTCAAAAGCCCACTTTGCACATCTTGAATGCTTCTTTCTTACGATTTTGCTGGGTGCAAGCATTCTACTGTCCAAAAGCTGTCATTGAGAGCACTGTTGGTTTGGTGGCAATACAGTTCAGAAGCAATTGCAACAAACCTCCCTTTCTAGTTGGCCTGGATGCTCACGGTGCTTATGAAGCAGCACCATGAGGCAAGGAAAGTGAATGGATGCCTCCAAGCCCTCGTTCGTTTATCACACTGTTCTGTTAGTAACAACCATGAGACTTGAAACCAACAAGCTCAAGTTCGGCACTCGCGTGGTTACTGCGGAGGATCCATAGAAAGCACAAAAACAGAAAACTCAAGGGAAAGGCTGAAGCACCATTTAAAACTTAGAATTGCTGCAGCCAACCCCCTTCCTTTATTTTGTCCGGTCGTGCTACATCTTTTTGCTATTAATAGGCATCAACTTAAGTGATGTTCCCAATCAGTGTTCAATTTTTATATACACTATGTGCTGGTTCAAAGAGGTTCGAAACACTGCAATGGAAGCTTCAAGTAGAAAAGGTGCCTGGAATAAAAAAAAAGCTGTGCTGCAACCATCTCGGCAACATCTTGTCCCCATAATAAGAATAGTGCTTTCATATCAACTTGAGCAATCCAGTTTATAGTAAAGTACCAGTGCACTTATGAACAATGAATCAATTCTCAAAGAGCATGTGCAGTCCAGCCAAAAGCAGGGGCAAGAATCCGCATTGTGCTCCTGAATTGAAGGTGAATAACACGTACCATAATGTCTAAGGTGCTTTAGTAAGCTTCCCTGCAATATGAATTTGTAATGTACAAAGAATTGTCAATGAAGCTTACCACGAGCACAGATGCACTTGCAAATTATGTCACAGTTGAAAATAATGAGCACAGTGTAAACCTATGTGCCCTTCCCACTCTTAGCACGCTTTACTGCACGATGCTTATTTAAACCCCTGTATTGCGGTGTATCAAGCTACAAAAGAAACGTTGCATAATTAGGCTTTTTACGATTACCTTTCTCGCAATACACTAATATTTCGCGGTGAAGCCTAGGCAATGTACTGCGGTGAAGCATACTAAAAGTGAAAAGGGGCCACTCTCACTGGACATAATAAGAGTTCTTTAATTATACACTTGCGTACCAGCCGCCTCTCAGGTCGCCTAAGTGGGCACACTAGCTGGCTGATAGCGGTCCTCCCCCACTTTTAGTATGCTTCACTGCGTAACTAAAGTGTACTGCGGCGAAGAAGTCGTACATTTGTATTGAGTGAATAAACAAATGGTTTTTACAACAGTACAGAAATAAACGCGCACCATGCATCAGTCTACCACACGGAAGAGCGTCGCAACATACGGTAGCTGATTCACATAGGCCGTGTAGCCCACTTATCAGTCGTAAAGGGTATTATGGGTAATTCAAAATTTCAGACACACATATGTATTTATGCTTACGTTCGCACTCCTTGCGTAACAAGACTCCCAGAACTTCCACAATAGAAAGTAATTTACAACACACAAGCGCAAAGAACACAGACATATGTCTCGTTTTCAACTCGGCCGTCATGCAAATGACATATAGCGCGGAAAAAGGTAAACATGCTGTGTGTTAGCGTCGTAAACTTCATACTAGGCAAGGAGCTAGCACACCACAATCCCGCGACAGCCGCTAATGAGACCAAGACGGGAGCACATGTCTGTGAACGCGCAAACGGAGCCCCTAAGCCACTCTGCTCCTCCGCCACCCCCGCTACACGGCTACACAAGCACAGCACACCAAACACACATTAAGCGCTGT
Organism: Dermacentor andersoni; assembly: GCF_023375885.2. Taxonomy (NCBI): domain Eukaryota; kingdom Metazoa; phylum Arthropoda; class Arachnida; order Ixodida; family Ixodidae; genus Dermacentor; species Dermacentor andersoni. Next base: position 334,642,535 of record NC_092814.1, read on the forward strand.
ACAGTGGGTGGTCGACGCAGTTGCATTTACATGACTTGCAGCGGGCAGCACATCCCTCGATGTCCGTTAAGCAAAGTCGGACACGGCGACGCCACATCGCGGTTCGCAGAACTTCGCTGCCGAGGCTCTAGGCCACTTCGATATTTTAATTGTCACCACCGCCGGGTTCTCAAGAAAGCACGGGTCACACAACGCAGATTCTGTACTGCCAGAGCTCACCGAGACCAAAGCCGCACTGCCGCACCGCCACTACTCACGGCTTTCCGCCAAGTAACACAGAACCTACAACCAACACACAAGCAACGCACGTACAATCACATGAGCAATGTTGAACAACGCGCGGTGCAGAGAACGATCACGCCGAGGACGAACACGCCACGATGTCGCTCGGCGCCAGCATCGCGCCTTCTCAAAAATCCCTAAACGATGCTGTCCCTAGGCACCTAGGATCAGGTCACGTGAGGGATTTTTGTACGACAAATAGACGCACGCGACTTCACGCGAGCGCCGCTCGCAGCTCCCCTGTAGGTCGTTCTGGGGGCTAATAAGTATGGGCAAGACTGCGTACGTGCCAACGCATCGCCCACGGCGCACCACACGCCAGCTCCCAAGCAATGTCAATGCACGGCGTAGCGCTCGCTTTGCTTTCGAGCTGGCGCGTGGTGCGACGTAGTGCGCGCGCGATAAAAAAAAATAAAAACACGCTGCGTACAGGTAATAACAAAAAGTAAGCAGTGCGCGCGGTATGATGGAAAATGGAAAAGGGAGGGGGAGCGGGTGGGCATAATAAAAACAAAAAGAAAAGAAAATGTTGTGGAGAGGAGACGTCGCGCGGCTGCTGTTCCTGTTGCCATGACAACGTAAACAGTCGTGTGCGCCGCCATTTCGTTTCCGAATCACCCTGCTGTTAGGGCCGTAACTGAGGTAACCTTGGCGCGAGCGTCGAAAAAGCGTCTGCTCGAAAACAGCCGATGGCAGCCATGCGGAGATTCACTAATGTGCCTTCTTGTGAAGGTCACCTCGTAGTACGTATAACTCGCAGCGCGTGTGAATAACGGAAAGACACACAAGTACGTCTTATCAGCACCCGAAGTCAACGTGAAAAGAAAAAAAAAGCGTCGCTTGATTAGAAAATTAGCCTGTCAACAAACGCACAGAACTCACATAACCGAATCTGACGTACGAGTTTTTATCGATCTTCTTCGCATGTCCGTGCTGATGGAACGTACCACTTGCGCAATCCACGGCGTCACTCAATTATTTGCACTATTCAAGCCTTGTCGAGCCAACATTTAGAGATAAAAAAATATCTATAAACATTGTGCTTAGGGACAGACGTCATTCCGCAACACAAACCGCGAAATAGCTCCCGCGGCTCTTGGCGCAATTTTGACGATAAATTACAGTGATCGTTCCGATAGGTCCAACGTGTCACCAACAGGTTGGTCGCAGGTGCAGAGAAAGGGGGGTGGGGGGGGGCTGACGTAGTCTACACCTGCGAATGCGATTTCCGTCGCATGCGACCAAAATCCCATTTAAAGGGCGATGCATCATGTGAAACAGGCTTAAATTATTGTGACATCGCTGCGTCACAGTATCAAATGATTTGGTGTTTGCATTTCGGGAACGCTTGTGCACAATATAGACTACATAAAAAGAATCATTGAGTGGGATTAAAGGTCTGACCGTTTGCATACAATAAAAAAAAATTACCCCCCAAGCACTCCGTACAGATGGTTAACCAGCGAATCTGAAACGTCAGGCCCTGGTGTTTATCACTGGGTTATTCCCGATGATTCACTCAAGCCTTTCTCAATTAGTGGTTATGTCTGTGTTTCTTAATGAGGTTACACACACGTTCAGCTGCGACGGAGAGCACGACGTCGGTGACGGTTTCCCCACAATCCGCTGTGGTCACTAGCGTTCGATGTCTCGAGTTCGCTCGGTGGCGTGGTTATTAACATCCGCCCGCCATTGCCGCTTGCTATTCTTCAAAATTGAATCTGTCCGTCACGTAAGACAATAAATGGCCCATACCCCTTTCAGCAGCGGCTCATACCCCCCCCCCCCCCCCCCCGTAAACGCGGCTTCCCCAGTACGACGAGAGAAGAGAAGTGAAATTCTACGCTGGAATGACGAGCGGCAACGGAGCAAGCTGTAGAAGAATACGACAACAATGACGAACGCAGGAGCAGTGGCACGAGCATGTTCGCGCGTAGCGCCGAAGAGCGCAAACGAGCCAGCTGTTGATGATGATACGACGCCCAAGCCATTGCTGATGATCATAGTTTTTTTAAACGTGGACACGATATTGGCAAAACTAGCCCTTAACAGCTTCACTGTATAAATTCACTGAAGATTACACTACTCGCTAATGCGAAATTTCAGCGCTACTCTATATGTGTTTTCATTTCGCGATATATTGGCTGGCGTGGACAGTCTCGTGCGGCCTATTGCAATGGGAGCGAAGTGTGGGGCTACTGCGTCGCTAATCGGGAGATCGCGAGAAGCAGCGCATGGAGGACGCGTGGGCGCTATTCAGAGCAGCCGCCGCAGAAAGACCTCCGCTCATGCAGCGCTTTGCTTTCTTGTATGGTATCGGTGGTGGTGGTGGTGGTGAAAAACTTTTATTGATGAGAAGGCCAAAAGTAAAAACAAATTAAAAAATTAAACAGCAGCGTTGTGGGCGGCCTTCAGGCTGCCGGTTGTGGCGTCCAGGCCATGCCTAGTCGCGACGTCCTCCGCCCAGTTCACCAGCCGGAGTTGGGAGAGACGGAGGATCTGGGCCGTGCGATGGGCCTCCGTCAGCTCCGTCAGGGAGTTGTGGACGCCCATCGACAGTAACCGAGCCGTCGACGTAGATGTGGGAAGGGACAGGGCTGACTTATATGCGTGGCGAATGAGGCTGTTGACTTTGTCTTCCTCGGTACGAGAAAGGTAGAGATACGGAAGAGAATAAATGAAGCGGCTGAGAACAAAGGTCTGGACCAGGCGGCGGAGGTCGTGTTCGCGCATGCCGTGGTGGCGGTTTGCAATGCGGCGTATGAGGCGGACAGTGTGGTGTACAGTGTTTGTGAGTCGGGTGATGAGGGTGGTGTGCTTGCCATTGGACTGAAGAAAGAGTCAGAGGATGCGGAGGGTAGAGACGAGAGGAATGGGTGTGCCGTCAAGGTAGACGGTGAGTGGAGAAGGCGACAGGGGGGCCATCCGCCCAGGCCGAAGGAGCAAAAGCTCCGATTTGGTCGGGGAGCAGCTCAACCCGATGGCCGGGGCGTGAGCTGCTACCGCGTCCACACCTGCCTGTAGAGCGGTCTCCATGTCGCCAAGATTGCCGGTGGTCACCCAGAGGGTGATATCATCGGCGTAGAAAGCATGAGACAGAGCTGGGATAGCTCGTAAAGCACGTGCCAGCGGGAAGAGGGTGATGTTGAACAGAAGAGGGGACAAGACAGAGCCTTGGGGGGTACCCTTGTTGCCAAGGGAGAAGGAAGGAGAAGAAAGTGGGCCGTATGAGATTTCGGCTGTGCGGTGGGCGAGGAACGCAGTGACGTAAGCATGGACACGGGGTCCGACATGGAGGGAGGAGAGAGCGTCCAGGATGGCGGTGTGGTGTACATTGTCGAATGCTTTAGTAAGGTCCAGCGCCAGGATAGCTCGAGTGCGTTTGTGGTGGGAGGGGTGTAGGACATCCTCGGAAAGTTGGAGCATGACATCCTGGGTGGACAGCTGGGGACGAAAACCGAACATGGAGTCCGGATAAAAGTCATGATCATTCAGATAGGTCTGGAGGCGGGCCAGGATGACATGCTCGAACAGCTTGCCGAGACAGGAGGTGAGAGAGATGGGGCGGAGGTGTTCGAGGGCAATAGGTTTGCCGGGTTTGGGGATGAATGAGACACGTGCATGGAGCCAGGAGGAGGGAAGAGTGCCAGCCTGCCAATGTGTATTGAGGAGATCAGTAAGGTTTTCGAGGGAGGGGGTGTCTAGGTTGCGGAGTACCTTGTTAGTGATGCGGTCCGCCCCCGGGGCCGAGGTGGTGCGGAGTGTGAGTAGCGCCGCACGAACCTCGCCCACGGAGATGTCTGCCTCAAGGTCAGGGTTTGGGGAGCCGCAGTAGGTGGGAAGCGGAGTAGGTAGGTCGGTGCAGAGGTAGTGGTCCCGGAAGGCCGCCAGGAAGTCAGTATCGGTGAGTGGGGAGGAATGAAGGAGATGGGAGATATCCTTCCGCTGGGAAGCTTTAGTGTGTGTAGGGTCTAGCAGCACCCTGAGAAGCGACCACGTGTCGCGGAGGCCCAGGTTGCCTGCCATGCGGTCGCAGGTCTGGCCCCACTGTTGTCTAACGAGAAAGGCGCAGTGCTCCTCCATGTCCAGCGCGAGTCGGGCCAAACGGAGGCGCAGGCGGCGATTGTATTTCTGAGCCTGCCACCGGCGGTGGACAGCGTGATAGGCCTCCCAAAGGTGCAGCAGACGGCTGTCTGCCGTAGTGGAGTGTGGTGCTGTAGGTAGTGGTCCGCCAAAAGGGTCTCGGTCCAGGCAGAGAGATCGGTGATAAGAGCAGAGGAGGAAGTAGAGAGACGAGTGGAGCGAAAGCGGTCCCAGTCGACTATCTGGGTGAGACGAGTAGAGACGCGAGCAAGGGAGGGGAGTGGGAAAGTTGTACAGAGGACGTAGTGATCGCTACCAAGGAAGACCCCTGTATTAGTCCAGGTCGGATTGGCGACATTTTTGGCGAGGGTAAGGTCCGGATTAGTGTCTCGTTGAATACTAGATCCGATCCTGATGGGGCAAGCGAAGTCATTAAGGACCGAAAGGCACTCGTTGTGGACGAAAGTCCAGAGTGAGTGGCCTTTGCGAGTGTTCTGGGGGTAGCCCCAGCTGGTATGTGGGGCATTGAAGTCGCCAAGAACGAGCAGGGCATTGCGGCCAGCGCAGGAGAGCGCTCGGCGGAGGATGAGGAGGAGAGGAGCTGAAGGGGCTTTGGGAGGACTGTACACCTTGAGAACAAAGAGGCTTGTCTCAGTGCGACGGCGAGGAAGGATTTCAAGGAGGAGATGGGCACAGTCCGAAACGTCCAACTGGTGCTGCACGGCAGCAAAGTTCCGCTGCACCAGTGTGGCAACGTTTGGGTGGACCTCAGAAGAAGGATGGAAGGAGGTGTAGTCGCGCAGTTTCACGGGAGTTAGGGGTTCCTGGAGTGCTAGGACGGAGGGGAGTGTCGGGAGGTACGTTCTGGAGGTGGAGCTGCAGGGTGTTCCGCTTGCTGCGGAACCCCCGACAGTTCCACTGCCAGAAATGAAGGCGCGTGGGGTGTCTGGCCATGATGGATGGCGGGGTCCCCCGACAGAGTAGGGGTAGGTGCCGGGGTGAGTGGGGCAGGGAGCGACAGGTGTGCGACAGTGGCCTCAGTCGCTCTTTGGCGGGTCTCTAAGGCCGCGACCCTGGTGTCTAGGGCGATAAGATGGGATTCGATGGCGGCCACACGGGTGTCGATACTGGCGACGCGCTCCTCAAGTCGCGCAAAGCGGGCTATGACGCGCTTCTCAAACGCCTCCAAGAAGGAGGTTGTTTGGCGAATCACGTCACGCTCGGGCGCGACGGGGTCGGACGAAGGTGATCGGCGTTTGAGCGGGGGACTGCGGTTGGGAGAGGAGGCGCGCGATGATGCAGCCGAAGATGCCGCATTCATCGGCTCCACAGCTAGCGACGGCGGCTGTGGAGGTGCGGGAGCTGGGGAAATAGGAGGAGGAGCGGGGGAGGACAGCCGCACTAGCGCGGCCTGCAGCTGGCGCGACAGCTCCTGAATTTGGAGCTGCTGGGCAGCGATAGTGGCCTCGAGGGCCGTGGTTTGGGGGTCCGACGTGGGAGGCTGCGGTTGCCAGCTTACCGGTGATGTGGTGGTGGTGGCGGGGGCGGTGGACGCCTCGGACCTAGGCAGAGGCGCGAAGGAGACGGAGCGGTGGCGGCTGGCAGACTGGGCACCACGGGAGACAGAGTGGCGGCGGGGACGGGAAGGCCGGTAGGTCTTGAGGATGGGCACGGTGGGTGGCGCTGGTGGGGGAGGCTGGTGCTTGGAGGTGGCCGGGGGTGATGACGGGCCGTTCCGCTCGAACCGGAGCCCGCACGAGCGCGAGCCCGTGACGTGGGCTCCCCTGCACAGGATGCAGCAGGGGACGCAGGGCGGGGGCTCGATTGGCTTGTGGGCCTGGCCGCAGCGGTGACAGAGGGCAAGTGCAGACATCCGCTCGGTGGCCAGGAGCCCAGCAGTACGTGCAGGCCTCGGCTCTCGGGCGGAACGGGTGGCAGCGGTAGACCCCGCAGTTGAAGACGATGGTGGAGGGAAGAGTAGAAGTGCCGACGAAGGTGATGAGGATGGATTGGGAACGCCCCATCTGGCGTGCGTCAGCGATGGCGTAGGGGGTGTTCACGTTCATTGACTGGAGGTCTTGGACGATCTCGTCCTGGGTTTTGGAGTCCACTGCGTTGTGTATGATGCCGCGGAGGGCGTTGTCGGGTGCGGCCATGTAGGCACGCAGGGGGTAAGATATGGCACCCAGGCGGAGTTCCGAGACTCGGAGGTAGAGGCGAGCGCTGGCGTAGTCGATGGTCGCACGAGTGCAAAGGATTTGGAGCAGGGCTCCGTTAGTGGTTGTGCGGAGGTAAAGCCCTCCTCCCCGTCTGTAGACGATCTTGAAGTCCTCCGCTGGGAGGCGAGGTAGGGGAGCGTGACGACGGAGAGTGGTAGTGCAGGCAGTCTTGGATTGTGGCAAGGCAGGCGGTGGCGAGACGACGGGCTGGTGGGCCGCGGCTGCACGGTGTGCTTTCACGGCACGGACCCAGCGTGAGTCAGCTTCAAGCTCGGCAGGGCTGATGGAGGTGTCTGCGACTTGATATTCCATGTCGGCGTGTGAGCTGTATCGACGTAGGTGGCGAAATCGGGCGGCGTCGACAGCAGGCGTCGCGCGGAACGCAGCTCCCGCGTAGGCAGAGTCCGCTTCAAAAAGGTGGTCGGTGGGAAACGGCGAGAAGGCCGCTTCCCATATGACTCCCGACGATAGCGGCCCGGGCAAGGGCGGTCGGTGAAGGTCGCGTCGTCTCGGTGGTTACGGAGCGCGCTGACGACACGTCCGTACACCTCGGCTGACTCGGAAATTCTCCTGGTATCGGTGGTGTCATCGGTGAACAGAGGGCGCGCACCATCTCGTAGCCATCGTCGCCGCAGAGCGTGTCTTGCGTGGCACTACTGTTTTCTTATCACGTTTTCGCTGTAAACCCGCTTTCCTCCTCGCGCTCTCTTCGCTATCCCCGTATTTCATCACCCGCTGCGCAACGCGTTTGCTTTATCATCCTTCGCTGTGTTATTACGCCTAGTACTCCGACGCCTACGGTCGTCGCAGGAACGGGTGCCTAGCTGCGTTCTAAAATAAACACTATTGCACACATTGGGTTTTTTGTATAGCTATAAATACTTGGCATACTATCTAGCATGTACGTTGGATCGACATATTTTTTTTAATAGAAGCAGACCAATTAAATCTAGTTTGAGGTAGATAGCGCATTTCTATCACATAAGCTGAATTTCACATACCAAGGATTACTCATATGAAACTAGAGGATAATGCGCTTGCTTTGAACTTTGAAAACGCTGACGTGGCATATAGTTATTGCAGAATACTTTACAGAATTCCCCATGTCCTAGCTCACATTTGTGTAATCTCTTAGCTCACATGTACCTTTACATTCTTTTGGCACACTGGTAAATTTTATCATGTGGGCATACGCAGGCGTCTTTGGAGAGAATTATGTGTGAGGCGACCGCACAAGGACAGCAGAAGATGCAGCGTTTGCATTTGTACTCACGCGCTGAAGTCGATCAGGGATGTACACAAGGTCGTATAGTGTAAGTGAAGGGAGGAAGCAGAGAATGGAGTGAGGCAACCCAGTACCCAAATGAGAGAATTACAGTCTTGCCATTATTCGCGATTGACAGGTCGCATACATGGAAGGAGCGCGGAAAAGGGGAAAGCCGATGTCAGAAAGCATTCTTCGTTTGGGGTCCCTACACTAAAGGAACGCTACCACTAGACGTGGCCAAAGTCGCAGACATGCTGGATAAATGTAAATTCAAGATATGTTAAGATACACTCAACTACATTTCTGCCATTTGCTGACAATAAACGCCGGTAAATATTGTCCCGCAGACAACTGACGCTGGATGTGCTGTAGCAAAGGCGCATTAAAGCGCCGCAGTGTCAAGACAACACAATGCAAGCGGCCGCCCGCTATTCAAAACTTCTGTGCCCATCGAGGTAGCTTAGTGTCTATGGCGTTGCTCGGGGTTGCGGGTTCGATCCTAACAAGTGGCGGTTGCATTTCAACGGGGGCGAAATGAAAAACCACTCGTGTACTTGTATTTAGATGCACATTACAGAACCGCAGGTGGTAAAAATAATCAGCAGTCCAGCAGCACGGCGTGCCTCATAGACGGACTGCTGGTTTGGCATGTAGAGCCCTATAATTCAGTTAAAGTATAACACTTGTGCCACTATGCGATATGCCGTGTGAGGCAATGGCACTGCAAACCTCTCGGGAGCTATGAACAGTGGCGCACAACAAGGCGTCAAGCAAGCAAGTCTCTCTGGTTATTCTGTGTAGTATATACGCGGACAAACAGCAGTGTTCCATGCCAAGTTAAGTTTAACATGAACACACCGCATTCATACTGCACTAAACGCTCAAGAACTTAAGAATGTGCGACATTATCACTGCCAATCATCATCAATCAATGCAAAGAGCAAAGAAAACTTCGCTTACATCGACTTCCACAGTGCGCGGTATCCTGATGATTTTTATTGTCAGAGAAGAAACAAAATAAAAACGATTTTGTTTTGCAAAATTTTTTTTTTTTCGGCTCTGACGCCCCTGTCAGCAAGTGAAGTGCATTTCAGATTGAACAGAGGGCCTTGTGCTTTCGTCCTATTTATTTTCTCTATCGCTTCTGATGACAGTACAATGATGTCGTTCAATCTGTGTCAAAAGTTTGCGAGGCGGCGGTTCTCACATTAAACAGTTTTAGTTTCACGTACGTAAAGGCTTTCCGTACGTAGAGCTCTTACGTGTGAGCAGTGCGCCTGCGCAGAACGCAAAGGTTTTGCGTGAGTCTCACGGACGTACGTGAGACTCAAAAGTTTGCGTGCGTTCCTTGCGCACGTAGAGAGTTCCGCTCGGCGGTCTCGCGAGATCTCGAACAAGCGAGAACATCATTGCAAGATGGCAGCCAAACGCGCCGACAAGGCAGGTCCGCGCCTTCGATTTTCTAAAAACGACTTGGATTTGTTGCGAGACGTAAGGGAGTGTAACCCTTTCGAGGACCACATGCGGTATAGCACTTCTAGGCATTGCGAAGCTCCGATGTGCACAAGAACACACTTTAACGTGTTTTGCACGCCAATCCAACTCGACTGGCTTGGCTTTGATTTGTCTTGGACACGGAGGAAGAAAACTCAGGAGAGGCCCTGACGTCACTCTTTGTGAAGCGAAAGTGAAGCCGGAAGTTCGCGTTGCTCATGGCGTTGCTCCGCCTATCGGGCCAGTTCTCCTCTCTTGTTTACATTTCTCGCGAAACCACGCCGTGCTGCGTGCAACCGTGCTGCTCGCACCTGCGCGCTTCGCAGCAATACTAGACAATCGTTAGCACGTTAGCATGATTCAGCCAAGGAGGGCTAAATTCCCCGCGGATATTCCTTCGTCCGTTGCCATTGCCGTGGTGCGGTACATTGCGTACAGCTTTGCATGCGCGTTCATTTCACGAACGTTAGTTTCTCCTGTCCCACCTGGCCACAGCAACATTCGGTATAGAGCACGGTCCAGATAACGCAGAGCAACAAAACACGGAGACCAACGCAAACCTGCCCGCACGGCGCCTTTGCCACGGTACGAAACCTACGGAGCAACACACGTGAGCGCACAGAACAATAACAAAGCCGCCATTGTGGCCCGAAAGGCGGGGCCACTACAGCAAAGAAATAAAAAGAAAAGAGCAAAACAAAGGAGAACCTAAACGTCATTTCCTCCACACTTTTCTCTTAACGTGCGAAGAGGGTAGGGCCTCTCCTCAGTTTGCTTCCTCCATGGTCTTGGATGTCAATGGCTACAGCAGTGTTTATACCTGGCGATAGATGGCGATACATGGTCGCTTTCAGCGTGGGTCGCGTACGTGTAGCTAAAAGCGTTTCAGGTGCTGTGCGCGAACGGTACGTAGAGCTTTCACGTTTAACTAAAGCTGTCTATTGTTGACACCTTTGTACCCACTAGTATTCTTTTGTTGTCATTGTCTGGTTCTTTTGTTTCTGTAGTGACATGAGATACTCCAGGTTCCCTGCTGTAAGAACAAAGCAGCGCATCCCTGCGCCGACGGATTCCCTGTACCCCGAGACTGTCCTCAAGTTTACGACTTTGGTTGATCTTGCCGGGAGGGACATCTCGGGGAGCAGGCGGGCCTGTGGGAAACTGGAGGAGCGGACTGAGGCAGAACGACTCGGAGCAGCTGGTGTGCAAGCTTCTTATCAGGGCCACTCTGACGAGATCTTCAGACGTTAAAGGATTTGCTATTAATTTTATAACTGCAACATCGAGAATAAACGACAGTATATATCAAACGGCAGCGCCTTCCTGCACGATCATCAACATCAGAACGATTAAGTATTACAACACACATGAATCTGAATACTTGTGATGCCTGGGAACGAAGCCTGGCAATCGGATTTCTCACCTGTATTGGTATATCATTGGAACTAGCGTTATGTTGTATCAATTAATAGGATGAAGACACCAGCTAGTCGATAAATAAGATGTTTAGCGAAACCTGCGCTCCATAAACTCTTCACTTTGACTGCACCAAGTCACCCGGTTTTTGAGCCCTATTTAAAATTTCTTTTTTCAGTCGTTGTCAGATACTTGTCATGCTTTATATTATATTTCATTGCATTTATGAACACTTACGGTGAAAATTTTGCCCTATAATACGTCACTTAAGTGCTTGCACATTGATTGCGGGAACTGAAAGCTAAGGTAGGTCCCCTAATTAAGGTCAGGCATGGCATTAGAAAAAATAATTCCAACTTTAGCCATGAATCATTATATTTGATTGGGAGGAGCTTAGTCGAAACAGGGCCCGAAATCTTATTCGTTTGATGCAGAAGTATTTGACCACTAGTCTGTGCCATTTGATCACTGCCTTCTCCTGTTTGGAGTTTTTCGAGTGATCTGTAGGGATTTGGGGATACTTCATGCATTTAGTACAGGTAGCCTTATCCGAGAATGTACACTGCCGCGCCAGAAACTGCATACTTTCCCGTTGTTTCAACGTCGGCGAATCCTAACAAAATTCAGCCGTGCTTCGTGTTCTCGCTAACGCAGAAAAACGGGAGGGGGGCGGCATATATAATGCGGTAAGTGTATTAAATACACGAAGTGCCCATACGTTTCTATAATGTGAACATTCAGACTCCAAAGTATTACGTAAGTTTCAGCTGAGCAGAGTAATTTTCAAGGAATTTGTACAAGCAAGGCACTAATATTTTCCCAATTTTTGCAGCGACTGAAGCTACATCACAATAGCGCAATGTTTTGTTCCGATGCTCTGAGGGCAACAATAAGAGCGAATCAGTTGGCAACGCTTACTGCACATTCTAAAGAAGTAGGTAAAAGCTGCTCCTGACTTACCAGAGCAGTCAGGTCTTCGTGTTCTCGCCAGACGTCGGTGAAAAAAGATTCAAAATTGGCATCAGGGATCACTGCGTCCTCGACACACGACTTCACAACGCCGTCTTTGATGATGACCGACACCTTGGGGGTTAAGTGTTCACCTTCAGATGGAGTTGACGTCCGTGGTGAGGAAGCTTGAAATGACATTTTTTTCTGTCTGCTGTATAGGCCGAATCTCTTCGTTTAGCAGTTTTGTTTGGAAAACAGTCAGTGAACAGAACTAAACAATTGTTCGCAAATAGACGCCTCTAGCTACAAGCTCCGATATCGTGGGCTTTTAGTAAGTGCAACGGGCGGTGAACGCATATATCGGTGACACATCCAACGTAGCCAGTTATATGCAATTGCTTTCTGCCCACCGACGAACCTCGTTGCGAAAAGTAATGAACCTGCCGCAGTTGTACAGCTGGAAACGCAAAACAATATGCTCACCCATTTCCCTCAGCCACGTATAAGCATATTACCAGCTGCCGCTGCTCACGTACGTATTTTGTTGACCTTCAAAAATTCAAGAGGAAAAATTTGATGCACAGTCTCACAAAGAGAGCAAAGTATGTACGCTGATAAAGTGCACCAAACAAGCGTTACAGTGTAAAAAGCTTTCCGACTCATACTATCATACCCTGGCTGCTGTTAAGCCGTCGTTTTCCCTCACAATGCGTGTAGGCTACGCCAGCAATATCAGAGGCACATGCGTGGTCTAGGTAAACCGAAAAATGACAGTTTGTACGAATCATGGCGTATTTCAGATGCAGACACAACAGTGCCTAACATATACTTTCAAGTGCCAGCGCATATCACTTTGCACAACTTCCCAACTGTAGAGGAAATAACTTCGCACTGAATATTTGGAATGGAAGGGTTATCGTGCGTAATTTCATTTTAGTTAGTTCTCTACATTTCTTCACTGCATGTTCACTACATTGTTCACGCACTGTCCATGACAATTGCGGCAGAACTCATCTCACAATGACTATCGACGGTAATGCAAAAAGCAATCGAGCATTCCCGCGACAGGCGATATTCCTGATGCCACGTTCATTTCAGTGTACAAGGTTAATTGTGTGAGAGAGAGCCTCTTTATTAGAAAAACAGATAATTTTACCGGCGCGTATACAACCGCTGGCATGCTACTCTGTATAGGGCTGGGTAATGGAATTAAAAGATTCCAGAGGAAAGTGGCAGAAGAAGAGAATAAAAATAAACATGAAAGGTGTAAGTGGACCTGATACGATATATACAGGTGAAATGACCGGTAAATTTAACCCGCCACATGTAAATATTAGTAAAAGCATAAATTTAGCTTTTGTATATGAAATGTTCATTCTTTAAAGCTTTCCTGTTAGACCTGTTCTGACACGTCCTGTTTCCTGTGACCTGTTCTGATTTATTATTCAAATACTTGTTCTGACAGGTATTTGAAAATAAATCTAAAACCCACCGCTGTTTTGAGGGGCCGGGCATAGGACCTAAGATGCTGGGTAAAGTTAACGCATCGTGGCAAATCATGTCCATTTGTTGCTAAAGAAATTACCTCTCTTCGCGGTACGCGGGGCATTCTAGTAATATGTGCTCCATTGTCTCTAAGTTGCCACAGTTATCACAGTAGGGGTTAGTGGTAAGTCCTATGCGGTACAGATAATTGTTCGGGTGTGGCACGTTCAGTCGAAGACGATGATACAATGTCTCTAAGTGTCGAGGAAGTGGTCGTGGAATTTTCGGTCTCATTTCTTGGGCAATATAGCGCAGGACGTTATCTTAATGAAGCGGCAGATTCCAGATGCAGTCTTTTTCTTGATATGCATATTTTTTTGCCATGTTTGAAGCGTCGGCTTTTGTAAAGAATGTTTTTTTTGAAATTGCGGTATTGGAGTACATTTCTGGCAGCTTCATCCGCTTTTTCATTTCCCGAAATACCAGCATGGCCAGGTATCCACTAGGACTTGATGCAATCCGAAGCAATCTTAGCCTTGTGGTGAAGATAAGCAATGTCAAATGCTGCAGGTTCGTTGTTACAACGCTTGTGCCTGTTCCGCATACTTTGCAGGGCTGCTTTTCAATCCGTGAAAATCACGCATGTCCTTCGCGGCTGCTGTCGAAGTACATACACAAGGGCCTCCTTAATGCCATATAGCTCTGCTAAAGCAGATGATGTCGCTCGCTCAAGACGAAATGAGAATCGTTGCCCTGTAGAGGGAACAAAAAGTCCGCACGATGAGCGATGTGGAGTTGTAGGGCCATCTGTGATAATGTGCGTTGCGACTGCGTATTCTTTGTGCATATATTCCAATGCTATCTAGTAAGTCGCAGCTCGAAGCACTTTCTTTTTCGCACTGATTCCAGGGACAAATGGCACAATTTCCAGTGCGGACCGTGACCATGGTGAAATGTTTCGTGGCATAATTTGTGACGCCTGAGCAGGAATCACAATAGATATGTTTCCGACGTCCTGTCCAAAGCTAGATGTAGCACGGGTTCTAGAAATATCCTTTAAAAAGTGGCTCTTCGTATCAATGTCGTGTCGGAGGTGAATTCGAAGTGTATCCTGCGAAGATAGAACTTCAAGAGGCAGGCATCTAGCTTCTCCTACAGTTGCTGAGTGGGACAACCCTTTCGGAAGGCCAAGACATGCGCGAAGGCAATTGTTCAGTGCTTCCTCAAGTTTTCTCTTGCTTGCATGGGAGACATTTTGCGCACGATCGGGAAGTAATACCGTAGTGTTTCGTCGACGTAGGCCTTATGGATAAGCACCATTGATCGACAGTTGCTGCCCCAATGTGATCCGGCTAAAATAGGAATAAGTGCGACGCCGAGGAAATCTTCTCATTCAATTTTTTCACTTGAGGCGACCATGTGAGGTCCCTATCCATCGTCACTCCAAGAAACCGTTGTGTCTTGATGTATCGAGGGGTGCGACCGCCCAAAACTAGTGGGCATTTTTTCATACACCTCGGCGTGAAAGCAATAGCAACGCTTTCGTCGCGGGACAATTTCAGAACCGTTAGATTTAGGTAGGCCGATATATTTGCCAGCGCTCTCTGGAGACGTTGTTGGGTGGTAATGCGGGAACACGCCGTGCTCCAAATGCAGATGGCGTCCGCATACAGTGTGGTTTCGAGGCCACGGGACAGGTTTCTTCTCAGATTTATGAGGACTAAATTAAATAATGCCGGGCTTAACACAGCTCCTTGTGACACTCCCTTCTCAACGGCAGAAAGCGCCGTAGGGCCATCCGGGGTACAAATGAAAAGTTGGCGTCCTTGAAGATAGTCTTCAATCCATGCGTAAAGCCGTCCTCCAAGACCGAGGGTTTCCAAAGCGTCATGTATTGCTTTATGATAGATCGAATCATATGCTGCCTTAATGTCTAAAAATAATGCAGTATGTGTGTTTCCACAGACCGATTCCTCTTCAATTGATGAGACCAAGGCAATGACATTATCGATTGCGGACCTATTTTGCCGAAAGCCATTCATTTCTTCCGGGTAAACCTTTGTAGTTTCCAGGAACCAATTTAGTCATTTGTGAATCATTTTTGTAATAGCTTCCCTACGCAGCTAAGCAGAGATATGGGTTTGAAGGAGGCGTAATTTGTGGGCTGCTTCCCTGGCTTCCAATATAGGAATAACTTTCTCAAGCTTCCATTCCGTAGGAACCTCCCCAGTTATCTATGATGCGGTGTAGTGCTCTAGAAGGCTCAGACAAGATGTGTGGCATAAATTTACGATCGCTTCATAACTCACACCGTCATGGCCAGGTGATGATTGCTTGTTTGCGTCGCCGGTTGGTGCCGTGAGCTCTTCAATTGTAAACGGTAATTCTAAGTCAGGAAGGGTCGCTTGAGGCGGACTAGGCTGATGACTTGCAATTAGCCGAGAAGATTGTGTCCCGCTGGAAAGGAGCCTACAGTACTGCTCTGCCACCTCTTTCAGGGATGCGTGCTCATGTAATGAGAGGGCAAAAAAAAAACTGCTGCGGCTCCTTGCGAATGCCTTTGACGACTCGCCAGATTTTGCTCAGCGGTTTTCGTATGTCCAGTGTCCCACAAAAGTCCCTCCACCTTTTTCGGTTCAGTTTGTTGCCCGTCGACAAGTTCTGAGATCTTTGATATTCTTAGTACGTAGAGCCTTCCTTTCGGTACGCCTTCGAATGGGACATAGCATTTCAAATTCGTCGTCGTTAGTAGGTGCATTACAATGCTTAATGACAGAGCGGGTACTTTGTTTAAGGCAATGAGCTATTGTCGGTATTAATTCTGCATTCGTAGTCGAGGCTGTGATCCCTTTGTCTACGGCTGTCTGTGCAAGCTTCCCAGTCTACCGACTTCAGTTTCATTTTTCTGGGCGATGTCCGAAAATGAAGGGCAGAGATTAGGATCGGGTAGTGACCACTACCTCTAGTCTGGAAATCTGTACACCATCCGAACATAGGGGCAACTTGACTTGATGCGAATGTGACGTCAATGCAGCTAACACTCTTCAGATTTTTCAGGTATGTTATGCTGCCATCGTTCAAGGGCTCTATATTGTATCTTGCAAGAAGCTTCGCCAGCTTAGCACCCCGAGCACATGCATGTGATCTGCCCCAGGTCTCGTTATGTGCGTTAAAATGGCCACAAATAATATGTGGAGATTGAGTGTTTGTCAACAAGTTTTCCAATCTTGACACGTCGAAAGGTGATCCTGGTTCCAAGTAGACACCGAGCAGTGTAAACACTTTAGATGCAATCACTGTGGTTGCGTAAATATATTCGTTCTTTTCATGTGATGCTACGTCAATCACAGAGGCAGTCACGTCATTGCGAAATCCAACGTGCAGTCGGCTAACTCTGTTTTGTCGCCTTGAATGATGAAAATAATAACTCTTTATCCTAAACTGCTCGTCGACGCGAGACTCGGAAATGACCATAAAAGGGAATCGGGGGTACACTCGCGCAAGATACTTAAAGTCTGCTAAATTCGAGCGCAAGCCGCGAGCGTTCCACTGGAATGTAGTACATGTGCGGAAGTGTTTGTTGGTGGACACCGCTTCTGAGGCGATTGTTGGCTAAGACATCGCTGCTACTGCGGAGAATCACAGAGTTGCGTCGTGAAAGAAGACGACACCAGCAGTTCCAAAGCCAGGACGGCCTCTATCTACCTCAGGGATGCTTTTAAACGATGGACTGGCACGGAGAATAGCCTTGATTGCTGCGAATATTATTGGAATCATACTCCATACTCATACTCATACTCATACTCCATACTCCTACTAATTCTCACCCTCCATACTCCTACTGTGCCACGTACGGGAGGATACAGGAGGACGTACGGAGAAGGTTCCTGTCGAGCACTCGCATGACGACCTCAAGGAGTATTTGAGCGAACAAGGGGTCATCTTTGCTAAAAGGCAATTTCTGTACGTCCCTAACGAAGCTGGCGTGGTAACTCAAACCCGAAGACGCCCGGTCATCTTGGAATTCTCTAAGGACGCCCCTTTACCAAACCGACTGTCACTTCGATTTAATTGTGACACTTTCGCTGATTCGGTTGTGTGCCACATACTGCGACATTGTACCACTTGTTTGTGGCATTCGCTAGCGACGTTCTCTCATGAGCATGAAGTTACTACGACTGTATGACGCTGACGCAATGACGATGGAATGAGGAATAAGGAACGATATCGATGGATTGACAAGTCGTACAATGACGACGGCATCACGCAATTACACGTGGATACTTAAAATTATGACGATGGTATAACGACGACAACATGACGAAAACGAAATGAAGACAACGAGATGATGAGGATGTGTCGACGACGGCACGACGACAACCAGATGAACAATCGAGAGTGACGACGATCGCACGACCTAGTCGGCATGATGACGACAGTATGATAACGAATGTGTGATGGAGTCTGTATGACAACGACCCAGTGACGACGATCGCATGACACAACGGCATAATCACTATTGAATAAAGACAGCACGATTGCGATAGAACGACGAAAAAGGAATGACGTGGATGGATCGACAAAGGTGGTACGACGACGACGGCATGACGATACTGAAGTGCAGAGAATAGTGAAACGACAGCGTGACGATAATGGCATGAGGACAACGGTATGACGATGAATGCATGGCGATGACTGCATAACGACGATGCAGTGACGACGTTGGAAAGACAACGTTATGTTGCCAATGGAATGACGATGAATATATAACAACGGTGTGATGATGACTGCATCACGAAACCTGTATGACGACGACATTATAACTAGAGTCTGATGAGTTTGCTGGAGCGAGGACGACGACCCGACCACGACGACATGACGACGATGGCCTGACAATGGAGGCCTCATAGCGACTGACCACGACGGTATGACAAGTGCTCCATAATCACGTTTGAATGACCACAGTATGATTGCAATACAATGAAGAAAGACTGACGTGTATGTAATGAGAGGGCGATATTATGGTGATGGCATTACGACAACGGAGTGTCGTTATAAGTAATGACAATGATAAAAGGAAAGCACCACAAGGAATCACACGGCGAGGATTGTGTGACGACGATGGCGTGATGGCGAAGGTATGACGAGAGAAGAATAACAAAGCTGGAATGACGACGATGTATTAACCAAGACGGCCTGACAACCCCAAACGTAGTTGGCCAAGCTATTTGGACCACTGGGACTTCTGAGAACACCTACTACGTGTACACCTGATGAAAATGTAACCCTGCCACTGTATATAAGATATTTCTTAATGTATTCCTGGAAGCCTATCATTCTTCGTTTCTCTTAAAGACAGTTAGACGCTCAAGAAATGCAGGAAACCATGGATGGCAAGAAAATTATTCCACCAAATTAAAAAAACGTTACTAACTGCATAAATAATTCATCAAGACTAAAATGTCTGAGGCATTGAAGCAGTTAAGGAATTTAGAAACTTTATTACAAAGGAACTACGGAGGGCTAAGAACGAATATCTATTCAACCAATTTAATACGTCTCTAGGATGCACGGATAACGTTTGAAAGACAATGCTAGGAAAATTGCCAGAAGAAACGATTAAAGGAGCCATGAACCACCCCTCGGGCTTTGTGAAAAAACACATTCAGCGGATGGTACATGCTGCTGTGGACATCTCAGCCAAATTCCGCACTCGTGTGTGACACGTGGGGCTCACAAGCGGAGCGCGAAGTCGCCTTTTTCTCAAACGCTCTCGTTTCAAACGCATTCTCTTTTGTGTGCTTTATTGCGTCATAAAGCACATTCCCTTTGACGGCTGCTATTGGCCGATCGCTGACGTCAATCAAGAAGGGTTTTTGAATCACTTCACTTGTTCCTACTGTTACCGTGGATACTAATTGACACAGTTAACTAAATGGGCTGAAGTATAGTTGAAATAAGCAAAAAAAATTGCTTTAAATTTTCATATAGATGACGCACTTCCGGGCGAAACATACTGTCGTCTGCTGACGCTCAACCATGGCTCAGTGGCGCGCAGAGCCAGCGCGCCCGCGTACGTCCGAACTATTTTTGTCCGCACTGCCTTTTCGGCATCGACGCCTTCATGCCTCGTTTGTTTCGAGTGCTTTTGAACGCCAAAAGTAGTCTCAAACCATACAAAGCTTATGATGCGGCACTGCCGCTTAGTTCCAACGCGGCGGATCCCGTGCTGGTCAGTGCGCATGAGTATAATATATATATGCAAGCGAGTTCATTGCTGACCAAGGCCGGTGAAGGGCGCCTCATGAAACCTGAAGATCAGAAGAAACCTGAATATTAGAGCAAAATACTTTTTTCGCAAACTATACAAAGCTAGAAAAACACACTTCAATCAGCGTCGCGCTTGTGAATTCACGGATCCAACGATAAGGTTAGAATTACAACCCGAAGTCGACTGTCAACTCGTTAGGTGCACTTTTCTTTCTAGTGGTGTTCTAAGTACAGGAAAAGGTCCGTATATCACGAGCACACGCAGACGTGCACGACCTTCCATATTGACAGAGTTAAGGTTGTCGACACCACGGCTCTCCTATCGCCGCTTCGATCGTCGTTGTCGTTCTCCCGCAGCGGCAAAAGTGCAAAACGCGACCTCTCAAGGCCAGTGGCAGGGACCTTCCAAGGTTAACGAGGGTTATCTTCTCCCCCTAATTAACCTTGAGGTAGGGTTACCATTGGGACCTCCATCAGCCATACAGTACTAAATGCCAAATGCTCCTGGCGAGGTTCCGCAATGCGATACCTACCTCCGAACGTTGCAGCGCAGTAACTGCAGGTTCTCCGATTAGTTCTGCACGACACCAGTCTGTTTCGGCGCTCGTGCGGCTGCCTCGGAGTTGACTGTATCTTCGGTTTCTTCCGCTCGGCTCAATTCAACAGAGGTGAATTTTACCCCGGAGGTTGCCTCGCCGACCAAGCGCGCTAAGCGTCCACAGCTATTTCTAGGAGCAATGAGTAAGCGAGACGTGCCTTGCCATGTCATCGGGTGCAAAGCCAGCCAAAGAAAATCCGTGAAGTCTTGGTATTTTCTGTCTCAAGATGGCTCCTTGCGGTCTGCTTGTGTACAGCGCATTGGCCTTCCTTCCGCGTAGACGCGGAAAAACGTACGCGTTTGCGGTATGCACTTCGCACGTGATGCCTTCCGTTACGGTCCAGAACTTTTACGTTTGCATTTGAAGGCAAATGCGCTGCCGACGTTCTTCTTCCCGGCAGACAGGTAAGCGGAAAATTCATATTTCTCATTCCTTATGTCTACAAACATGTAGCAATACGATGGTACACTTCTCAAACAGCCGCAGTGGAAAATATGCTATAGTTTTGCAGATCTAATTAGTAGGTCCCAAGCATTGATGCATGAACACTGCAGCAGACATTCGGGTGTTCCAGAGTTTCTGTGTAACGTATTCGTGATCCCAATAAAATAAATAATTTCAGTCCACTTAAATTACGACCATTCTCAGTATTTCTTTAGCTTCACAATGCTTTAATGAGGCAGACATCAAAATTGTGCCTCAGTTCAAACATTCCGAGATGCAGTACTACTTGCATGATAGTTGCAGTGTTCAATGTGCTAATAAATAATATTAAACTAATAAGTTGTGGCAAATGTTGCAAAAAATTGACTCAGCTTGGTGCTTCATGCATGCCAGCATAGTAGCACCTGCCCCCCCCCCCCCCCCCTCGAAGTATATTGGCGTTTCAGATTGTATTTTTCTGAAACTCATTCTTCGTGCTATGGGGAGCAAGACTACAATATCACTTTATGTCATGAGATAGTTTGGATACAATTGGCTATGAAAACAGGCTAATGTTGGTTTTTTTTAAAAGTACATGTGCATTTGAACTGTTTCGACATGTGGTATAATGCAATAAGTTATAGGCTAATTAGAATATTGTATGATTGCAATAACCTGCCAATTGAGATGCGATGTGTCATATAGTAAATGTAGTCTCTAAAAGGTGACGCAACTATATTTCTATTCTATTTATCACCGGTGATTTGAAGAGTCTCGTGCCGTTAATAAACACTCAGTAGTTGCGATGGGACTACAACTGAGAGTTGTAGCCTGTTGGCATAAAGGGTGTTCAGTATTCATAAATTAATTTATGGCTACATAAAGTCATTGTTGATTACTACTAGCAGTGGTCTTCCATATTACAGTGACACATTTTCACAGCTCAACGATCCGCTGCGCAGAGAACCTCATCGCCAGATCCCCAGTGCAGGTGCACCTTGCGATCCACAGGCGGAAACTTCACAGGAAGTGAGTTAGAGATGTCAAATAACTTTACCACAATTATACCTGGTCACTTGATCCACAGGCTCAGCAGGGCATTGGGGCCAGTGAATTGCATCCAACCGGAGCTGGTCTGCAAGTTTCCTGTAAAGTAAGATTATTGCCCTCATTTTACTGAGCTCATATACTAAATCAATCTGTGCTGTGCTTGAAGCAAGTAACATATTATGGGTTCAAATTTGCAGATGCAGCTCCCCTCTTGTGCTATGCAATGTAGCAGCTCAGTGTGCTGTTGCTGCCAGCACTGTTGCTACATAGACCTTACACGAGGGAGTGTTAAAAAAGATGCTGGTAAGCTTACACCCCTTGCTATACATGGACACTTCTGATGCAGGGCCTCACCACCCTCAGTGAAAGTGACATTTGCACAGTAATTATGGCATGCATAATTCAAAGACGAGCAATATTTACAATCCTTGTACATGTCCTGAGCAAGCTGCAACTCTCGCCCGAGGCATTATAGCAAAGCAAAGGTGAAATTTGGTAGGGCTTGAAATTGTGCAGGTATAAGCTTGCATCCATTTTAGTGGCACAAATACAATGAGACTGATGCACTTTTACCACATGGTCTCACTGTCTCCTTAGTCATCAAACAAGTTACTAATGAACTGATGCAGGTAATTATGTAATTAGCAGACCACAGCTACTATCTGATGAATGGATTGTTAATTAAATGCGCTGCTAAATATTCTATTCAACGTGGCAATCATGTGGAATGAGAGACATGTTCTGCAGTTGCTCAGTACAGTAATGTGGGAAATTTCGCAGCCACACAGGTGAATCTCAACATCTCTCCTTGTGGAGATGTAAGTACGCAGACTGAAACTTGTGACGAACTCGCGGATCCAGCTAAATCAAGTTCCAGTGATCCAGCATGCCTTTCTTCACCATCATGGAGGTTTGAACCAGCACGAGGTTCAACACCAGTGCCAGGTGCAGTAGAATTTCAAGTTCAGTTCAAGTTTATTTTTATTGCATGTACAAGAAACGGGCTTACATATCATATACAGCATCAGGAGGTCCCAGAGTGAGAAACTGCCAGGTGAACCTCCTATCATTACTGTGTACATAAGAGTATTAGCGCAGTAAGTAGATAGCGAACAGGCAAATAAAACAAATAAGAGATGGACGCTACGGAACTTGCAACTGCTTTTGCTGAGATCGATAAAAGGTACCAGCCATCCTTTGATGAGAGCTTTGCGAGGTACATCATTGTAGAATTTGTCATCTTGGAGTGTGAATGGCACAAAGAATGTGAACAACCACACAGTGCAACATTAGGCTGGAATTTGAAATCTCCAAACTAATAAGTTGAAGAGCACAGTGTATTTTATTTGCAATTTATAGTACACTGTTCCGTGCCTGTCAAAAGCCAGTGATCTTAACCATGTTATTTCACACTAGCATGCAAACTGGAAGTTGGAATACAAAGCCGCCACAGATTATTATAACATAAAAGCTGTGCCACAAGACTTTCTTTTTAGCCAGCAGTTTCCTTTATGTCAGCATATAAAATTTCCTGCACCAAGTTAGCGCATTGCAATCAGGCAACGGTGCATAGCCAACTGTGCCTGAAAATTGTAGGGTTAATGTGAGTCACAAAGACGCCTAAAAATAAAGTGAAAGCCTGCATGTCCTTCTCGATGGAGGTATTTCCCTACCACCAGAGATGCCTTTGCATCAGTTAAGTACCACCTGCAACACAAGACTAGCGAGCAGTAACATGTACTTTGGGATTGCAACATGTCAGCATGCTAGACTGCTTTTAGAAAGAAACCACATGCAAATTTATATATATATATATATATATATATATATATATATATATATTGTCGCGGTACAATGCGGACAGAACACAGGGAGACGTTCTTTACGAACAACAGGACAATCTGGTCAAAAACAAACAGAGCAGAGACACGTCTTCTTCGTCATCACCCAATCTCACTCTGACCCACTAGGCCGAGTCCGTTAGTGCTCCCATCGTCGCCGTCGTCTGCATAGAATACACGCGTCATTTATCCCTCCCTACGAGAGCATCGTCCCGATGCTAGACAAGAAATGTCAGTTGCGGAAGTAAAGGCCGCTAGCATAGTTATTCGCTCACATACGGCTTCATGCGGACAACGTGCCCAAGTTCAGGACGGTGTGTGCGGCGCCGCGTACAGTTGGGATTATCGGGAACGACCTCGTAGGTGACATCACTGAGTCGCCGCAATACCCTATATGGTCCGAAGTATCGCCTTAGCAGTTTCTCGGAGAGGCCTCGTTTCCCTATGGGTGTCCAAACCCACACTCTGTCGCCCACTTCATAGGTAACTATTCTACGGTGAAGATTGTAGCGGCCTGCGTCGTAGTCCTGCTGCTGGCAGATCCGCAAGCGCTCGAGCTGCCGAGCTGCTTCTGCGCGCTGCGTAAACACGTCGGCGTCCGTATCAGCGTCGTCAAAGTCATGGGGAAGCATCGCATCCAGCATCGTTCGTACACCTCGTCCGTGAACAAGGGTGAACGGAGTCATGCGCGTTGTCTCTTGTTTCGCCGTGTTATATGCAAAGGTGATATACGGTAGGATGTCCCAATTTTTATGTTCGACATCCACGTACATTGAAAGGACGTCTTCAATTTTTTTGTTTAGGCGCTCTGTTAACCCATTGGTTTGTGGATGGTAGGCGGTTGGCTTTCGATGGGCCGTTCCACTTAGTAGCAAGACGTGATCTAAAAGGGCAGCCATAAATGCCGTTCCTCTGTCTGTTATTACGACGATGGTTGGCGCGCCGTATCGCAACACCACATGTCCAATGAAAAAGCGCGCTACCTCGGCTGCTGTGCTGCTCTGAATTGCCTTTGTTTCAGCGTAACGTGTGAGATAGCCGGTTGCGACGATAACAAAGCGATTGCCTGCAGTAGAAGTAGAAAGTGGGCCCAAAATATCAATTCCGATTTGATCAAATGGTCTTCGAGGGACCTGGACGGGTTGTAGGAGGCCGGCTAGTTTCGTCGAAGGCGACTTGCGCCGCTGGCAGTCGAGACAAGTGCGAACGTGATGTTTCGCGGCGGTGGTAAGTCTCGGCCAGTAGTACCTTTGCTGCACTCTGGCTAATGTTCGCGTGTAGCCTAAGTGACCAGAAGTCACCTTGTTGTGGCAAGCTTGAAGTACTTCCGTACGAAGAGCTGGAGGAATGACAAGCAGATAGGGCGACCCAGTCGAAGAAAAGTTTTTTTTTTTTGTAAAGGACCTTGGACCGTAAACAAAACGACAACAGTCCTCTTGCGAAAACTCTAGGTGGTTTCGTAGATCTTTCCTCCAAGTAATTGATTAGATCGAGCAACTCAGGGTCGTTTCGTTGTTGTTGCGCAATGGCGGATGTCTCCACAATACAAAGAAATGCTGAGTCTTCTTCTTCGGGTGGAGCAGGTGACTCTATCGGCGATCGAGTCAGCATCCGTATGTCGTTTCCCCGACTTGTACGTGACAGTCATGTCAAACTCTTGCAGGCTTAGGCTCCAACGCGCCAGTCGTCCAGAAATATCTTTAAGGTTTGTCAACCAACATAGTGAATAGTGGTCGCTGATAACTGTGAATGGGCGGCCATACAAATATGCGCGAAATTTCATAACCGCCCATACCACGGCGAGGCATTCTTTCTTAGTTGTGGAGTAATTAGCCTCTGTACGTGAGAGTGTTCTACTTGCATAGGCCAGCACTCTTTCTGTGTCGTCTTGCCGCTGCACAAGAACAGCTCCCAAGCCAACATTACTGGCATCAGTGTGGAGCAATGCAGGAGCGGTCTCATCAAAGTGAGCAAGCACTGGAGGTGTCTGGAGACGTTGCCGCAAGTCGTTGAAGGCACCTTGCTCTTCGTCGCCCCATACAAAAGCAACGTCGTCTCTTGTCAGGCGAGTTAACGGCGACGCAATGCGCGCAAAGTCTGCAATAAACCGCCGGTAATAGGCACAAAGGCCGAGGAAGCGCCTGACAGCCTTTTTATCGGATGGTACGAGAAACTGTGCGACGGCTGCAATTTTTTCAGCATCGGCACCTGTGTGGCTGACGACGTGACCGAGAAACTGCAGTTCCGCGAAGCCAAAGTGGCACTTCTGGGGCTTCAGGGTGGTGCCGGCGGACCATATGGAGTGCAAAACCGCTTCAAGCCGTTCGAGGTGTTCTTCAAATGCTGCGGAGAACACGATGACGTCGTCGCGATACACGAAGCAGGTTTTCCACTTCAGACCCGAAAGTACAGTATCCATGAGGCGTTCGAACGTAGCAGGGGCAGAACACAAGCCGAAAGACAAGACTTTATATTCGTATAGGCCGTCTGGAGTCACGAAAGCAGTTTTTTCACGATCTCTCGGGTCTACTTTGATTTGCCAATATCCGCTTTTTAAGTCCATTGAAGAGAAGTAACGTGCCTGTCGAAGCCTGGCGAGTGAATCATCTATACGGGGAAGCGGGTATACGTCTTTATTTATCACCTTATTTAGCTTTCGGTAGCCCACAAAGAAACGCAAGCTGCCGTCTTTTTTCTTGACCAGAACTACAGGAGATGCCCAGGGACTCGTTGATGGTTGGATCACGTCATCTTTAAGCATTTCTGTCACTTGTTGTTGTATGGCTTCACGTTCTCAAGGAGCCACACGATATGGATTTTGGTGAATTGGTCTTGCCGTATCCTCTGCAATTATTCGGTGCTTTGTTAGAGGCGTCCGACCGACGCTGGACGTCGACGCAAAGCAGTCGTTGAACTTGGCCAATAGCGTAAGAAGGCGCTCTCGTTGGTGCTGCGACAAAGCAGTGCTAACGTCAAGTACAGGAGCTGGGTCTTGCGTAGGCGCTTCTTCGAGTAGTGAACAGCAGCCACAAACATCCGCAATGGCGTCAAAATAAGCGACAGCCGTGCCCTTGGGAAGGTGCCGCCGCTCTGTGCTAAAATTTGCTAGCAACAGGTTTGTACGCCCGTCGGTGACATTCACGATTCCTCGTGCGACCGAGATACCGTGAGTAAACAACAACGTGGTTATTTGGTCGGCAACTCCTTCGCAACGAAACGGTATGACACATGCTACCGAAACAAGGGCACACGATCGAGGGGGGATGACGACGTCCTCGTCTGTTAGACGAAATGAGTTGTGTTGCGGCGATAAGCAATGGACTAAGCCGGAGCTCTTATAAGACGTCACCATGCGGTCCGGGATGTTAATTACGGCGCCATATTCTTTTAGGAAGTCCATTACAATAATCAAATCTTTGCAGCATACAGGAAGGACGATTAAAGCGGCCACAAAAGAAGAATCCCCGATGTTAACTCTAGCAGTACATCTTCAAGTAGGCATCAGTAATTGGCCACCTGCCGTCGTTATGTGAGGTCCCGTCCATGGCGTCTTTACTTTCTTCAGGCGGAGGACGAGTTCCTGACTCATTATAGAGAAGTCGGCACCAGTGTCGACTAACGCTGTCACCGGCTGCCCATCCGCGAAAACATCAATGTCGTGCTCACAATTTCTTCAGTGTTTATCGGCTTCACATCGTTCTGCAGCGAGAATGTTGGGGGCTTTTTAGTGTCTTGCGGCGGGCCTGCAACCTTGCCCCCAGAGGTCGCTGCCTTCAGTTTCCCCGACGGGGGCTGGGCGACCTTCGTCCTCGGAGCTCTGCAAAAGTACGTCCAGTAGATGAAGCCATCTGACTTGGAGGGGTTGGAGAGCGCGACCAACGGCCGAAATCGGTCCGATCATTGGGCACGGATTCGTCTTTCGGGTGCGCTATTGGGGGTCCCTGAAAAGCAGCGTCGTCGCGGCGTAGCCTGGCGTCGTCATTTGCAGGTCGACCATAGGACCACGGACGAAGAGGTCGAAATGATGTGTCACGATGCCAGCAATGACGCGAAATATGGCCGGCGCCCCCGCAGCGAAAACAGAGTGGGCGCCTATCGACAGTGCGCAATAACTCGGTTCTCCGAATTGGCGGCCGTCCCGTAGCGTCGTTTTGCGGCGGTGACCAAGACGCGGCAAACGACGGCTGGCGGTATGACTGAAGCGGCATAACGGCTGCGCTCTTCGAAGCCTCCTGTTGTGGCGGCGACCAAGGAACGGCTGTCGGAGGTTGGTGGTACGGCGATGTGGTTGCAACCGGTGGTGGACATCGGACAGTGGCGGTGTAACTCAGGGGTCGCTGGTGGTCTTGAAGATCGGTTAGCGGGAACGCCTGCCGGATTTCGTCACGCACCACTTCGGCGATTGACGCGACGGGTCTATCTAGTGTGGATGTCATGATATTTTGAATTTCCTCTCTGGTGAGCTCTCTGACCAACTCACACAAGGAGTTCTGATACTCGGCAGTCACTGCGGCGGCATTGATTGTAGTGCTGGTGGACAGTCGATCGCATTGCCTGCATCTTTGATGAAGTGCCCGCTCAATAGCCGTAACCTCTTTGATAAACTCAGCGACAGTGACTGGCGGATTGCGCACAAGCCCCGCGAACAACTGCTCTTTTACACTGCGCATGAGGTAGCACAAGTTCCTATCTTCAGTCATGTTCGGGTCGGCTCTATGAAAGAGGCGGGCCATGTCCTCGGCGAACATTGTGACCGACTCATTAGGTTGTTGCACGCGTAGCTCCATCATTTGCTGGGCGCGGTCGCGTCGGTCGGCACTCGCAAACGTTTCCGTGAGCCTCTGCCGAAAGTCATGCCAGCTAGTGAGGCTACCCTCGCGGTTCTCGAACCAAGTACGGCCACTGTCGCCAAGGGCGAAATAGACGTGGGAGAGCTTTTGCTGCTCAGTCCACCGATTAATCTGTGCTACGCGTTCATACTTGTCCAGCCAGTCTTCAATGTCTTCGAAGGGAACCAGCGGATGCAGAACGGTTACCTGTTGTGGATTGGGAAACCGACTGGTTTGGGGTGCCTGTGGTGGACTGGTTTCGGCCATTGCGATATGTGTGCAGCTCCCGGAGAGAGGTGGTTGAAGAGCGGAGAAATCCGGGGAAAGGCCTAGCAGTCGACGACTAAAGCGATGCGCGGGTGTCGTAAGTGGGGACAGTGCGTCCGGGATAGATGAACGACTCCCAGAAGGACTCCGGCGCATCAGACGCGGTCAGTGCCCCGCACCTCCACCAGTGTCGCGGTACAACGCGGACAGAACACAGAGAGACGTTCTTCACGAACACTAGGCTAGAATTGGTATAGGTATGTCTCGAAGGAAAAGGGTGAGTTCAGATAGACGCTGTAGAATACCGGCGCAGTTCCATTGCATTATTAAGGGTACTTTTGGACGACGGAATGGACCAAGTGGGTGAGACATTGCCATTATGCTACTGAGTGTATGTGGAAGTAGAACAGAGTATTACTGACTCAAGAGCCAGCACTGCTTCCAGCATATCCTTAGTTGAACTAGCAGGCATCTTCGCCACGTTCGCAACGTAGTGCCGTGAACAAAGCGCGTATCACATGCTGGCAGTTTTCCTGCTGACTGTTTCCAAGTGGTACTTGAGGTCGGTTTACTGCGGCCGCATAGGTGCGTTTTTCGGACTCTTTTCGAACAGGTTTCTCAGCCTCTGTGACCGTTTGCGTTGGCTCAATAACTTCGTTTACCGGTGTGAGACGCGGGAAATGAGATGCGTACTCTGTTTCCAAACCAGTTAGTTTGTGCGCTCTGGACGTCTTCTTCGTGTTCGATGGTGCGCTTGCACTCTTTGGACCCAGAACAAACAACTTATTTCTTCGCTGAGCAGCTGTCCGCGCAGGACATCGACCGTAGCTAGCAGGATGGTCACAGCCGCAATTTGCACACACAAAGTTGTCTTTACTTGCGCACGTCTTAAAGTCATGAGGTCCCCCACAGCGCTTGCACCTGTCTTCCCCACGACAGTACTTAGCGATATGTCCGAAGCGCTGACACTTAAAACAGCGTGGTGGTGTCTCCACGTAGTCGACAAGCTCGTGTCTGGTGAAACCAAGGTTGATCTTCTCCGTGCGTTCAGAATTTGGAGTCTTTCTATCAACTTTGATACGCATGATGTTAGTGATACTGGCCGATATGAGGTGAGGTTTGCAGGATCCTTTCCGGACTTGAGCACTGGCACCACCCGTGCTGTCTTCCAGGCTTCTGGGAATCCACACGAATCCTGTGTGACTCATGGATCTACACGCGAACAAGCGACGCTTTTATACACACGAATCCACACGAATCCTGTGTGACTCATGGATCTACACGCGAACAAGCGATGCTTTTATACCGCATCAGGACCGACTCCGCATACACCCCAGCTTGGTTATTCAAGACTGGGCTTAGCGCTTCGCCACTCTGTGTTTTCTGTGGTGACATTGGCGACATCGAACATTTCATTTGGCTATGCCCGCAGTTTGACACAGAAAGAAAAGCGATGGTCGACAACCTACAAAAAAGCGGTCTCACGCACAGGACCTTTGAAGACGTTTTCCCCGGAGGGCCCGCGGCATTCAGGAAGAGAGCGCAACGACTGCTGATAGCCTTCCTGCGAGACACGGGGCTCATCGACACCTGGTGACACACCCCTGATCTCAACTCGAAGGAGGATCAGGCGGAACAATTGCCGGCTATGTATGCCAGGCTAACCCCGCCTGCTTCAACTTCACCACCACCACAACCAGCACCACGAACAGGACAATCTGGTCAAAAACAAACCGAGCAGAGACACGTCTTCTTCTTGATCACCCGATCTCACTCTGACCCACTAGGCGGAGGCCGTTAGTGCTCCCGTCGTCGTCGTCATCTGCTTAGAATACACGCGTCAATATATATATATATATATATATATATATATATATATATATATATATATATATATATATATATATATATATATATATATATATATATATATACATACATTGGAGGGGGGCAGCCAAAGGAGATCGTAGGAGTACTTCTTGTTGGGCTAGTTGGGGATGGACAGCTATTAGAAAGGCAGTGCAAATTAACACACAGAGGACACAGGTCAGCTTCCTCTCTGTGTGGTTAATTTTCACTCTTCTAAAGACAAAATGGAGGCTGGAGTTGCTATCAAAACGTAAACTGGATCCTCAGCTCCGACATGAAAGGCAGGGGAGCAGTGTCACTTACACTGGTTGATGCAATGTCTTTACTGTGGTAAAAGTAGCTCGCCTCCTCCGAGGATGCATCTTTTTTATTTATTTTTTGCGGCTATGTCTCCACTATTATGAAGACCTTCTTGCGAATTATCTGCTGGTCAAAAACTTCCAATGTATATTAACTAAAATTTTAGAAGGGCCTGGTAAGGGTAATTCGCACAATATCTCCTAAATCGAGTCACATGGCTTGCTTCCCAAGAGAAACAGTAAAGTATTCATTCTAGTGCATGTTACACTTAGGATGCCTTATGCATTTCTGTGATAACTTTGGCATCTTCATCATTTACAGCGATACGGAAGCCGCAGCAATTCCTAAGGATGAGCGCAAGTTTCTGGTTTTCCAGAACAGCTTACAGGAACTCCTGTCACATTGGCGTGTGTGCCATTCACCATGTGTAAACAAGTACTCTGTGCTGGGCCCCATGGTCACTGTGGAATCTTGTTTCCCTCTCCCTCAGCCTTCAAGAAGGTGCGCATTTGTATTTTTACTCCTAACCGACCATGTCTTGTTATAACTTAGTTCCTTCTAACAATTTCGATTTTCTTTCTTCATTTTTGTTTTTTTTCTTTCCACGCATTCAAGCAGCACAACTTCTTATTCCCTCTTTTGCGGGAAGATGGGCGTGCAGTTGTTGCCAGCAACTGCTTGCATGTTTGTATCCGCTTACACTTTTGGTCAGCCTTGCTTCTAAACCAGTATCAGTTTCTCGATGTTGTCTCAGTCTGACAACTTAACACCATCCTCAGCCCCTCTTTCTTTCTCCTTCCTCCCTTTTTCTTCAATATTCTCAATTCCACCTACTCGGTGCACTAGCTTATTCTCCTCCTCCTCCCCTCACTAAGTGATGGGGAGAGGAAGCACATAAACACCGAGGCAGGCAGTTGCTGTCCTAACGAAGACAAGTTCCGTTGTCGAAGCGTTGGCTTCAGCGACATGTCTT
This sequence comes from Dermacentor andersoni, assembly GCF_023375885.2. NCBI lineage: Eukaryota > Metazoa > Arthropoda > Arachnida > Ixodida > Ixodidae > Dermacentor > Dermacentor andersoni. The sequence goes on from NC_092814.1 coordinate 334,674,153, forward strand.
GTTCTATCACAGTTTGCGACTTTAGGTCTCCATCTACCAGCCAACCCCTCTCTTGTTCTGAATAGAAAACTTTTTTATCGAGTTCTTAACTGGGATGTACACCCAAACAGAAACTACTGTTTTATCACGACATGGGTCAAGCAAACCATTGTGCCCGCAGTTTTCTGCCACTGTCCACTGCAGGTACCTTTTTGTGATTTTTCTGTGTGTAGTATGCACAACCTCCCGGTATTTTTCAATTCCACAGTAGTTTATTATATTAGGTTGCAGTGCCGTGTTAACGTCCCACAATGGCTTTGCTTTTGTGTCTAGCACTACCTTTTTTACTAGTGCATTTGAAACAAATGGGTATGTGTTGCAAGCACTAACTCCTCCTCACTTCACTTCTTCACTTCTCCTCTGTGGTCCTGCGCGGTAGTCCATTTTCGCCATCTTCCGAGGGGGTGACGAGGCCGATATAATGACGGGCATAGAAATGCAGGCTTCTTTTGCAATCCAAAGTTTCATGTTACGTTGCTCGTCCTGCCAATCATCGGCTAAATCTGGTCACCGTTGCCTAGCTCTTTATGACTACCGTGTACAGGTGATGATACGATGAGTTAACTCGTGCATTTTCTGACCAAAAGTAAGCGGTTCACTTGTGCTTACTGTCCCTCCTTAGAAGCCATTTGTGAAGAGAGATCTGCAACAACTTCCTATCAGTTTCGTTGTTTTTCTCTTCATTGACAGCTCTCCACGAACTGTAAAATAGTCTCTGGAGCTCGCTGCTGTGCAAGGATTAGTCTCTCTTCCTTGGGCAGCTTCAATTCGCCTATATGAAGAGTTTCCACTGAATGCAACAGGCGTGCTCATTTGTACACCTCTTTGCAACCTTCTCCAGCTTCTAAATCTGCCACGCCTATTTCATGGGTGGCCACTGATGAGCAGCAGCAAACCGTTTCTTTACTTTACTGCCGTGCCTAGGTAGCTGGTGTCCTTGCCTATCTCTTGCTTGCCAATTACATCAGCATTGACCAGGTGTAGTTTCGTCGAATGCAATTGCTCCTTGTACCATCCATACAAAAGTGGCTTTTATTCGCTGTAAGCTGAGCACTGATTTGGTCCACTCTTCCATGTGTTACTTTTCGTCAGCTCTCGGCTGCAATCAAAATGCTTGCGTCGCCATGGAGCAATGTTTTGGTATGGGAGCGTTCAGCAGTAGCATCATACTTCTTGGAGCCTAGCAGTGGAAGCAGATGGCTTTTATCTGGCGGACTAGTCATGGAGCATACCTCAGGTACTTCTAGAGCCTCCTGTATGAGTGTTGTTGAATCGTATACGAAGTGTGACAGAAATGCGTCGACAAAGCAAGTGATGCTGTGGCGTTTCATTGCTGAACATCACCAACAGGTTCTTCAATACCCCGTTCTCGGCATTACATGGCCTTGGCAATGTCGGTGTGAATGAACGAATGCTAGCTTCCGCTGTATAGCATCACACAAACCATGAGTCGTCGGTGCCCACATTCCGCAAAAACGCGATCAGTTTGGAGCAGCACAGACTTTCCTCATATGTCGCCGGTTCTGACTGCGGTAACAGTTAGTAGAGTCAGCCCAGACACAGGAAGCTGCGCAGTTTCACTGGGTGTAGCGGTCCTGGCGACGGCGCTGAAAAACTCATAAAGTACTGTTAGGTGTCTGCGTTGGCACTTGTTGCAAGTGAGGCGTCAGGAAACTCTGCAAAAGTGAGCGACACGATTCTGTGTTCCACACAGGCATTGCGCAGCCTGGTTATTTCTCGTTGGTGGGGATGTGTGCTGTAAGTTCTGTGATGGTGCCAGTGCTGCTCTCACAGAAAAGGCAATGAGTATGTGGCTCTGTGGATTCTGCCACTGACAGAGCAAACACAGGTGGAATGCTAGGTGCACATCTTGACATTGTGCTCAGGTCATCATCCTCCGTGGTCGAGTGGCTGGTTTGCTCTGCTGACTGTTCTTGCATGCCTTCGTCATGCATGTCGACCTGAATTCGCAAAATTAACAAAACGTATTTTGAATGGTGTGTACCCCCGGGCCTTCGAGCATGCTTATGTGGAATCACACGGTATCGTGCAGCAGGCGCAGCTTCTTCATGTCCTTCGGGGTCTTGACCGGTTACAATGCAAGGAAGTGGTCGATGCATTCATTAACCAAAAGTTCGTTTTGACCGAAGTGCTCTCTCAATATCTTCACAATGATGTTGTAGTTGCTGTCGATCAGCCCGATCCCTTGGATTGCTCATTTAGCCCCTCCCGTCAAGTACATCAATAGATACCTGAGTTTTTCTATCAGTGGCGACTCATTATTTTGATGGATTGTCGCATTGTAATGACCCAAAAATTGTTCCCACTGACGTATACATCGCTGGAATAAATAGGCTTCTGATGTCTCAGGAGCGCAATTGACCGGTGACATGGTGCACTGACCTGGCTTTGAGACACAGCAGTATGCCCAGTGCCAACCTGGATCGTTCTACCCTGGAGATGGGTCGCTGGTGTTCGCAGAATGTTGGCGTTGCTCCAAGAGGATCTCATCTCATAGAGGATCTTCTCGTAGTTGGCAGCAACCTCAAGTTCACTTTCTACAGCGTCATTCGTAATATCGAGGTGCTCAGCTTCATTGCAGTTCAGAAAGGTGACATGCCTGTTGACATCGCACCCCGTGGAAACAGGATTCTGCAGCAGTTCTGTGAGGAGCTTAATATTTCGAGAGACACTGGCCCCGATAGTTCCATGTACTTTCCGAAGACACTTGCCTGAAGTCATAATGTTCTCGGAAGGGCGATTCCTAGGTTTGATGGACCAAAATTCATAATAAACGAGGATCCGTGGCCAAAGCACTCAGACATCTTGCCTAATCAAGGGCTAGCTTCTCCTTCGTTCTCTTCTCCTCCTTGGTTCCTACATTATCCAGCCCCATAGTCCATTTTCAGTAAGCTATCCCATCATGACAGAGAATAAACCATTTACTTGTGCAAGCGCGACCCAAAACTAGTGTGGTGTCTTGATTGCTGTAGCTGTCAATATTCTGTCCAATATAACAATTTATCATTATTAGTGATTTGTGTTCATATTGTTATAAACTATTACAGTGCATTGCTCTGGCTGTGTTATCGCCTGCTAAGTGCAGCATTTACATTTTGTGATTTTGTATTACACGGTCAATTTTCTTGCTTTACAGTCTCTACGCCCACCTTTAGATTTATCAAGCGATTTCAATTTCATAAACATACTCATTTTGTCCCGTCGTTGTCGGTACATCTAGCAATAGGTAATCGTTTGCTAACCTGGGGTGCTATGCAGGATGCACCGAGTTTGGCGAAACTCGGGATCTTCACGAACTCTGGCGACACCCCAAGATGAAAGCACAAATGGTACCGAGACACAGTTTATCTTTCGACAAGCCTCCAGCTTCATTGGTTTATATAGATTCACTCTGGTTGGCTATCATTCCTTGGGCGTTGCCTTCTGGGCGGTCGACAAACTGGGGCTCACGTGATCATACCGTCGGTGCATGGTCGCGCCTTCTTTCACTTGTTTGTCGTTTCACCGAGTGCATTACACGCACAAGCGAGTTATAAAACAAATGCATTTAGTATAATATTATTAGTTAGCTTAACGTGGTTTAAAAGCATTTTAAAGCTTACAAGATGTACACTGAATGTGTATTCGACTAATTTGTAATTTAGTACGCTTCGCATTATACCACGAGGGAACGCTGTGGTGGCGTCATCACATACATTCATTGGGCGAGCATGGCGGCTAAACATCGCAGAGTCCCAGTGTAAACAAACTCGTACAACGAGCTTGCAGTGCGCGACGTAGTGATCAGGCTCGACGATGACCACTATACATTGGATAGCCCTGTTCCTCCGTGAGCAATCTTTCCGTGCACCCCGAAAGACTGCCAATACCTTCGGTGATTTTACAGATCGCAACGCGCACCTACTGTTCACGGCGCAATGCTGAAGAAACAACTTGCCCGGTGATACTTCTGAGTGCGCTGAGTTCCTCCATTCTGCGTGACTGCGAGCGTCACGAATATTGCATAGTGTGTGCAAAAGGAAGACAGCCGATATAGCAACGATGCGACAAGGAGGTGGTGCCGACTATGGATCTCGCAACCAATACAGTGAAGGAGACATCAACAAATTGCAGATAAGTATATTTCTACTGTTTCATATTTAGCATAATAATGGTGCACGGATTAAGTCACTTTCGTAGTAACTAACTGAATGTCCAGCAGTATAATAAAGGCATTGAGGGCCAATGAGTGTTCGTGCTTTTGCATGTACGTGGGCCCGCGAAAATATGGAAGAGATAAAGGTAACCTTCACTAACTTTGTGAGATAACAGAAATTCATCGACATTCAGCCCGCAGAATCTATGGAAGAGTATCTTTATCCAGGTGAAATATCAATAGCAGGTACTGGTATAAAGCCGGAAACTTATACAAAAATTTCATGGGTTGAACAGCACATGGGAGGCATTCCCGAATCGTGATCGCCACGTTACCGATATCCTTGAAAAATGTTTAGAATCATTGCATTCTACCGGTTATGCAATATGGCACATAAACCTGGAGGTTAACAAAGAAACTTGGGAAGTCGAGGACTGTGCAGAAAGCGAAGTAACAAAAATTGTTGGAGATAGCATTAAGGCAGGAAGATGGTGGCGTAGTAAACCGTGGCAACTGATATGCTAGTTGAGATTAAGAAAAAAAATGCAATCGGTGGGCAGGCCATGCACGTCTTCAATCACTTGTTGCCAATTTATAACAGGTGATTACATAAGCGTGACAGAATGGATGTCAAGGAGAGAGAACTGCAGCCGAAGATGGTAGAAAATTGCGTAATGGGACAAAAATATGATGTTTGTAGGCATAGCATACAATCAGCTCGCATAAGACGGGATTGTAGGGAGCGGCATTGGTTTTGCAGTGAACAAAAATAGGTTTGTGGTGCTTACAGTAGAGGCTCATGAAGGTTCGAGGACACCTCAGCTGTTGGCAAACTAATAAACATTACAATTGGCTCTGCAAAAAAAAAAACCCGTTATGAAAAATAAAGCAACGTTGTCCCGACAAATTGTTTTATTAAGAATACACTAAAGGCTTCCACAGTTAAGGGCAGTTAGTACCAATAGTGCAATGATCATTTTTATTTGTAAATAATGGTTTATATGCCGTTGATTCATTCCAACAATCCACTTTTTTTGCAGCAAAACATTCTGCTGCTGGAGGCACTCTACCGCCTGGTGGCAGTAGGCGAGCGCCAGGCGCATGCTCTTGAGAGTGTGGCAAGGTCCAGAGGGCTGCTCTGCAACAGTAGGATCAGTGCCCTCACTGCTTTCCAATCGAGCCCCCAGAACACACCTTATAAAGGAGCATGAATAAAATTATTGCAGTAAACATTGTGCTGTGCATATTAGAACACTTGTAACATGCACTTGAAGTCTCTTCAAAATGGGCAAAAATGTAAGACAACCTGTGCCACTATTGGACCATGTAAATGAAAAAGACTAATGCAGCATATACGTCATTGTGCTGTTTGTTCTTTCTATGTGCAAGAATACAGTGGGTGTTGATTAGCCACAAGATGAACGGTGTGTGTATTTCACAATGAAAAGAGAGGAAACGGCATGAGCTTATTTATGCTATCACCTATAGATTGTGCACATGAATGCAACACTCCCCGATTTAAACGTGCCATTACATGCATGTTCGATGCCACATATTCTTTAACAATGTCATTTATTTGCAGGTACTAAATTTCACACAGCTTAAGCCCATGCATAGCTCACTTGTGATGTATCCATTTCATAGGCGAAATAATTGTACTTTGTCCTTTTGTGTTGTATGAAAAGCGGCATCCTCTAGTCGGATACAACTTCACAAGACAGGAGAGGCCCCGCCCTGATGACCAAAGCGCAGCAGCCGATTGCCTCCACGTCTAAAGAATTAGACCCTCTCCAATGAGCGGGTATTAGTGCGTCCAGCGGCAGGACGTCAGTGTAGAGTGTGTGCCCATTGGTGCAGGCTTGTGTTCACCTGCTGCTAAAGTGCAGATTCTGCGGCCTCCTAAAGTTGTATCCGACTATAGAATCACGTAATGCCTTGCACTGGTTGCATAGATTTTAGCAACTTGATAGCACACAATGATCAGGAACAGAAATCTATAAAGACACCCAAGCAAAGCTGGCTGGCCACACTTCCATTATGGGGGGCTGTAAAATGTTCTCGCCAAATATTCCCATGACATCCTTGAAAAAGAGGTGGTGCCGAAGGGAGTGCCGAAGGGAAAGGCGTGACAGCGAGGCTTACAATAAAAATAGCAGTTACAAGACATGTTCAATGCCAAGATATGCTGCATATCGCTCATCCTACTTTGGCATTGCGACAAGCTTTTACACGTTTGAGCATGTCACAATTTGTGTAATCATTGCTCTAAAGCTGTACAAAAGGTCTATTCGCTCTGCAATCTTTATTTTTATCATGGCGGGTTAAAGACCCGCTTTTCATTGGCATCTGCACCACATTTCTCCCGATATGTAATTTTGCCTTGGTGGTTCACGGCATCTTCACGCACACCGAGTTCGGCAGAGCATTGGATCTGCATTGTTCTACTGCTGAAGAATTAGACCCCCATTATGAGACGAAAATATACGATTTGTCCATACAGACTAACGCTGCCCCCCCCCCCAAAAGAAAATACACTGAACCACAGGCACATACACCAACAGTGAACACAGCAAACACTCTGAAGTATTTTCTTCATGCAAACCAGCACACTAAGATTCTCAATGCATTTTCATTTCGCCATAGATGCATAGGCACAACCGGCTTGGCGCGACATCCGCATCTCGCACTGCAACGAATTGTGCAATGCCTTGCTGTTTCATAGTGCGGCCGATAGATGACGCATGACCGAAATTCAGCATTATGCATACTAAGTAACTTGTACTAAGTACTAAGTAATCACGTAAAAACCCCAAGTTCTTTATGATATTAGCATTCAGAGGATACTTCACACACTTTGTGATATCCATTTATCTATTTATATTTCATTAACCTCTTTCCCCAAAAAGTGAGCCATTTGAAAGGCACCCTGATAGACAAGTGGAACAATCGGTAAAAAGTCAGCAACCAATGAAAAAGTCAGCATCATAGGCTGCTACATGTGTGATGTCGGTAACACAAAGTTTAAGTCGGCTACACAGAAGTGACAAATTTGGCAATATGGTGCGTCTAGACATTGCTTCAATGCTAATCACAGTAACGCTGACATTGAAGGCGCCTTAATTCCTACTTACGTTCCGTCTACACACCCGACTACGTTCGTAATGTTTCCGCGAAGTAAGAAGCGTTCTTTTATAAATGCCCGCTCAGCCGCAGTCTTCGGGAAAGCCAGCTACCGCTTCCGCACTGCCGCATCAATAAGCGCATCAGACATCTCTGACACAGAGGCTCACAGTAGTTTGATGACGCCCGATGTAACGCTCGGCACCGATGCTTCCCTGAAAACGCCCAGTCCCGTAGAAGCGGAGGGCGCAGAGGACTTGCTCTTCGACGGTGAGCGAATGAAGCCCGCCACGCTGTCTCCGCAGACGAGAGACTTCGCCTAGCTCATCACACAGCCAGCGCAGTGATGTCTTCGACAGGCGAAAATAACGCTGAAACTCCACTGCGGTCATGTACGTGAACGGGTCCAGACGGTCATACTGACGCTTGCTGCCGCTGGATGCAATAACACAGGTTGCTGCTGCCGCCGCCATGTTCCCGAGTTGAACTCGGAGGGGGTTTCGCGATGTACGAGTTTAGCACGAGTTCGCCTGTCAATCAAAGCTAGAGGTCACGCCCTGCGCGAGGTATGTAACTCTTGTGCGCGCACCCACCACGGTTGGGCCATGCCCAACTTATCTTTCGGCAACAGCGACGCGGTGCCGAGCTGAGAGGCATCAACAATTTTCACCACCGACATAAAACACGCACAACGCACTGTCATCGGTGATGTACTCCGCACTACTATCAAAAACAAAGCGTTGACTGTCGCTGGCTTATGCATATATCTTCTCGGGCCGAGATGGCCCCACAGCACGGTTTCATTGCCTGCATTGTGGCGTCGTAGCGCACAGTAAATCATTATCGGCACGTCACTGTAGCTGCTTGCAAGGCGTGGATGCGCCGAGGGTGACGACGGTGCTGAGGTGCGTATTGCAGCTGTCGTTTGATATGGCTGCTCTGTCATCGGTGATGTATCGGAGCCACACCGTCGTAAACACGATCAGCGTCCGAGAATCGCTCGCTCTTCTAGACCCAGTGCAATGGCATTTCTTCATCACAAGCACTGCGCACTCAACAGGCGCTGCCTTTCTATTCCCCTAATAAAGAAAGAGTGTTGATCACTGACATTATTGAGAATAGCACTGTAGCGCCCCTAAGCGACTTCTCACCATATGAACTGCGTCGTGCGTGCGACCCGCTTCAATGTATCAGCTTCTAAGCTTTCGCCTCACTGTCGCCACTCGCGGCAAGAAGTGCAAAATTTAATAATTTGCTCGATCTCCGTTTGTTATCAGAAATGTCTAGCATTCAAATCGAAAAACAGACACTTAAAGAAATAAAAATGTTCGTTATTTTATTTGTTGTATTTTAACGTATTCGTTTGAGCGAAAGCGTAGGTGCAAGAATGCGCCGCATGTACCCTGTTCGCATTCGATCGAGGATAGAAACATAGTGCACGAAAGAGGAGGCACGCCCTTGACGCGCCCGGGAAAGGCGTGGCAAGCGGCTCACGGCAAGTGTGCAGACAGACAGCGGAACACTCACGGTATTGCTAAGTTGCGATAATCCGTTGATAACAATACGCGGCGCTGGCGAGTTTGGTTGTGCAGCCGTCTGCGCTTGAAACGTGGAAGCAGCGTGCCGCGCAGGGTGCGCTCATGTTGTCATACGCGGCTTGTTGTCTACATATTTTTTGCCTGCAGCCTTTGCGCGTTTCACGCTATCTCCGTTCACTGACTGCCGTCGAGCAAACTCGGGTAAAACTCGGGTGAACGAGAAACTCGGCGCATCCTGCATAGCACCCCTGATTTATATTTTAATCCTATGAATGTTGTTCCTAGGCCTTCATCCTACAACGTCTAACCTCCTATACCCAATCCCTTGCCACCAAACATGATTTAGTAATTCTCATTTATTAGCGTGGTTTAAGCCATTTTCTCATAAAAGGCAGTTTTGTTAATCGAATTAGTAATGACAAAACGATTAGATTTTGCGAAAGCCTACTACATTGCAATTAATGAGCTTGCATTTTTGCTTGACAAATGCAAGCTAGAACTTTTTTTTTACCGTACCATTCACGAAAACTGAAACCTCTAAAACGATTGCACTGCTTGTCACTAAGTGTGTGCCATCAGGCCAACGTTCCTCAAAGAGATGCACACTGTGGTATACTGAGACGGTAAAAAATATTGTCAAATAAAAAAACACCCCTTTTCCATCTCGCAAGAAACAATATTTCAACTTGTCGGGGTGCTTATTGCTACACTTAAGGTGTAGCAATAAAAGCAAACTACATCCCCCTCTTTCAACTACTTTCTTCTTTCTTTCTAAGCACATTTTTCAACTACTTTATTCTTTCTACTAAGCCGCCAAAATTGTGGAGCATATTCAAGTGTAATAAAAAGCTACATACCACTGACAAATACAAATGATAATGAGAACTAGAAAGCAAGGAATATCAAGCAGTCTAAAACGATGCCTCTGCTCAAACTTTTTCTGATGTTCCATTGAAGCGTCAGACGTGCCCAATTACCCTTACATTTAAATGATTCCACCTACCTTTTCCTGAAAGGAAAAGTTGTCATCCATGTGCATGTAGCATAAGGCTACAAAGTAAACCAATCCGGGTAAAGTTGGATAACCATTGTCCCTTTCACGAACCCTCCTCCACTTTACGTGATTCCACAGCTCTGGTTTGCCAGAATCCATCTGTTTTTTACCTTGCAGAGATTCAAGTTAATTCATTATTTAAAGATGTCATGCTGTGGTATTCGTCTGATCAATTCAATGTTCTTGAATAATGCTACTATTAATTGATCTATATGCGGTATATATCAGCCAACCCGTGTCAAGCTTTAAGAAATTCATGTGTGCGTTATGACGATGCAAACAACTTAATATCTTTCACTGTCCTCACGAGCAACTTGGATAATTTTTTGTGCTGTAAGCTTAGGTTTTAGCAACAATTTTTAAATATTTGCTTAAAAGCAAGATCCTCAATGAAATGGTTGTAGAGATGATTGACAAATATTGTTACGGGAATGTTAGGAGTATATAAAGACTGTGTTTACAATATATATATACAGGATCAGTCAGCGTAGACAAGGTGGCTGACCACCAACAACACGAAGCAGCCAGCGTCTCGCGATCTTCCTCGTCCTCTATCTTCTTTCATCCTTCCGTAACAGGACCCCCGGGTGGTAAAGCGCCGTCTCGGCGCATGGTAGGCGAAGAATTGCGAGCGAAGTATGGCTTCAGCTGCGAAACAGGCACGATGTCAACAGGCGTCGGACTTGAGGATGCGTCAAACTGCCGCGGCGAAATCTCGTCATTTACGTAGTTAACTTGACGTAGGACTTCATAAGGCCCTGTGCAGCGAAAGAGAGGCTTCTGGGAAAGGCCAACCCGACGACATGGTGACCAAAGGAGCACCCAAGTACCTGGCGCGACCTTAACATCGCGATGGCACCGGTCATAACGTTGTTTTTGTACATGCTGCGAAGCTAATAAACGAGATCGGGCGACTTGACGTGCCATGTGAGCGCGATCGAAGACTTCACGAGCGTACTCAGTTGCAACATGTGACACAGAAGGGAGGATGGTGTCAAACGGCAATCTGGGGTCGCGACTACACGAAAGATATAAGGGTGGATATCCTGCGGTGTCATGTCGGGACGAGTTATACGCGAACGTCACGTAGGCCAGCGTTGCGTCCCAGTCACGGTCATCGTCGGAGACGTACATCGACAGCATATCTGTGATTGTTCAGTAGAGGCGTTCCGTAAGACCGTTCGTTTGTGGGTGGTAGGCGGTGGACAGCTTGTGCTCAGTGGCACAAGAGCGGAGGAGGTCGTCGACAATTCGAGACAAGTACGAGCGACCGCGGTCTGTAAGTAACTGTCGAGGCGCACCATAACGTCATGACGGAGAAAATCGGCAACGTTGGTTGCGCAACTAGTCGGCAATGCCTTTGTTATTGCGTAGCGTGTCGCGTAATCTGTAGCGACGGTGATCCACTTATTCGCTCTAGTCGTCGTCGGAAAAGCGCCAAGCAGGTCAAGGCCTACGCGAAAGAATGGTTCAGAGGGAACTTCAATTGGATGGAGTCGTCCGACAGGTGGCAGGGGAGGTTTCTTCCGGCGCTGACACAATTCGCAAGTTGCGACATAGCGACGGTGCATCGTGAAGTTTTTCTAGAGCGATGGATCGCCCGACATTTATTGCACCCACGCCCCCTGGGCCCTGACTGTATTGCAATAAATAAATCAAACTGCACTTTATGAGTCATCCCTTTGCAGTCGAATTCTTCACATCAGCAAGCAGTAGGCCTTGAACGATTCTGAAGGTACAAAGATGAAAATGCATAATAAAAAGAAAACCCTCCGCAGTTCAACAATGGTGACTGTGTGCACACTGTGGTCATTAATAATTGTAATCGCTATTGATGGTATTCAAAATATACAAGCTTCTGCAATGGCAAAAATTAAGAATGAGTACACCAGACAATACAAACACAGCAATTGCTAAACGACATGCTTCCTCTGGACTTATACAAATTATAGGGGTGGGCGAATAGCAGTTTTTGGAGACCAATCGAATATGATAGTGCCAGAAGTGAATCATATGTAAAATATCTTTCAAAATAGTTTGCAAACAATGTACAACCTTCTCTCTAACAATTTTCACATCTCGGTATTCACAAAAAAATGGAAATATTCTATCGGCACACCGCACATTATAAACCATGCTTTCATAAAAGTGCAAAGGAACCACTAGGAACAACTAAAAATTTTCCGAAAATCGGGGCCTTCCGATCATGTGTGATCACGCATTATAGTACAAAGATGATAAAGGTAACACTGTGGATCAACTTATTATGTATGTATACCTCTGCAGCCAAAGCAGATGTGCACTGCCTCCAGCAATGGCAGCTTTAAAAAAAACACTATCAAGCTCAAATGGTCATAGCAGATGGCGACGCTAATGAATAATGTATGTTGCAATGAAAGGTATCCTGATTTAATCGGTTGAAATGTGAAAGATGCTGGATTTCTATAGGCTACCAACAATAGCAACTACGGAATGCCGTGTCATGACAACATTTTATTGCGAGTGATCGTGTTTAGCTGCGAAGGTATGGTGGTCTGAGCAATGTAATGTGCTCTAGTACGTCACATCCTCTGTGGATGGGGCAAAAGTTACATCTTTGCTTGAATTTCATGCTTGATTGTGCGCAGTCGACAAAATGAAGTATGAGCAAAATGTTTCCATTTTCAAGTGGTGGCTGTTCAATTTGATCACCTAATCGAATAGTGACTATTCGTTATTGAATAGTGAGTATTCGTTTCGAGGATTCAACCAAATTGGACAATGTTTGATTCGTTATTCAAAAGTTTATAATATCCGCACACCCTACAAATGTGCCACATATGTCAATACTTGTTCAAGCCCAATTCATAGTGCGGGGTACTGGAAGCCGACATAGGATACCGATGAGAACTCTTCCCGTATTCTTGCTACAGCCAAGCAGGCAGCACCATTCGGTTGTGTGGTCCAAGCCTCTTGCATATCCATCGGGTGAACATCCGATAGGCCAGGAAGCGATACTTTCTGTAAGCAAAAAGTACGCATGAGAAAGCCAAATCAACAGCATGCTTTGCAGGTCTTACTTGTGGATTACCCCCGTGACGTTGGTGCCATTTTCTGTCACTTCCCAGTACATCGCTCATAATACTGCTGGGTTCAAGCAAAGGCTTGAAAAAGTGTCCATGTCGCGTTAGGTAGTCATCGTTGCCTTTTTCGGTGATCTTCAAAATATCTCGGCAGCATATGTTCTCCACAGCGTTTTCACTCGCCAAACACAGCCCACAGGGACGCCTAAGTTCATAGCCACGCAACAAGATATTTCTTGAAAGCAATAGATGTTAGCGTTTTACCAATGTAACTACGCGTTGTCGTCCCGCCCATTTGTCAACCGCAACGCTGCTGGTATGGTTGGCGCTCATTCGCCAGCATGTGAAAACAGTCGGCCAGCTGGTCCGGCCACGCTATATTGCTTATTAAGAGGCACACGACAGTTCAAGCACAAACGACCCGCTTGGACACAGCTCGCTTAACGCTCTGCAAGACAACAACACAGCTGTGTGTCATTGCGGCGTAACACATATGCCAGCAGCCATTACCCACACGAAAGCGTTCGCACGCAAGCCTCCAGAAAACGATGAATTTTGCACAAGACGGCGTCTGCGAAGCGAAGCAAACAAGCGAAACCGACCACATTTTCAGCAACTAAACTATTGTGCCAATTATAACAGACGTTGCAAAGCACACGGAAAATAGCAACATAGATGCGAAGCTTGAACGTATGTTTCTCGCTCAGTAAAGGCAACGTACAATGATGATGTAAGCTTTCGCGTACCAATTTATGTCGTGAACGTCGCGTTGTCGAGGTCCTGGAGGCTCTGGGTCGTCCGGTTCCCGAGTTGTACACCTTGGAGGCGTTGCGCCATAAGGGTCGAAGTCCATTTCGTTAGTCATCCGCTCAATGCGAGCATGGAGCGCGGGATCCATCCGCGAGCTCTTTTAGACGCGCTACCGATGCAACTACGCGCACTATTGAAACAGGCCGCGCATAGACGACGTTACAAACAACGATTAGGAGGACCAGAACAATGAACAGTAGAAATCGCACCAACACACAGTGCACAGTGGCACAGCCGCGCGCACTGAGAAGCAGGTGACCGGAAATTTCATGTTGCCAACAGCACCTGGCATCCGTTAATTTGCGCAAAAAATAGCAGCGAAAGAAGAAACACAACATTGAAGCCTGGTGACGTAACGCCGTCGGCGGGGCATCATCATAGGCTCCGCCTCCCTCCGTTGGAACGGAGGACGTTGAGGAGGAAAGAGGGAGATAAATATTCCTATCGTGATATCTACGTTCCTGCTTGGTCTTCTTAAAAAAATGCTTTCGATTATATGTTCCTGGGAAGTACAAGACTCGTCCGAAGGTGTTTTTCAGCCTTCAGAGAAAAGTGGGTCAGCGCCCGTTTAAGACTTTGCACGATGGCGTAGAGCAAACAGGTAGCGAATTGGCGAACAGATTCGATGATTTCTATCTATCCCTCGGTCAATCTTTAAACGTTGTTGCAGATTTTAACTATACAAATTTTCGCACTGAACAAACATTACTTCTTACACCGGTTCCCGAGAATGAAGTTGCCTCGTCTTTTATTAGATTAAGCAACAGTAAAGCGGCTGATGTGTCAGAGAAGGAGCAATTAAATTGCAGAAAGGCAGAGAGGTCGGCCTGAGCTATAACTTGCTCGGGCCTGCTACTCTACACTGGGGAAAAGGGACGGGGAGTGAAAGGGCTGATGAATGATGATGATGGTATAAGGAAGAGATGCGTATATACAAATTCACAGAACTGTAGCATCTCTAAAGCCGTGCGTACAGGCCAGTGGCTTGGAGAAAAGCTACAGCGGCACTTGTTTTCAGGGCTGCGCTGTTTGCATTAGGCCAAGGACCTAAAAGAAACTCGTCTGATAGCAGCCCCTTATGGATCTTTGCAATGGAAGAAACCAGTTGCTTTCGTTCTTGCGCGTACGCGAGACACAGGCAAAATATATGATCAAGTGTTTCTGGCCCCTCACAGTATTCACAATTTGGGCTAGTGTCACTGCCACCTATCATATGTCCATACCAGTTGGTGAATGCGACACCAAGGCGAATCAGGTGCACCATCCTCGTTTGGCTTCTTTTGAGCTTGTGAGGCATACGAAACTTCATATCTTGGTTCCATTTGTGTACTCGCTTGTGTCGTCGATCAAGTTGAGTCCAGTGTTCCAACGTACGGTTGCGTATTACGTAACGAAGTAGGGCTTTTGTGTATGTTCGTGAGAACGGAATGCATACTTAAGAAGCATTATCTAAAGCAGTTTTTGCTTCAGCGTCTGCCTGTTCGTTTCCTATCACGCCACACTGTGAAGGTATCCACTGAAAGGTGACATTGTGGCCATTCCTAGTTGCGTGGTCGAGATGCTCTGTAATTTTATAGCCATGAAAGATTACGGGCGCCGTCGGAGGACACAGTCAATCGTTTGAAGAGCTGACTTGTACTCGCAGATTATCGTCTATGCGTGAGGAGGCTCCTCGGAGAGAGACTTAAGTGCCTCTCGGATAGCAACAAATTCTGCGGCAGTTGATGTTGATCCATGGTCTAGTTTAAACCGCCGAGCGATGAACATATGTGGAATGACGAAGACTGCACTGGATGCATATGGTGTGACAGAACCATCGGTATACACGTGTACAGTATCTCCGTAGTCTCCATAAATGTGCAACAGGGTAATGTGCTTGAGACCAATAGGTGTACCGGATGACTTTTTAGTAATTCCAGGGATCTGCAATCTAACGAAAGGTTTAGGCAGACCCCACGAGGGTATTCTCGGAACACAGGCCGGAGAAAATCTTGACGGTAGAACACTCTGATGACCCGATATAATCCTTGAAAAGCTGGAACCTGGGTGGATGGCAGGGAGCGATGACAGAGGATGGTGCCTGCGCCAGGTCAACACGCGAAGGGCACATTCGAAAAGGCTCGCAGAGCAAGTATACCCTAATAGGTCAAGCACGAGCTTCCGCTATTGTTCCATTGGTTGACGTGCATTGTGGGAAGCTCAAACATGTGCGCAATGCTTGAGCTTGAATGCTCTCCAGCATGTGCACACAGCTAAGTCCCATGCTTGAAAGCCACCGGCATGCTGTACCTTATATAGCCTACGAATAGTTCTTGGTACAATTGTAGTAATGACGTCTCTGAGGGGCCCCATCGTGTTCCTGCAACGACGCGAAGGACGTGAACAAAACTATTCAGCTTTGACTTCAATGCGACGACGTGTCTTGACCCAGATAATCCCCGGTCTATGACTAAGACAAGGAATCTGTGGTGTGTAACCATAGGTATCGCTACTCCGACTGATGTGTCAGGTATCCAAATGCAACCAGCGAAACATGTAATTGACGTTCTGGCGGCTTTTCTAATTGATGTTTTAACCAAAGTTCTCATTAGGAAATTTTCCGCGTGACATGCCGATCGCCAAAATGACTTCAGTATATTAGAAAAGGGGACAAAAATGAAATTAGCAACTACAGGCCAATATCCATATTACCAGTCTTTTCTAAAGGATTGAAAAAATAATCTTACAACACCTGTCATCTTTCGTAATCGGGCGAGTGAACGGCAGCGACCATACAGGGCCCGTTCTAAAAGTAGAAGGACTGGGTTTTTCTGGACGAACGGCCGGACGAGAGGCCGTCTGCGCGCGCAGGATAGGTGAAGGGGGATATTGGGAACGCTGGGAAAAATCGGCAGTCGGCTCTCGGCCGTTCAAGAGAGCAGGTAGCTTGTACTGTGAACCCCTGTCGAAATGCCTCGTCACGGAAAATTATGGGCCGTCTACTGGATCAACGATACTTGATCAAATTTTGTGCAAAGCTTGATAAAATGGACAAAGAGACTCACGACATGATTAAGCAGGCCTACGGTGATGCTGCCATCAGGTGTTTTTGAGTGGCACAAGCTGTTCCGAGAAGGTAGGGAAAGAATGGAATATGACGACCGCTCCGGACGCCCTTCGACCAGCAAGACCAACAAAAATGTGTCGCGAGTGAAACATTTACTGAACAGTAATCAAAGGATTGAGTATCATAATGATTGCTGATGACTTGAGCATTCCTCAAACCCAAGTTTTTGAGATAATGACTGAAAACTTAGCCACGAGGAAAGTGTGCGCGAAGTTTGTGCCGCAAGTGTTGTCAGAGGAGCCAAAAGCCCACCCGAAAACCGATCTGCCAGGATCTTCTTCATGTGAATGAGAGCCCCGACGTTTTGTACAATGTAGTGACCGGTGACAAGACGTGGGTGTTTGATTACGACCCGGAGAGCAAGAGGCAGAGCTCAGAATGGCACAGCCCTTTTTCCCCAAGCCCCAAGAAAGCACTAATGAGCAAATACAAGCAAAAGTTCATGCTCATTTGCTTTTTCGATCGACATGGAGTCATCCACAAAGCGTTCGTAACACCCGGACAAACAGTTAATGTAGTTTCGTTACGTGGAAGTCTTCAAAAGACTGCGAAAATGCATTCTTCGTGTGCACCCAGCCATCGCCAACAAATGGCGCCTCCACCATGACAACGCGCCGAACCACACAGCATTCCGTGTAGTGGAGTATCTTGCCCAGCACAAGGTGGCAACGCTGCCTCAGCCCCCCTACAGACCCGACTTGGCCCCGCCAGATTTTTTTCTATTCCGAGAATAAAATCGACGCTCAAACGAAAGCATCACGGATCCGTAGAGGCGGTTCAACAGGCCGTGACGAGGGAGCTAAACAGCATTCCGGTCCAAGCGTTCCTGGAGGAGTACGAAAACTGGAAAACTCGTTGGCAGCAGAGTGTAGATGCAGAAGGGTGCTACATTGAAAAAAAATTTAATCGTTTCTGCTATTCTCATGAATAATTTTTTTAATGAGTCCTGCTACTTTCAGAACAGACCCTGTATTATGCTCATCCCCACTCTGCTTTTTGCGCAGTCCTTATTCTGCCTTGCCGATCGAGTCATCTACAGCGCTGCGCCAGCTGTGGAAACCTGCGGCCTACAATCTGCCATACGTGCTTCACAGAAACCAGCTCAGCACGTGGATAGCTTCTGTCTGCGCCTGGACGTCCCTGTCTCCCCTGGGGACGATAGTCATGGCTTGTCTAACTGCACTCTAATTAAGGCCCGTTTATAGTCCGACGTTATCGGCGCGCGGGCGAGCGTCGTTCGCGGTCAGTCACGCTACGTCGGTTGCGCTGCGCCAGCCGAGATGCCATCCCCTCTATACTTCAACGCGTCCGCCGTCGGCTATTATCTTCGGAGCATGCGCAGAACGTTCGCCAAGTCGCGCGCCGTCCGCAAAAGCCGTCTGCGGAGTCGCGTTGGCGCCTTTTCTTCGCGCGCAATGCATTGTGGTGCGAGCGTTCCGCCGACTCCGACGCGCAAATGGCTCAGGAGCCATATCGGCGCCGGGCACGTCGGGGCGCGTCGGAAGCCACCGGTTACGTTGGCTGCGCCGGTGCGCCCGACTATAGAGGGGTCGTTTTCGCCGACGTGACGTAGCGTGCGCACGCGCATGCGTTACGTCGGACTATAAACGGCCATTAAAGGCCCGTTTATAGTCCGACGTTATCGGCGCGCGGGCGAGCGTCGTTCGCGGTCAGTCACGCTACGTCGGTTGCGCTGCGCCAGCCGAGATGCCATCCCCTCTATACTTCAACGCGTCCGCCGTCGGCTATTATCTTCGGAGCATGCGCAGAACGTTCGCCAAGTCGCGCGCCGTCCGCAAAAGCCGTCTGCGGAGTCGCGTTGGCGCCTTTTCTTCGCGCGCAATGCATTGTGGTGCGAGGGTTCCGCCGACTCCGACGCGCAAATGGCTCAGGAGCCATATCGGCGCCGGGCACGTCGGGGCGCGTCGGAAGCAGCCGGTTACGTTGGCTGCGCCGGTGCGCCCGACTATTGGCCTCGAGCTCCACCACTGGAAAAGCTGGCGCCACCGTCGGCGTGACGTGGTAGGAGGGATCACGTGGACATAGCGGCCGCGTCGGCTGCTTCGGGCGCGCCGAAGCGAGCTGAAAACGAGTTTAAATTCCCTCGTACGCTGCGGTCCTCATTTAGTGGCGAACTTTTCCCGCTTCGAGTGTCTCCTTTACAACGCTTCAAAGCACTACAATAGGTAGTGGCTGCCTTTGAAGGCGCGCAACATGGTAGGCTACTGCTCGGTGCCGCAGGGCCAGACGCACGTAACGGAGGCTGGTGTCAGCCTTATTCACACGTACCCGCAGGACAAGAAGCTGCGTGAAGCTCGGCTCGCGAAACATAACACCGGCAAACAGTCATCGGCTACAACTAGGGTATGCAGCAAGCACAGACGCGAGGAAGATTTCTGCTACGACGCCGGGTCTGCGATGTTCGGAAAACGCGCGCTGAGACGCTCGCCCGAGTCCGCTGCCCGACTAATGTCATGACGGTTTGGTCTATGAACTTGTCGATGCTATAGATACTGGCAAGTTCACTGGAGTGGAAACGCAGCGGCAAGAAGCACATTTAAAAAAAGCATGGCATATGGTCATGTTTGTGTTATGAATTAATGCACTGGATTACAAAAAGAGGAACAGCGGGAAATTGCACGCTGAGAACAGCGATAAACATACAGTGCAACGCAACTCGAGAAATAATATTGAAAGGTCAAAGAATTTAGAAGAAAAAAAGATTGAATCGTCGCGACGGCACATTACAGTCCCCGTAGGCGTGGAAGTCTCTACAATGAAATTATTTTTGAACAGCTCTGATAGCGCCCACGCAACAATGGTTGCTTGTATACTGTCAAATGCTGATATTCTGCGGCCTAAAGCTCATGGCACGGTGAGAAAACGCGCGCGCGGAGAAAGCGAAACAGTGCGCGGACAAGCATGCAGACGCGCAGTCGGTCTCTGCGAATCTGCGCGATCGCTGCATTAAGGCTTCGTTCTGTTACGCTCCATTTAGTTATACAAACACTATAAGAACATATTTCACATAGTTTGCTCTCGGCGTTTACCTACCTTTCACGCAAGAAGCCGGTTCGGGAGACTCCATCGCGGCGACCGCGCGCAGTGGCGTTCACTGTACGCATTCGGTAAAGAGATAGCGTCTGTAAACGATTCTGTGCTTTCAGTTTGCCTAAGATTATTATTTAGACACTAAGAAACTTCTCTCGTTTCGAAAGTACGTACAGAAATGTCCGGGAGAGGTCGCGCGTGGTGTTTTCAGTGAGCGCTGACAGCAAAACCTATGAGGAGCGCGCCACGTGATCCCTCACACTACGCCAGCGAGGCGCTTCCGATAGATGGCGACTCCGTAACTCCTCGCCGCCAATAGAGGGGTCGTTTTCGCTGATGTGACGTAGCGTGCGCGCGCGCATGCGTTACGTCGGACTATAAACGGCCCTTAAGAGGAAGCTTTAGCTCGGGTGTTCCTATCTAAATACATGTAAAAGGAGAATTCGTTTTTCTCGGCAACCACTGCACCAAATTTGACGAGGTTTGTCGCATTTAAAAGAAAAACTTAAAATCTAGTGACTGTTGGTTTCGAATTTTTGAGTTAGGTCGTCAATTTTTTATTAAAAATTGGCGAAAATCGAAAATTTTCCGAAGATGAAACTATCAAGTTTACAACTCTGTAACTCAACAAAGAAAAATGATAATACACTTCTGTGAATTGTATCTAATAGTACATCTAAAGCGGACAAAATTGATATGTTACACTTGAAATATAAAAAATTTAATAATAGGAAAATACAACTTTTGCAAAACCCTTGTAACCAACGTAACAAATTCACGTAAGATGTAAAATGACATATTTAATTTGTCCGCTTTGAATGATCTAATGGATGCCGTTTACAGAACCATGATATCATCTCTTGATGCAGAGCTATGAATTTGTAAACTTCGCGCTTCTATTTTTTTCAAACGGTCAAATATTTGAAAATCGTTTTAAGAAAATTCAAGCCCTAAGTCGAAATTCCGCTTCCAACAGTCACTAGAATTTAACTTCCTCTTTCAAATGCAACAAATTTCATTAAAGTCGGTCCAGGGGTTATCTCATAAAAACGTTTTTGCGTTTTACATGTATTTGAATAGGCCGCGTCGGAGTTGGGCCCGAGCCAAAGCTTCCTCTTAAGAAAAGTTTACACCCGTTGAATCGTATCTTGCCACAACAATAAACGTAATCTGTCTTGTCCGCCAATTCTTTCTTTAACGCTGCGAGCCCGGTACTTCCCAGAAACGAACGGCATGTACGTTATCAGCATGACATAGCATTGCCGACAGGAAAGTAGCGGGCGCGGCATTTTCAAGAAAAGAAATCCAAGCAAGGCAGATGAATATGACGATAATCGACGATGACGATGACGATACACCCCAAAGGGTGTAAACTTTTCTTAGAGTGTGCGCATCAAGTGATCCATATCCATACGTCATCGATGACATTGTTCTTTACGTTTCTGCTACCGGTCAGCATGGTCCCGTAACCTATTTGAGCCAGGACATAAGACCCGCACCAAGCGCTTCTGGCTTCAGTAGGTGAGTCAACGGCAGCGGCGATAGTATGCTCATCCGAAATCTGCTGTTTGCGTAGCTGTTATGTTAAAGTATCTTCCACTGTTCGCTCAGACAATCGTTACCTGCTGTTGTTCCCTCGCCCACACACTCACGGCTTTTGCTTGTTTCTTTGCACTCTTATGTTATGTATTGCCTCAGTGCATTGCTTCTGAGCGGAGACGTTGAATTGAATCTAGGGGCGCGATCGGAGATCTTTGTACGATACGCGTTCTGTTCGATTGCTACAAGGTCACAAAGTGGCAGCATGCAATATTTCTGAGAACGGGGCGGAGAGAGCAGCCAATCGGCAAGCGGTGAGCTCCCCGGAAATTTACTGTCCTCGTTTGTCGTCTGCTTGCAGACAGTAGATTACAAAACGAAATGTTTTTCGTCTTCCAATGAATGAAATATTTATCTAAAAAATGTATTTTCTTTCTACTCAAGCTTAAAAACGTTTTCAAATAGTAGTACGCGTGACTACTACAATTTATAACTATTAGTTTGTCTGCGTCGTCCCTAGGTGGTGTCACGCACAGCGAGAACAAAAAGTAAAAAAGAAACGACGGGAACAGTCGCGCACTTTTCAAGAGGCTGCAACAACGTTCCAGTGGCTCGCTGGCACCGAAGATAGGGTCGATTTCGCTGTACAACCAGCGCACTATTTGTTTCGAAAAAGGAAAGCGACGCCGGAATTCGCTTTCGGCCATTTCTTCAAATGCGTTTTGCACCGTCACACGCTCTCCTTCCTCCTGGAGCAACGCCAGCGCAACAACCGAAGTTCCCAACGCAAGCGCCATCTTTCTCTAATGAAACTATGGATTGGATCTGAACGTGCCATTCCGCAGCCGCAGCCGCCGGTGGGATTCGATCCACCAGGCGCGCCATGCGAAGCCGGTCTCGTAACGAGCGTATGATCGCTCCAAACTTCCCAACTCCCGTAGGGTTCGGTGCCTAGCAGACGACGTGCTCGGTGGCAAGGTGATTGACAGGAGCATGTCGTCATTTTGACGTTACGAAAAATCGAACGAACGCGCCGAACAACGATCTCCGATCGCACCCCGGGCCCCCCTAAACATTGTAAAGATAACTCCTAGATGTTCTCTCGTTCTAGAGGTGGTTCTACCCCCGCAAAAAAAATTTAAGTTATTGGGTTTTACGTGCCAAAACCACTTTATGATTATGAGGCACGCCGTAGTGGAGGACTCCGGAAATTTCGACCACCTGGGGTTCTTTAACGTGCACCTAAATCTAAGTACACGGGTGTTTTCGCATTTCGCCCCCATCGAAATGCGGCCGCCGTGGCCGGGATTCGATCCCGCGACCTCGTGCTCAGCAGCCTAACACCATAGCCACTGAGCAACCACGGCGGGTGGTTCTACCCCAGACTTAACACACTCTGCATCAGCGGACGGCAAATCTAATGACATGGCTTCTGTTGGCGCAAATCCTAACATACCCAATGTGCTTGCTCAGCTACTTGAAGGACAAAAGAGAATGGCTGAAGATGTCAGCGACATTAAGCAGTTCCATCATATAGTTAACTCTCGCTTCGATGCACTTGAGTGATAGAAGATCACTATAGGGTGCAATGTTAACGATAAAAGTATTGCTAGAGCTTACATTAGGAAAAATTGTGCACCAGAATATTATAGGATTACTGCGCAATAAATGAGTTAAGGTAACATAAGTCAAAGGAAGCCAGTGTTTGTTTATTAATGCGATATTCTTCCTTACAAATATGAAACTCTGCTGTAGCATGTACGTCACCCACCCGCTTTAGGTGTCTCAATCTGAAAATACGACGGGAGATTTCTAGTAATTCTCTAGTCATCCAGGGGACCTTTGGGTTTTGTTTCTTAGTTTTCAGAGGAACAAAGCTTCGGATGCACGTAAGAACAATATTTTGAAAGGATAGGAGGGGACAGGAAAAACGTTTTTAAAATGCCGGCAACTGACGGTTTAACACGTCTTGACGCTGGCCAAGCGTCGACCCGGGGTTATGCCCTACTCTGCTCTACCCCAGTTCGCCCCGTTTGTGGTGGGTCGAGAGGCTCGCGCTCTTCAAGCGTACCCTGGGCCTGCTGGACAACCCATAGTTGTGTGTCCTTGTGTATAGACTGCACTGCCCCTTAGAGAAAGAAATTCAACAAGAGGGGACACTTAATAAAGGGAAAATCGGACATCCACCCGTTCGTAGCAATTGCTACAAAGGAAACCCATACGGGTTCCTCGAAAGAAAAGCCTCAGAGTTCAAGGAAAATTCGTCCTGGTCCGTGACTCGAACCCGGGACCACCGCCTTTCCGGGGCAGCCGCTCTACCATCTGAGCTAACTGCGCGGCTAGCAGATGGCAGGGCGAAGTCGAATTTATCGACAACACGAAGCAAAGGCAAGTGTTTGGCGTATTAGTTCTTTATTAGTTCTTTATTAGTCCTTTATTCATTATTTTTCTCCACCTTTCGGGCTTCCGCAGAACTACTATGCCGCTCATTCACCATTTACGCACGTTTCGCCTCTACACGCAATATTTCTGTCAGGTCAATATACCAAAATGATACAGCGCTTGTAATTTACCTTTTCTTCAGCTGATGGCATCCGGTGGAGCTTCGTACAGCAACGACTGCTGCTTACCTGGTACTACAACTTTTGATGAATGCACAAGAAGCCCGGAACGAGCATTTTTATAGAGCAAGATAAACATTTCACCATTTCAGACAGCGTCTCGCATTTTCTTTGTGGAATTTCACGTGACACAGATTCGGAGGAGGCTTGTAAAGATCGTTCGCAATCATTTTTACTAAATAATGAAACGATTCCGCGCCGCGCCGATCAGCGGAGCCGGCGTGGCGTGTGCCAACTGGTGTTCAAAACGCGCGCGCCCGAAACAGGAAGGTGTTAATACCATCCGCTTTGTGTGCTACAGTCAATTCGAGCTAGCGGTAACACTAAAAAATTAGTGTTTTACGTGCCAGAACCACTTTCTGATTATGAGGCAAGCAGTAGTGGAGGACTCCGGAAATTTCGACCACCTCGGGTGTTTTTAATCTGCACCTAAATCTAAGTACACGGGTGTTTTCACATTTCGCCCACATCGAATTGCGGCCACCGTGGCCGGGATTCGATCCCGCGTCCTCCTGCTCCGCAGCACAACACTATGGCCACTGAGCAACCACGGCGGGTTAAGCGGTAACATTTATTAACTTCGCAATAACTGATCCCTCGGTCCTTGGTCTCGAATCACCACACGGAACGGTCACTCTCGGGGGCGCGGAGGGTAACCGCTCGCGCCGCCAAGTGGGCCGTCTCGTTGTGGTTCGGTGATGATGCCCACTCGCCGGCGTGCGCCGGGAACACTTGATACGTATGGTGCTGCCGCGGTACTGGAGTTTGCTGATGATGGCGGCCGCCGACGCGCATACTCGCCCCTTGGCAAAGTTGCGCATGGCGTTCCTCGAGTCGCTGAGCACGGTGCGACCCTCGGCCTCGGAGATCGCCAGAGGGTGATTCCACGAGAGTTCAACACATGTCAAAAATTTCATATATTAGATTTCAGTGAATATTTTATATTTTGTGCGCATATCACTAGGTAGCACTGAAGTGAACGTGGCTTCTTTTCCAAATGAATATTTTAGGAGGAAAAAATAACCGAATGCTTCAGTGTGGAGGTGCCCATTTATTGCACTAGCATTTTCACAAATTCACAACCATGTGAAATACAGTATGTTAAAGCTACAAAGAATACATTCTTGTGTGTAAAACCTAGACGTAAAGAAGGGTCAGCTAGCACTGTTTCAGGCTTCCGTGTAAAACGGAAGTGTTTTAGAAAAATTCCTTAATTTACTACAAACTTCAAAAGTTGCTATATTTACGTTCTTTTTATCAACTAAACGAATACATGTAGCCTTTTGAAATTTGCTGGACTGCGAGACCTTAACCTATTCAACAATTATGCTAAACATTCTTGCTGTATCACAAATTACCATTTCTACAATTCACCTCAAATTTGAAGTTTTGGCAAAAATGAACGCCATTTATAAGTCAAAATAAAAAAAATCCCACCGTAATTTTCTCTCAAAATCTCGTAAACAACTGGTCACAGGCACGTGAAAAAGAATAATAAAAAACATGTTGCATTATTTTGATTGTAATCACAATACAGGTGGTAGAAATTAGAGCTTTGCCAGAATGCAGCAAGGTGCTAAGAAAAAGGGACATCGGGGTAAAAAGAGCGTGCACAAGGCTCTGACTTGCCGAAACTTGACCGTAATTGCACGTAAAGCCTGTTTTGACCTTATAATTAATACTTCTGCATAAAAGTGCGGTTAGTACACTACTTATTCGTTTGAATGGGAATAAAGAAGCGTCAACATAACCATTACGTGGCTCATTTTATTTAACCGCAAGTGCGTGTGCCTTGCAGCGTAGATAATTTGTGCCTTCTGTTAATGTAGGTTTGTATTTCTTTGTGTGCTACAGAATTAACAGTTCACTCTGTATGAATGTACACAGGTAACAGAATGTACGGCAGGCAAATGCCTCTAAAAATGCCGTACTGGTCATTACATGAACGTAATTATACAACAGTGCAGCGGTGGCGTAGAGGTAGAACATCCGCCTCGCGTGGAAGAGGTCCGTCGTTCGAATCGCGGTGCCGCGCAATTTTCCACCGGATTAAAAAATAAGAATCCGCGTGTTGATAAAATTGCATAAACAGGCCTGGAGTGTGGCCTGATCCCGGTGACCAGAACCGGTAACGCACTCCCTCACCAGAGCAGGATTGGCCAGCCTGGTGCAGTACATGGCCACAACCTCCTATATGAACACAACAATCAAACCCCGGCCCTCAGTCCCCAGCAGCTGCCAAGCACCTGACCACGGCGGCGGTCAGACCTGCGACACAGCAGAGGGTACTAAGAATCCCTGGCTCCGGAAAGGCCGCCAATGGAGTATGAACCTGGCAACGTTTAACGCTAGATCGTTATCTAGTGAGGCGAGTCTAGCAGTGCTATTGGAAGAATTAGAGGGCTCTAAATGGGATATAATAGGTCTCAGTGAAGTTAGGAGGCCAAAAGAAGCATACACAGTGCTAAGAAGCGGGCACGTCTTGTGCTACCGGGGCTTAGCGGAGAGACGTGAACTAGGAGTGGGATTCCTGATTAATAAAAATATAGCTGGTAACATACAGGAATTCTATAGCATTAGCGAGAGGGTGGCATGTATTGTTGTGAAACTTAATAAGAGGTACAAAACGAAGGTTGTACAGGTCTACGCCCCTACATCCAGTCATGATGACCAGGAAGTCGAAAGCCTTTATGAAGACGTGGAATCGGCGATGGGTAAAGTCAAAACCAAATACACTATACTGATGGGCGACTTCAATGCCAGGGCAGGCAAGAGGCATGTTGGAGACAAGTCAGTGGGGGAATATGGCATAGGCACTAGGAATAGCGGGGGAGAATTAGTAGAGTTTGCGGAACAGAATAATATGCGGATAATGAATACCTTCTTCCGCAAGCGGGATAGCCGAAAGTGGACGTGGAGGAGCCCGAACGGCGAGACTAGAAATGAAATAGACCCTGGCATCACACAAGATGTGGACGTACTCGGTAAAGTGCTCTGTAGTGACCACAGGATGGTAAGAACTCGAATTAGCCTAGACCTGAGGAGGGAACGGAAGAAACTGGTACATAAGACGCCGATCAATGAGTTAGCGGTAAGAGGGGAAATAGAGGAATTACAGATCAAGCTACAGAACAGGTATTCGGCTTTAACTCAGGAAGAGGACCTTAGTGTTGAAGCAATGAACGACAATCTTGTGGGCATCATTAAGGAGTGTGCACTAGAAGTCGGCGTTAACTCCGTTAGACAGGATACCAGTAAGCTATCGCAGGAGACGAAAGATCTGACCAAGAAACGCCAATGTATGAAAGCCTCTAACCCTACAGCGAGAGTAGAACTGGCAGAACTTACGAAGGTAATCAACAAGCGTGAGACAGCCGACATGAGGAAGTATAATATGGATAGAATTGAACAAGCTCTCTGGAACGGAGGAAGCCTAAAAGCAGTGAAGAAGAAACTAGGAATTGGCAAAAATCAGATGTATGCCTTAAGAGACAAAGCCGGCAATATCATTACTAATGTGGATGAGATAGTTCAAGTGGCTGAGGAGTTCTATAGAGATTTATACAGTACGAATGGCACCCACGATGATAATGGAAGAGAGAATAGTCTAGAGGAATTCGAAATCCCACAAGTAACGCCGGAAGAAGTAAGGAAAGCCTTCGGAGCTATGCAAAGGGGGAAGGCAGCTGGGGAGGATAAGGTAACGGCAGATTTATTGAAGGATGTTAGGCAGATTGTTCTAGAAAAACTGGCCACCCTGTATACACAATGCCTCATGACCTCGAGCGTACCGGAATCTTGGAAGAAGGCTAACATAATCCTAATCCATAAAAAAGGGGACGCCAAAGACTTGAAAAATTATAGACCGATCAGCTTACTGTCCGTTGCCTACGAAGTATTTTCTAAGGTAATTGCAAATAGAATGAGGAACACCTTAGACTTCCGTCAATCAAAGGACCAGGCAGGATTCCGTAAAGGCTACTCAACAATAGATCATATTCACACTATCACTCAGGTGATAGAGAAATGTGCGGAATATAACCAACCATTATATATAGCTTTCATTGATTACGAGAAATCGTTTGATTCAGTCGAAACCTCAGCAGTCATCTAGGCATTGCGGAATCAGGGTGTAGACGAGCCGTATGTAAAAATACTGAAAGATATCTATAGCGACTCCACAGCCACTGTAGACCTCCATAAAGAAAGCAACAAAATCCCAATAAAAAAAAGGGTCAGGCAGGGAGATACGATCTCTGCAATGCTATTCACAGCGTGTTTACAGGAGGTATTCAGAGACCTGGATTGGGAAGAATTGGGGATAGGAGTAAATGGAGAATATCTTAGTAACTTGCGTTCGCTGATGATATTGCCTTGCTTAGTAACTCAGGGGACCAACTGCAATGCATGCTCACTGACCTGGAGAGGCAGAGCAGAAGGCTAAGACTAAAATTATTCTGCAGAAAACTAAAGTAATGTTTAACAGTCTCGCAAGGGAACAGCAGTTTACGATAGGTAGCGAGGCACTGGAATCGGTAAGGGAATACATCTACTTAGGACAGGTAGTGACTGCTGATCCCGATCATGAGAGTGAAATAATCAGAAGAATAAGAATGGGCTGGGGTGCGTTTGGCAGGCATTCGCAGATCATGAACAGCAGGTTGCCATTATCCGTCAAGATAAAAATGTATAACAGCTGTGTCTTACCAGTACTCACGTACGGGGCAGAAGCCTTGAGGCTTACGAGAAGGATTCTACTTAAATTGAGGACGACGCAACGAGCTATGGAAAGAAGAATGATAGGTGTAACGTTAAGGGATCAGAAAAGAGCAGATTGGGTGAGGGAACAAACGCGCTTTAATGACATCTTAGTTGAAATCAAGAAAAAGAAATGGGGCATGGGCAGGACATGTAATGAGGAGGGAAGATAACCGATGGTCATTAAGGGTTACGGACTGGATTCCGAGGGAAGGGAAGCGTAGCAGGGGGCGACAGAAAGTTAGGTGGGCAGATGAGATTAGGACGTTTGGAGGGTCAAATTGGCCACAATTAGTACATGACCGGGGTATTTGGAGAAGTATGGGAGAGGCCTTTGCCCTGCAGTGGGCGTAACCAGGCTGATGATGATGATGATGATGGGTAGGGGCACTGCTGTCTGTACTTGGAAAGAGTTGGGGTGACCAAAACAGAAAAGGATGTAAACATGTAAGCAAGCACGAATCAAGTAGACCTTGCCTTCCCAGAAATCAAAATAGAAGTTAAAGTAAACTTTTTGGACATTTGGAAAACAAGCAACGAAGAATTAAGGAAAATAAACTTTGTTTCAAGATGCGTCTGGTTAAGGTCAGTGGAAAGGGCGAACGAAAGCACATTATGAATACACATTTTCTCAAAAGCCGATGAGAAAAAAAAAGCATATTGACCAAATAATAAATAAATAAGGACATGAGGATTAAACTGGGTAGGACCATAAAGTAGTAAAGAATAGCCTGTGAAATAAAAATGGGACGGACAATATGACAACCAAGTGCAAGATTGCGAGAAGCAGAGTGCTGTTTATATTCATCGTGCTGTTGATGTCTTCAAGTTTGTCTTCCGGTTGAATCTGTGTGCTACTTGAACAAGGAAATTGGTCATTTTTCAAACAAGTCTAAGTTCAGATGCTATTCAAAGCTTCAATGTTATTTTAATGAAAGAAAATGTTATGGGCATTTCTACTGGATGGTAATTCATTCAGCATTGATATCCGCCGGTGTAAGCTTAAACTTTAATGGTCTCCATGGACCTTAGTTCCTGGCAAACCATTTGTTGTTCTTTTTTTTTTCAGGACATGTTTATTCTTATTATATAGAGAGGAGCACTAGCAAACTACATTCTACTTTTTCCTACAATGAAAAGTGAAGTTCGGTAACAATGAGTCGAAGTAACAAACTGCAGTTGACAATACTGACTCAAGCCAACGAATGTACTCCCCCCCACCCTCATGCACACGATAATTACACACCACATTGACGCTCATGGTGTCGATCATGCTATTATAAAACTAAGTGTCAAATGAGGAGACTAAGGGGATCAGAGGGCACGAGTATTTTTGTTAGAAGCCAAATGTGCTTTGGATTAATGCTACATTCCAACTCCCAAAGGAGCAGCCGCTTTGTGAGATGGTTACCGATGCATAAGAAAAGTCATGCCACTTTGAGCAGCAGAACGTTGCCGGCGAAGTTTCATGCACACAAATGTACTCTTTCATGCAAAATGACATCCTGCATTAAACCTTGTGCAGATGTGCCAACCTTATAATTCGAAAAACACCACAGTAGAAGGCAAAAAGTGTTATTTCCGTTGAAAAAATCGTAGAAGGTTATTCAGTTATTTATTATGTTAATTCTTCATTGAAGATTCACAGACGGGTGCTCTACGGATGCTGTACACAGGCATACTGCTCTTACAGTGCTTGCAACAATCACCTGTGACGCAGGCAAGGAAAAATGCTTATGAAGTTTACGCCCGAGTATACCCCACAAATGACACCCCACTTCACATTCCAATTTGGTGGAGGATGCATACTGCACAGTAGAAGAAACTAGTGTGCCCTATCGATTGCTAATGTCGACGCCTATGCACAAGCAGTTACATATAATATGGCAATTCCAATCATATTTCCCACAAGCTGTAGTTACTGCAAGCTGTTCCCAGTTTACCGGCACACAGCTGTAATACATCTAGGGGAAGTTAAAACTCTCTAATCAATTCATCTCATATGACAGAATCGGAATGCGATATCATGCAAAACATTAAAGCGCTATGTGCCGTCCCATACAATGAAACACATTTGAAGAACCTGAATCGTCACCTGGCCCGTGACAAGAGGTGAAGAATGTGTTCCATGTAAACTAGTGCACCTGTATAGCGTAAAGCTTTGGAGAATGCATTTAGCATGAGGGGTGAAGGTTTTTATTTTAAAGTACCCACAGTAAGAACCTCTATGCAGCTTTCAAAAACGCAAAACCCTATTTTTGTTTAACGGTAATGACACGTATGGCCATCACATATACATTATGACCTTCATTTTCACACTATCGAAGCGGATAGCACCACCTTTGGTGTCATGTGCCTTCTGTGTCGCATTTGCTGCCAAAAATTGTTAGCGTGAGATGCTGCGGCTGGCAGAGAAACTGATTTCAGGAGCAATACCAAGTATTAAGTACTCCGATCTCAGTGCTTTCACTGATGTTTAAGCATCATCGGGTGCAATAGCAAAAAAAAATGCAGAATAAATGCAACATGTACAATCCACGTCGCGACCCTTGTGAGGTATTTAGTAGTCGAATTATAAAGGATTCCGAATTTAGATGGGAAGATAGAGTTCATTCCACAGAAAGAATGGTATCATGCCAATATTTCTTGCATTTGGTGCTGTATTTATTTTTATTTATTTCAGTTATAATATGTATGCACTATCAGCGATATCGCTTGACATATTTTAGATTACTGTTTCCCCAATGTAGGCAAGCTCGTATTCCGAGATAACCTTGTGGATGATACCATGAACTTGCTCAGTAAGAGTATGTCTTTAACATTTACAAGATCCGGGGTTTTCCACATTTTAGGAAATGTAGCTTTTACGACAATCTAAAGGCATATGTGATAGTGTTCTCTTGCATAAAGAGTTTTCCCATTTACCAGTGTTTCCAGTGCGCGCTACTCAGGTTAGCGACGCTGTTGGCGCTGCGATGTAAAATTCTGGACGTCTTCTCAAAACACTGTTCTGGCCTGCTTCAGTAGTTTACGCACACCAGGCAGGTATTTTAGGGTAGAAAATACCGCACTGCCGTGCATCCGAAGTGCAGATGCAAAGTCGTGAAGCAGCAACTTCCGGGACAAGGTTGGCTTCAGTCGAGGGCGCTCGACGTGCTATCCAGCCACCTGTAGTAAGCAGTGGTGTGCATTCTTTTATACTGGTTTTTTCTAGTCAGAACATTGACAACAGCTCACACCATACTTTTCTCAACCTGCAACACGTGCGCAGAAAGTCACACCATTGTGTGTTAATTTTATGACTTTAGTTTTCTGAACGAACTGGCTACACATTCTAGGAAATCATTAAAAATATATTTGACGCATTTTTACTGCTGTTACCAGACAGACTGGTTGCTAGAAATGCGAAACATGTTACCAGCATCCTGACGGTATGCAACAATAGAAGAATACACTGGAAAGCTGGACTACAATTGAAATTGACTTGGCACAGGGCTACAGTATGCAAGTATGGTTACTATATGCTCTAGCCCTGTGTCAAGTATAAGCTAAGTGTCAAGTGTTTATGGTTTATTTCTACTTATTCTGAGCCATCAAACTGCACAATGAATGTCCCAAGTTTGCACATTGTTCGCTGTTGATTGCCCATGCGATTCGTTTTCTACTTACATGCAGTAATCCCTCTGTAATAAGAAAAATGAGTTGGAAAAGAAATGCCGCGATATCTTCTAGAGTTGCCGAGGGCAGGAGCAAAGGCCGACAGCACATAGTTCAAGCTACCTAAATATTCAGTTTTCTCAAAGCCTAATTCTTGAGCAAGTAATAAAGAGGTATGCTGTGCACCTCTGTGTGACCAATGCAATCTGTCTACTTGGTGCTGTGCACTGAGGATGCAGCTTGGTACTGCTCAGCAGTTAGACTTTGGTTTTCTGCAATATAGAATTGTTTGCGTACTAGTAGCTTACCTTGCGATACAATATAACTTAGAGCACTGGTAATTTGTACATAAATAATACGACTGCAATTATAACACGAGGAGAGGACTATGGGTCTTTCAGAAGAAGAACAAAAATACATATTGCGAGTATAATGTGATGTGATGCTACAACGAAACAGAAGACTATGGATAGAAGCGGATGGCGTTTCCATGCCACCAAGGTTATTGGACAGTCAGTACTTCAGAAGTGCCAGTGACACAATCGAACAAGGCAAAGCCGTGTTTACTCGTGTGTGTTTGAACATGGCTCCACACTCGGCAGCAATCCCAATATTGCTGCCCAGCTTGACTCGCCGCAGTTTGAAGTACCAGAAAATACAAAAGAAAAAAACTGCATTACAGTATTCTCGCTAACAAGAATATAACGTGAAGTGCATTCCGAGGCCAAAACTATTGAAAAAAAGGCTTGCATTATATTCATGCAAATGTGTAAGCTGCCCGACATGTTTCACATAAAGATAGATTTTCATGATGCACCAGTGTACAGGGTTTTATAGACAAAGCAAATACATTTAGCACAAATGTCATCACACTATGATTGTATGCAATTATGGTAATATCTTATATTAGCCTTAATGTTACAACAAAAGTTGACATTCCTCAATCAGGGCCCAGTAAATTTTAGCACGCAGGAGCCCCGCTTGCTTAAGCAATAGAGACGTCTATGTGTACAAGTATTATACCCTTGCATTTCTGCCAATGTCCAAGTCGAATCAATTTACCCATCTAAATATGTCTCATACAGGATTAGAACTAAAGCATAAGTTTATACGGTCACCCTAAGACGAACACCTCATCTTTACATTTGAACTTCACAGTAAATATACCTTTGTTGATGGCAGCCTCCTACAAAGCTCAACCTTGCGGCATGCTTCACGGATAAATTATAACCGGAGCACTTAACTCTAAAGCTCTTCAGGGCTGCCGCATTCTAGAAGACATCTTGTAAAAGTTGGGGTCGGGTATATCGAAAAGCGGTACCTGGCCCATGCTGTCGTCGATTTCATCCATGCTAAGGACGTTGTTGAAGGGAGGAACTTTTTTTCATCAAGAACCACAAATACGAGATTTATTTGCAATATCTACATGAAGGGTTGAGAACGTTACATTTCATCAGTCTAACATGACTAAAAAAACAACAAAGCACACCGAGGAGCCGAAAATGATTGCTTAAAACCCCCTCTGCCCTCCCTAGATCCCTAAGCCAGGGAAACTACCGTCCAACCTTCGTCCAATCGGAGCGTTCAAAGTCGTCTAAAGACCCGCCTTTGGGGGCGAGGGCTCACACACTCACTCCCGCACTTTTATTTCACTCAACACACCGAAAAAAGTGGTGCCTCGTAGACAGGGGTTGTCACGCCTGACTCAACCTGGCACGTCTTGGTTACTGAGCTGACTCTACAGTTTGCTGCCGCGTCTGTCAAACGACCGTGACGGTTACCGGCTTCCGTGGGGGAACGCCGTAAAGCACCCTTTTTCAGGAGTTCTTGCTCCAATCTGTCCGTGAAGGCGAGAGCAGACCAGCTAACAATACTCGGTCCGCCAAACGTGTTTCGCCTTGTGGCGCCGGTAGTCTGTCCAAGGGAGACGCATTGCTGGCTTCACTAAGCGGTTAGTCGGAGCGGGCTAAGAGAGGCTATAAGGTCACTTCCCCCGCAGGCCGATCGTAACAATCTACAAATGCCCCTTTTCATGTGTAATAGCTTAATTGACTTGCTTGCACAACTTACCTAGAGCAACTCAAAATTAGTTCTCCGTTTACTATATTTGCTTGATACAATAAAATAACATCAATATATGAACATATTAACTCAGAAAACCTAATTTGGCTTATTTATTAACACCTTCGCACATTGTTATAGCTGGACTCTGTGAGATGTGTTGCAATTATGAAGCAGTGCTTTTCACCAGCACCCTAATGTCACAAACACTGATCACCTGCCCAGCTAAGTTGACAGCCATGGTTCAGCTAGTAAAACGCCGAGAGAAGAAAAGTCCACTAAATCTGAGAGCAACAATACTGCGATAACTTGAGAGACATGGGCTTATTATAGGCAGCATACCTCTTTTCACCTCCAGCAGAACAACAGTAACTAGTATTTCAGTAAAAAAATGAATAATTAGTAAGGATAAGTTACCTTGTTAATGCTAAGCGCCCACTCAACACATCTGATCTTCATGCATATCTCCCTTCTGCTTTAGTAATACAACTGAATTATTCGTAAAATACGGTCTAGGATGGTTGAACTAGCTTCCCTGGTATGTCCAAATTTTTTTTAAGTGATACAGCGTTTACAGCTTGCTTTTACTGACACAAATGCCTTGATTGCCCAGACATTCGAAGCAAAACGTATTGCTGCACCGCAAGCAGTTGTACCTCAGAAAGACACGGCAGAGCAGCCAGAGTGAACAATGTTTGGCACTATTATTATAAAAAAAAGCATGCAGGCCAAACAGTAAATATCAAACGTAGTGAGTCACTGCTATTAGCCCGAACGTTTAGTTCGGTATCCTAACGGAAGTTTTTGCTGTATCGCGTACAGTACAGTCTCAAGCCGGTACAAGCGTCAATAGAAGGTATGTGCGCAATTGAACGCAGTTTTAGTCTGCGCTTTTAGCGCAAGTAAACAAGAGGTTGTAAATGTCACACTGGAAATTACGATCACGATCGAGCGCATCGCGCTACCATTGAAATCGATCTCAAAGGACAGGTGATCTTTTTTCCCATTCACACGTCATTTTTGCCCCAAGATGCTGTTTGCTGGCCTCTTGAAACACCATTTTTACCCGCCGTGGTTGCTCAGTGGCTATAGTGTTGGGCTGCTGAGCATGGAAGCCGCGGGATCGAATCTCGGTCACGGTGGCCGCATTTCGATGGGGGCGAAAACACCTGTCTACTTAAGTTAGGTGCACGTTAAAGATCCCCAGGTGCTAGAAATTTCCGGAGTGCCGCACTGCGGCGTGCCTCATAATCAGAAAGTGGTTTTGGCACGTAAAAGCACAAAATTTAATTTTAAACAATATTCTTTGTTTCCGGCACCGTTGCCTCACTTCACTTTAACACCTACGCCAGGCAAACCAAACAAATAAAGTTACGAGGGGTTTGTCTCAGGAGTAAGTTAACGAGCATGCATGGACTCTTCAACATCCGTTGAGGGCAGGCTATCGCATGTCCAAGCGCATACGTGCACCCGAACCCAGGACAACTTCTTTGATGCCGACACGCGCGAAGCTTTTTAGATGAAGTGAAACAAATTCAGCGCAAATATACCCGCTATATGACAGCGCATGACGAGAACACAAGCGTATACCACACAGCGACAAATTTGAACCAATGCCTCCTTTGTTCGAACATGCCGAGAGCCAAGCGGTGTAAGCCCCCCACCCCTTCTGTTCCTCACTCACGATGCGTCATTCTCTGTTCCTTGGGGCCTCGATCCACCCTTGAGTACAAACCAATACATATTTATGGTGCACAGGGTGTTTTAGCTAACTTTGGCAAAGTATTTAAAATACAAACATAGGCGTTACGCCTGTCAAATAGGCGCGGTATTGCTCTGTGGCATATGGAGCACGTCCTGGTATTCTTTTTCCTATCCGCCAAGCTCGGTAATTAACATAGATTACTTAAATAACATTTTAATGAAAAGTCTAGCGAAAAATCTTCGCTAAATCTTCGCAGAAACATTGGACTATTTTAGCTACGATGAGATAACTGCCGAGTTTATTTTTTCCAGCCTTTCTTTAAAGCATGCGAAATTCAAAGAAACACCCTGTGACTGCTGGGTAACACGCCCTGCTTTTAGTGCTATGAACGTAAGTTGAACGAATTAGCAAAGGCTGCTCCGCGCACAGAGATAGATTGAACAGGCTGTCGGTGACTGCGATGGACGTTAATTGACAAAAGCGGTGTACCGTTTCAAGCAAAATTTTAAGCCACCAGATCTGTGCATGAAAGTGGTCAGGTTGTCTTGAGTCCGCCTTCGGCGACAGATGCTGTGGCTGGGCTGCGGTTCATGTACCGGGAATGTACTTTGCCCCTGTGGGACTCGAATGTTTTCACCATGTGGTGTTTGCGTTCATTGTCTCCAGACGTACGGATACATCAACAATCTGGGTTACCACGACGTGAACAGACCATGATGTACAATCCGTGGCTAGGCGTTGCATTTAGGAACTCATATGCCTTCCTAATTGGAATGGCGAACATCCCCAAGTGCGACACTTGGAGCAGCGACGAGACTCTCGCACACATTATCTATATCTGCCTGCAATATAGCAACCAGAAATTGTGATGTGCAGAGTGCTGGACCAATTGGGCAACTGTCCACCATCAGAACTAAAAGCCCGAACTAATGTCAGTACCTCCAAAGAGCATCCGCGCTGAAAGCCTTATTCGCGTTACTAGGGTTTCTGCGGTCTACGGGCCTTCGCGATAGACTTTAAGACCGCCACCCCTTACCGCTCTATAGTGCAGGCAGTTTCTTTATTGCTCGTCTCTCTTTATCCCTCTCTTTTTCTCTCCCTGTCCATTTTCTTTCTCGTTTAATCCCCCTACTTCTTCCTCACGTGAGTGCATTGATGCCAGCCGGAAATACCTCTGGTTAAACTCCCTGCCTTTTTATGCATCGTTTCTCTCTCTCACTTGTTCAACGGAAATGCGGACCCACGTGCTAAAGAGATATGGGACCGGAGGTAGCATGATTTCTATCTGCGTCCATCATCGCAGTATCAGACTCGACCCCCCATCATGTTTCTTCCGCGGTCCGAAAAGAAAAGAAAAAATGCCTGCGTTGTATCAAATGCTGATTCCCCTCCCATACCGCATTTGCACGTGGCGGCCGCTTTTTAGATTAAGAATAATATT
Source organism: Dermacentor andersoni (assembly GCF_023375885.2). Taxonomy (NCBI): domain Eukaryota; kingdom Metazoa; phylum Arthropoda; class Arachnida; order Ixodida; family Ixodidae; genus Dermacentor; species Dermacentor andersoni. The sequence goes on from NC_092814.1 coordinate 334,711,871, forward strand.
CTAGCAATTCGGCAACCTTTTCAACATACTGAAATAGAGAGTGAGACGGTATTTTATGCAGCGACAGATAGGTAGAACGCCCATCAAATATTCTCGTAACTGCTTCAGCTGCAAGTTTTGGGAGATCGCGTTGCAGCCATAAAACTGCCTTTCACAATATTCTGATGGAAAGCAACAATATCCGTCGCTTCTAAGTGCTTTTCGCAAACCCGGATGAAAGTGAGCGGAACGAAAAGCATAAACTTCTCTCCGAGGTATGGCAATCTTTCATCTTAAAGCGAAGCTGTATATGGCTAGCCGATTCGTCCGCCCGTCCGTCCGTCTCTCGGTCGCCTATACGGCGGTAACTTCTCCGGCGCAACCCCATGCTCATGCGCAAAAAAAAAAAAGAGAGAAAAAGAGGCGCGCGATTAGCCAACACCACATTGGTAGCACAAGAACTATTTACTCCGATCCATGACGTCACGCTACCTGACCCGACATTTCCATTGACAAGGCTGGTGTGACGAAAGCGCTGACGTCAAAATTACTGTTGCCTGCTCGGGAGCATCCCCATTGGATTCTATAGCAGTCGGGCCAGGTAACACGACGTCATGTATCGTAGTGAAAATGCCTTGTGCTATCTAGATGGTCTTGGATTAGTTGCGCCAGTATTGACGTCGTTGCTCCCCGTCGCCCCCGTCGCAGACGAGCGCGGGCGCAGCACTTTCTCTCCGGCTTCGAAATGGGTTGGCCAAGCGCCATACGTTGTTGTGCCATTACCACCAGCCCGGATTCCGAATCTACAAGATGCAGAATTTATCCTGCGAGCGCCCTTTGGACAAACCCGGGGCTGCGCCGAAAGGCACAGCGCCCTAATTCTCCCTTGACAAGTAAAGATGCTGAGCCGTCAGGCAGCGGTGTCCTGCGGAGAAGTGTACGCGAGCAACACGTCCAAACGTGCCACCAAGTGCCAGACAGCCCGGCGCCGCACCTCCTTTTCCTGGAGGTCACCGCGCGCGCGAACTTTGAACCGGGTGGCCAGCGCGGTCGCTGGTTGGACCTCTCGGACGACCGTCGAGTGCTGGCTTTGTATTGGGCCGTTTGACTGACAATGGTTTCTCGGGGCTTATAAGCCGCGACGCGCCGCCTGGAAAACCGGATCCGCCGACCCACCGGGAGCCAGTGCCGCTCTCGACTGGAGTGAGATGTGTCACGCGTTTTCGCCGGACGTCGCCGTGCGGGAACAGTCGTGAGCTCTCGGCCCCAGTGCCGATCCCTTCATGTCCTGTATAATGACCTGTATATAGTGTATAAAGTCCCTTTTGTTATTTTCACCGACGCCTGACTCGGAGTCTTCGCTACCAACGCTCTGTTACGAAACGGGTGACGAGCACTACGGGACCACCTCAAAGTCGTAATAGTGGTGGCACCGGTGCAAAGTCGTAACAACGTACTCCTTTGGAGCAGGCAGCATTTGATCAGCAACGCCGCGAGCAGAAGCGGGAAGGAGCTCACCCACGCCGTGCCAATGCTGCAGCCCGGGCAATAGAATAGGCTCGTGCAGCCAAGCGCAAGCAGCAACTTCGTACTGAGGATCCGGCACCCTACGAAGCCGTTGTTTAATGAAACATCGGGATTAACCTAGTGATAAACATTGAGGCCGCACGTTTCAGCTTCGCTGGTTAACCATCTGTACGGAGTGTTTGCACAGTGATTTTAAAGCGAAGCTATCTTTGCCTGTTTCTTCGACTTTCCCACTGCTGCTGTCTGGCACACCGCGTCGCGGGATGGTTCAGAGCGTGTCTATATATGAGAGGAGAGAGGCAGAGAGGAAAGACGACTCGAAAAACTCGTTTGGACGTTTGCGCCCAGTGGAATATACACAATACCTCTGGAGCTCCCTGCGCATCGCCACATTAGCCTCTGGAATCCGCCACTACGGCGTGCCTCATAATCAGATTGTGGACGTGACACGTAGAACCCCATAATTCTAATAAAGTTTAATAGAATGTCACGTTGCAATGTGCCATATCAGTCAATGAATGTGCTCATTCCTCTAAGAGGTTATGAAGTACGGCGCATAACTTCTCAAGCAAACACTTTCCTCTGTGTGCTCTGTGTACCACGCAGATAGACTGCCGCGTATGATGGTAACGTTAAACGTCAACCCACCACCCTCGTGCTTACCGAAACGTTGAAGAAATTAAACATTCGCCGTCAACATCGCCGCTAATTACCATCAATCAAAGTAAACAACACAGAAAACTTCACTTTCATCGATTCCCGCCGTGCGTGGGATCCGCATATTTCTTTCTCTCGCTGCTCAGCATTCGACGGAATAGCTAACAGCGGGACCTCGTCGTTGCGAATGTAGCAAGAAGCAGCCGATCACACAGCACCTCGTGCGCATCACCATTGCTGTTTGGTGCCCCGGGGTGCGCTAATTACCCCTTTCGGTGACTTTGGGGATCACAAGTACAAAAGCACCTACAATGGCGAATGACGACTGCCGCAACGCTAGATGCAGCGGCTGCTGTCCGGCTACGCCGCTCGTCGAATTAGGCCAGCGCTGCGGTGCGGCCGTTTGAGGCAGCAAGTTAGCCTGTCCCATAGCGTTACGCGGAAGATTCATAACCAGTAAAGCAAGGACATATGCTGGTATAGGTCTCGTGTTCAGGTGGCTTTGCTCTGCTGAAACATTCAGTGATCTGGAATGTTTACACCAGTGTTTCGAACCAAAACAATTTCATTGCGGTTTTCGTTTCAGTTGAGCGAAAGCGGTTCAGTTCCGGTTGAACTTCGGTGTGGAAAAAATAATGGTTAAGTAGGTTCGAACTGGTTTAAGTTCATTTGCATAAACGAAGATTATTTATGTAAAAAAGATTAAGCTTATTCTGTCCAAAAGGTTTACGTTGCTGCTAAGCTGGAAGGAAAGATTACGGGTGTTGCTTTTCAGCCCACAGGTAGTTAGTAGTTACAAATTAATTGTACACATCAAACAGAAATGCTGGAATCTATGTGAAGTAAAGCTTTAGGGAGAGAGAGGAAAACTTATTCCAGAAACGCAGAGCGTCCTCCAGCCTGTTCAGTCATACGGCGGACAAGCAACACATATGCGCTCAACTGTTTCAGGCACTTTGCAGGAATCACACTTTGTCGAGTCCACGCGTCGGATGCTATGAAAATATATTGTCGCTAGCAACACTTTGTTTTCACCTGTGAAGGAAGTTCGCATGGCTACGTTGGATGCCACACGGCGTCCGATATGTGCCATTGAGATCAAGCCTATACCTGACACTTCTCGCGATCTTGTTGTTGTGCCCAATGGGCTGCTGTCACTATCCGCATAGCCTCGCTGAGAAAACGTTTGCAGCCCGTCCTTGCCAATGGCATAGTGACAAGCATGCCGCGTAAATACAGGCCCTGGACCCGTATTCACGAAAAGCTGGTACGCTAGAATTGTCCGTAAAAAAAATTCTGCTAATCATGCGTGACATATCATTCGCGAAGCCGGTCAGCCAATAAGAAAGAGCACTTACTAACCAAACGCTTTGTAAATTGTGCCCCGGGATCTATCAGGCAAGAATACGGACGAGCGGCTAAAGTTTGTTCAAGGAACGCAAGGACAGGCAGAGCTTTGACTCCAGTGAGGCTGGCACTCTTTTCCAATTGGAGGCTTTTGTCACAGGCCACTAGACGCATCAAAAGAGCGCTGTTCGAGGTACATCGGAAAGCGAGACGATGTCTTCCATCCGAGTAAAGGAGTGCACTGCCTTGGCCCCACACCGACGCAAGATTACCACCCATCACCGACGCAAGCACCAGGCTACCTGTCATCCTTTATCCCGTAAGTTGCCAGCAATTGAGGAGACCGTACTCATGGTGCTGCTGCTTCTAAAATTGCGGGAAGGTGGTGTATATTTACAATAGAGGTAGCATAGTGCAGCCACAAGGGCAAGTATTGCATGGATTAAAAGATCGAGGTAAGGTGGCCAGCTTGAACCGAAAACCATTATTTTCTTTTCGCTTTTGCTACGGAGCGGGACAGATCGTAACGCTCCGGTTCAGTTCCGGTTTGAGCAAAAATTGCGCTTTTCTTGCGGTTTTCGGCTCAGTTCCGCTACGATACTCTGGTTAATACTTCCAAACCAGGAGGTCTCTGTATTCACGGGTTGCAACTGTCACGTTGATTCTTAGAGATCGTTTTTTATGTTATCGATGTGCAAAAACCCTTTGGGTGCTAAGCTGAATATGTATGTGCATGAGAGCCCGGGCTTTCCAACGAAGCAGCGGCCATAAAATAAATATAACGGCCAATATGAGACCAAAGCATGGGTACGTATACCAGCGCCTTGTGAGCGTTCGGTGAGTCTTTAGACGCATTGAAAAATACTTCAACCTCTTCATTCACATCTGATCTTGTAATTTTGCAAGCCGCCAAATTGTGTGTTTATTCTTCACATGGAACGCCCTATTGAATCATCACCACATTGTGAACAAAAAGTCCGTTATGCCTACTATTCACTCTTTAAATAAAGCACACACACTGAAAGAAAGTCGCAGTTCCGCCCAAAAGGCGAGGTATCGATTGCAATAGCAAATTACTAACCTGTACGAAGTAAGGATAGCAGCCTTATTGGTCCCATAAACTTGGAAGCATTCACTTACTAACTGAATTAACAAACATAGTGTCAGCGCGCACAAGCAAACATGAACACATCACGTTCGATAAGCGCGGACACGCTGCAAAACGCTGCACGCTGGGGCGAGCAAGCGCTGCGGCAGCCGGGAGCGAAGCGAGCTTCGTGCGGTCTATCCCTTTAATGCAAGAGCGGCGTGAACACAGCGCGCACAATGAGCCATCTACACAGGGCCGCTATCTTGTACACGTTCTAAAAGCTGACGTTCGATTTCGCGTCACACTATTGACTAGATTGGCCTAGGCCGTGATATCGACGCAGCCTGGACAATCGCGCGAGGCGAAATCGAATGTCGGCTTTTCAAACGTGTACATACAAGATAGCGGCCCAGATCACTTTCGAGACACGGCGCGCGGCCGTGCAATGTACGCACTTGTTGGCGAAGTCGAAGCCGCCCCCACCTCACTCCCGTGCTGCCTCTCCGCTTTCCTCCATATATGGCGCGCGAGATTGAGCTGCGATTGTCAGTTGGCCTTCCGCCCGGTCGGCGTATTTCCAATTGCTAGTAGGTACAGCGGGGCGTGGTACTTCCGGAGACGACGAACGTTTGTGCGCATGCGCGAGCACGAGCGGGTGCGAGAGAGTAATTGTGGGGAGTTTTGCTCCTTGAAGATACTACTCCGCCTAGTTACTACGGAGCAGTGTCTTGGCGCGCGTTGTATGTCCCTAGGCGCGCCGGCAGAAGTCGCGGGGCGCGGTAGTGCTGAACTTAGCATCGCAAGTTGGCGGCTCGACGCAATTATATTTATTCGATCATGTTTTTACTAATGAAAACAACGTGTCATTATTTTGCATTATTGGCGGCGCCTCCAGGACACCAAACAGGCAACAGGGACATCAAAGCTAGAAGCCGGACTGGTCCGTGAGTTGGGGCCGCAGAGGCCGAAGCGTGCCAGGGGGTGTTCGCATAAAAAATTGGCTGTCCGCGATACGAACAGCTGATCTTATACTCCCCTGGCACGCGCACGGGCCGCCCTGCTTCCAGCTTCGATCCCCCCGCTATCGCTTGGCTGCCCCAGACATCCTGCGCCACCTGCTTTAATATAACCTCAGGTGCTCTCCTGAGGCCTTCGTTTGCCGGTTACATGTGCCCTCCTGGAGCAGTGCTTGTAAAAAATCCGATCTATTGTCGTGACAAAAAAAGCGACCCGCGACTTATGCAACACCAGTCAGAACATTGTCCCTTCAGACACAGTGATCACCAAGCGGCGTCCGCGCCCACTGCCTCACCGCGCGGGCAGCCAGCGGCGGAGCGTATAAACCAACTCGACCGCACTCTGCAATGCCGGCATGTCTAGGGACAAGCGAATGCAACGCGCTCTAAGAAACCTCCTCCGTAGTGCCTAGGCTGAGTCATATATTCAAGGAGCAAAAGCCCCCAGATTTTCTCTCTCGCACCCGCTATTACTCGCGCCTGCGCAGAAACGTCGAGCGCCGTCAAAAGCGCCACGCCCCGCTGTACCTACTAGCTATTGTAAAAGCCAGTCGCGAAATGTGCAGTTGCTTCCGGAACAGAACGCCGCCCCTCCTCTCTCCCATCCTCCTGCAGCCTTTGGCGCGACCGAAGGCAGCGCGTTTGCTCTCCGCTTTATCCTGCGCGCGCACCAGATTCAGACGCGTTCGTCAGCGTCCCTGGCGTGCTCTCACTGGCACATACTGCATAAGACGCCCAGCCGGCGACGGCATTACCGCCGTTAGACTTCATATGGAGCATCACGGCGATGTTGACGGTGACACCGACGGCAAAAATGCGTATGGAGTGTCCATATAATTGCTACTGCAATAATAACTTCAATCGAATCGAAGGCGCGACCGAATCCTGTCTGGTCGAGTAAGATCATTAGAAATTAATATACAAAGTGACGACTTAGATAAAATGTGCTTAATAGACGCTTCCAATTAGCTTGATTTCTTCGCACTGAAGTTGATTGTTAGACTCCCGTAAAGAAGCGGAAACGTCTTTTAAGCAAGTTTTACCGAGTCTGAACAGTGTATAATAATTTGCCGCACTAGAACTTCATGCACTAGAAGAGAAATCAGTGAAAGAAGACACACACTAAACTGAATTACAAAAGTAAACAGGAAAAGGAGAAAGATGGATACTGGAATTTTATGCTTTTTCGAAGCGCAGGTGATATCGGTTACTACTCTACCGACGGCCGCATCTTCGTCTGCGGCCGCTTGAAAGAGCTCATCAAATGCATGGACCAGCAGGTGGCACCGGCTGAGCTGGAAGAGCTTCTGGCAAGAGACCCAGACGTGCTACAGGTGATCGTGGTTGGAGTGCCGCACCCACAGTACGGAGAGGCCCCTCGGGCATTCGTGGTGCCCCGGCGCCGCCTTCCTGGACCCGACGAAGAGGAGCGCGAAGCCGACAGGCTGAAGGAGCTTGTTGCTGGTATGCATTCCAATCACTCCAAGAAACTGAAGCCGTATACGTGTATGAAATAAGGTAGGATGCCTCGATGCCATCGTCGCTGCTTTCTGGGTGGAGCCACCTTTTGACCTAGGCCGCGCCGCCGAAACTTCGCGGGCGGCGACGTTCGTTCGAAAGTGTCTGGTGGTGCGTTGTAAGAAACCTAATTTTTAATACATAGCCTAGCGCAGTACAGACAGAGAAGGGACATGTTATTTCCCTGTTTTTCATATACCATGAACATAAGTCTATACCACGCTCCACAAATTTCGTGCTCAACTTCCGGCAGGTATATTGGACTGTGCGCGCGTACGGCATTCGGTAATGAATGAAATACGATAAGAACCAAATGTGGTCAGCCGCACTGCATACCTAACTACTGTGCCATGAACGAAATTATTGACATTTATCGAGCTATTTCAATTCCTCTAAGCATTTAAAATAACTATATACTGGGTTCTGACTTTATTGTAGTTCTACGCATCGACGCACACCCTGAGCTATCAAACACCGCTACGATAGCTATAATTTTCGGGAAATCTGTTGAACCATAGAAGTAGATTCGGTTTTAAAAAGTGCAGTGTTGAGTGGCGTTTCTCAGTTTGTCTTATCTAATGCTAGCCGCTCTGGCGGAACATTAACTGCCATCTGATTTCCCGAGTTCTGCTTCTATAATTTCCGTCATTCTTGCTGCTTTATAGTTAATAAGAACAACGTCTCACTAAGTCAATGCCTTCCCTTCAAAATTTTCAACATTGGCAATCTTCGTTTTGTCTCGCTGTGGAATCTGGTGTCTGTAGGATGCCGGGAAGCAATGCTGGGTCTCTGTGAATTGGCGGCACTTTCGCCACGGGTGGGCAGGGCGGCGACGCCTGCCCGCCCGGGCCGCTGTCTATTGGAGAGTTTAGGAAACGCGAGCGGTTTGCCTACGCAAGCCGCTTGCGTCCCCTTAACTAAAAGTCTCTATTGAAAGCGATCTGCGACGAGGACAACGGGGACAGGGTCCGCCGCGCCTTGTGCTGTCATGCCTTAGTTCGCGTTGACGCGGGACGCAGCACGAAGGTGAATTCCCGCGCTGCTGCCGCCGCGCTTTCTCCCTCCAACGTTTTGACAGCGAGTTTCCGCGGTCATCAAGCGAGATGTCTGCGTGTTTACTTCTGCGCGCGTGACACCATGTTATTAATTTAGTTACTCTGCCTATGCTTAGAAGTTTGTACGGGCGAAAAAACTACTATCCTTAGTACGTATAGCTGTCCACTAATTTGCTATGTCAATCGATGCTTGGCCTTTCGGACGAAACCGCGACATTTTTTTTCTTAAACAGCTTGATCCGCGTTAGCTGGGACATACGCTATACACTGTAAACGGAAATCACTCCGAGGTGGGAGTATACTGCTTGTCCTCTAGTGACCCCCCCGTTCGGAGTTTATTATGCTCCGTATGATCGGAGTAGAATTTTTACTCCGTACGAGCGGAATTTTTGCGTGGAATTATGGGAGTTTTTTTTTCTGTTTTTTTTTATTTTTTACTTTGAAATTGACGGAGTTTTCATCATCAGCCTGATTACGCCCACTGCAGGGCAAAGGCCTCTCCCATACTTCTCCAACTACCCCGGTCATGTACTAATTGTGGCCATGTTGACCCTCCGAACTTCCTAATCTCATCTGCCCACCTAACTTTCTGTCGCCCCCTGCTACGCTTCCCTTCCCTCGGAATCCAGTCCGTAACCCTTAATGACCATCGGTTATCTTCCCTCCTCATTACATGTCCTGCCCATGCCCATTTCTTTTTCTTGATTTCAACTAAGATGTCATTAACGCGCGTTTGTTCCCTCACCCAATCTGCTCTTTTCTTATCCCTTAACGTTACACCTATCATTTTTCTTTCCATAGCTCGTTGCGTCGTCCTCAATTTAAGTAGAACCCTTTTCTTAAATTGAGGACGACGCAACGAGCTATGGAAAGAAAAATGACGGAGTTTTATCGAGGTGCAACGGGAGTATAAAAAGAGGCATCGCGTGAGTTTGCGCGAACATGTTTACATGCAGAGGCTGCTGTTCAAATTTTGAAATATGCACCGAGACCGCGTCGAATTCGACGTAACAAGTCAATGAAAGCACATATATCATGACATACATAAACATTTCAGAAACGCCCAATGCAGAAATTTTAAAGACATCCCACGTACACGCGATACTCAAGAAGCAACGGTGCCAGTATATATAGCCACGATACTGTGTGCCTCGAAACCGCCTAGGGAGCAGCTGTGCTGTTTTCAGAATTACGACTCACATGCTCGTTCATACGAGATCTGCCTCTCTGACATTAACAGAATACCTTAATCAACACAAAACTGTTAATTCAAAATGGTGAGTCAAAAAAAGTTAATGGCGTAATTTTTCAAGATTATCATGCCATTCTGTGAGTGCTGAAGCGTCTTCGCACACTGCCGGCGTTCGCGGCCAAAAAGTAGTGCGTTAGTTACAGTAAGCAAGAAAAATGTAAGAGCATGTGCTGCATGGCAAAATTAAATTTTTGCGATATAGTGGTAGCGTAGCAAGAAATTATTACGTGTGAGCATGACCCGCAGCAGCCGACGTAACACCGAAAAATGCGCAGTCATACATTTTATACACCGCACTACTTTCTCTGCGTCCAAACAATCTGTCTCGGTTGCGAAAAGGAGCTACATCGCTGATCTGTCGAGTGAATCCCTAAACTCGGAGCCCGCAGGCATGCGTCTAAATCAGTGTCTCGGATAGAGCGTAATGTTAATGCAATATCGGAAGCAACGACGTGACCAAAACCTATATATATATGCGCGATAACAATTCAATTCACATCGCTCAATAAGAAGCTTTATTTTCAGTACGCATACTTATGTCCTACAAAAGGCCACAAAAGCGCTGCTGCGATATTTGAAAGATACAGGATTGAGTCAGCGTCTGTGATCCGGACTGAGTGACTGAACGATATCCCCGGTGGACTTTCTCTTCTTTCTTTAATCTTTCCGTCTTCGTTTCCCTTTCCCCAGTGTAGGGTAGCCAACCGGGCTCAGTCCTGGTTAACCTCCCTACCTTTCATTTATCATTTGCTCTCTCTCTCTCTATGTCCTACCGTTTTTCTTCGGGCGAGGATATCCGTTCACAGATACATAAAAAAAGTTGCTTGCACTCCGGTCTTTCTCACTGGCAACACAGCACCGCAACGAACTTGGGTTACGCCATTCATGCGCGACTAGCACGGATATCGTCGCTCGAACAGTGGCTGCTGTTGCCATTGTTACGCGGTCATTTCAAACACTACACTGGACGTTGTCACCATGTACTCAAAAGGACATAATAGTCGCATTTCACGTACTGAAGAACACAAGACAGGGTGACGCAGCACGAAAACACAGCCAGAACGTGAGCCGACATCACGAGCCAGTGAGCAGCTTCGAGGTATACCTAAGCCTTTTTCCGCACTTGAAAACGTGGCTCTTGCAATCATCGTTGTCAGCAAAGTGATCACAGCTAATGTAGTTGAAGCTGAGATACAGTGAGCTTCAGGCATGCCTATAACACTTTCTGGAAGGAAATACGGGAAACAAATTGACGAAATGCTGTCACGGAACGACACTTCACACACGTAAACAAACCGTCAGCCATGAGCACTGCCCGCTCCGCCGAACGAGCCCGGTCGCTGGCGAGGCGCACAGCCTCATGGGAAGCGCCACGTGACCAACCTGTATCGGCGGAGGGGAGTTTTTTAAAACTCCCTGTCGGAGTTTCACGGGAGAACAAGATTCTTAAGCGGAGTAAAATCGCGTCATGTCGCCTTAATACTCCCGCAGCTAGCCAGCGGAGTGAAACGAGGGCATGGCGCTGTTTTGCTCCCATACATCGGAGTAAATACTTGAGGAGGGGAGGTTTTAGGGCACATCACCTCTTAAAAACTCCCAGGTGGGTTTATTTTCGTTTACAGTGATAGCTGGCATAATGCTGTCAAGTGCTAGTTCGAGCTCTGTATGGCTGTGAGAGCCCGTTAGTAAAGACTAGTAAGTGCTCAATTGCTTTCGATCGCATGGTTTTCGTTATAAACGTGTTTGCTGACGAAATAATAGCATTCACGGCCGCAATTCCAATACCACGGCGTATTACTACCAAATTAACGATTATTATGATGATGAAAAGAATATTACCCTCCGTTCTGCTACACGCGCATTTGTCGGAAAGACAGACGACAGAGCTGCTTCATTCGGACATTTCTTTGCAAAGCAATAATTATGAGGTGCAAGCAAAGGCTGTGAGGCTCGCCAACGCCGCGCTGCACTTGAGCAACGCGAACTCATCCGCCAATGTGCGCGGCACTCTCGAGAACTGGTTAAGAAAGTGCTGCCAACTCAAAAGGTCCGGCTTGACACATATGTCACTTATCAGCATAGAGTTCTTATGACCGGACCATCGACGAGTGTGAACCCGTACAGTGGACACTTAGAGCCGATGCTAGCTCTAATGGCCCACAGTTTATTGTAGTTGCTCCTGTGGTTAGTTCAATGAGGGCCGACTGGTTTTCAAATTCACGCCTTCCATGCAGGGAACGCGGTTCTGAAGCCCCTGTCAACCGCTATTCGCCAGATGCAAATATGCTCTTCTTTTACTCTGTTTCCGTTAAACCGTGATAGCCCTTCATGCCATTTCATTCAGCATTATTTGAGTTTGTCGGGGATGTCATAATCATGGTTCGATGGAACAGGCAGTAGCCAGAAGGAAAGCTTTCATTCGTACCCATCCAGGAGTGCATGCCGATTTTGCAATGTACAAGCAACATAAGGTTGCATAAATTTTGTTTAAGTAGAGGATATTCCACAGTTTAGAAGCTTTTGAGGAAGTATATATGCAAAACAGATTTTTTTTTGCTTCTAATAGTCATGAAAGGCTTCTTTATTTCCCGCCAATTTTGCCCACCACAAGCACCTGCACGGCGGTCTACAGTTCATGGACTGCCTACCGCAGACTGGAAGTTACAAAGATTCGCGCATTGCACTTAGGGAGCTGTACATTAAACAGAACAGATGCGCCAACAAGCGATGTTAGGATGGCTGAAACATGTTTCCGTACCATAGTTTATTCTACGTTTCGTGGAACACTCAGTTTACTTGCACACTAGAGAAATAAATAAAGGGTGACGTCACTGCGAAAGAAGTGCCGTATTTTCTTCCCCCAAGCTTCGCCGTTGAAAAGCCGGAAAACGGGGTCTGCTGGTCACATGGTTATTGACAAGGCCTGCGCACTTCTGCATTTAGCGAGCTGCCCACACATATGAACCTTTAAAACCTAGTCAAGAAGAGAAATAGTTCATCCACCACGGTGCCGTAGCAGCTTTTACGTTTCACCACTAAGCCCCAGGGCGTGGGATCAGTTCCCGGCCACGGCGGTGTCATTTAGATGGGGGAGAGATGCAAAGCGCTCGTGCACTTTTCATTGGATTCACTTGAAAGAACCTCAGGTGGCACGTAAAACACCCGACTTTAAAGGATATAGTTGAGGTCCTATGAATAAAAACATGCAGTTTAGCTCGTAACGCGAAGCAGTGAAGCAATATGTGCTAAAATATGTTGCGCAATAACCCTTATGGCCCAACCACTGCCACGCGTCGGCAAGCTTCGGTACGCGCCGGCAAGCGAACGCTTCGCTTCGCGTCGGTCGGGTGAAGAGGGCGCGCAGCCACTGGACACAAGCTCTGACGCGCACCGACGCTCGCTTCTCGGCTGCGGCGCACTGCTGCTGGACTATTTTGTCTTCATCCGTCAAAGTCCGGCCTAAAACAGCCTGCTGTAAACTAAGCTTGAAACAATAAATTAGTGATCTTTATGTTCCTTTTGGTATGAAACACGTTATATTAATCAATGTATGCCTACCGCAACAGTTTCTTTCTATATTTGAAGTAACAATAGTGCACAAAATATCGACATCAGCACTCTCGCTCGCACATCGTCTGTCTTACAATATCGCTTTGCAAACACCTGCACGACGATGCCATATGAATAAATAATGAATGAATGAATGAGCTTATTTCCCCTGTTTACAACAGAAAGGAAGCAGAAGCTAAAGGCCATGTGGCCTGACAAAGGCTTCTGCTAGCACAGCGATTCGGCACGCACGCCGTACGCAGCAACATGCATCATACAGACATACCAAAATCAACTGGAGTGTCGCGAAACAGAATATTATTTTCGTGAAACAGAACATGTCTACAAGAAATATGAGAAACCAACAGGATACTCAAAGTACGATACATTTCGTTTCAGACCAACTAAAACCTGAAAACAAAAGAAACAAAAGACTGACAATTTATACTGCGGTTCTAATCAGACAATATATCAAAAGCTGTTGTTCCATTTCACTTTCGGTAGCTCATTGCACAGCCTAAGTAAGAACTAGGAGTGCAAAGTATCATTGAAAAAAATCTGTGTTAGAAATATTGTCACGTAGTAGTGACGGTGAAAAATGATGCAGTCTCAATCGCAACGATAGTGGCGAGCAATGTTCGCAATCGTCGAAAATCTCATCTGCGGGTCAAGCGTGTGGTTTTCGTACATCAGCCGTCGAAAGTTCCAGCGTATTGGCTGGTGCCCGCGCGCCTTCGAGAAACTGCTACACAATTCGTGTCGCGTGTTCAATCAGATTATACAAGGTTCGTCGACAACAGACAACCGACACAACCATCAATAACATTCGCGAAACTTCCGATACGTGCAGGCACATCTTGCACCGAGCGATAACGCTTAAAATTTTTTAGCCGCTGAAATACGCTCACCGGATACAGATAAAGTATCCGCGTCAATATAATTATGCCTGTTGCTGGTGCATGAAAGAAACGTAAAAAAGTTGGTCCTGAGAAAATCAGCACAAAAGAATTGAAACATCTGTAGCACTCACACAGTAAAAAAAAACATCTAGAATAGCTAAAATTTACGTAATTCATAGCTTGTCTCCTCTCGATTTTTGATTCTATCAAATCTTGCCCATGGAGCACCTCATATATTATTATAGGCTATTGATCAGGCGGCCTTCACATCGAGTGTATTGCTAGAAAAAAATTTCGCAGCGTAAAGGCCATGTTCTATTGTAACGGGTTTCGATATGTCAATTTTGTCTTTCTGGACAATAATGAAATTACATACTGTCAGATAATAGAAGCTTGAGAATCGGACGGTTTTAATGGGTGTTTTCCGTGGCCCTTTGCCAAGTCGTACTATTGAAGCGCTTATTCGAAAGTATGGGAGCAGCTCATTTGCATAATATCAGAAATATATATATAAACAGGTTATTTTCACAATTTATACACTTCGTCACCACAAAAAAACACCAGTTTATTGTCTGCAGGGTGATATGATATTTTGACTGAGAAAGACATTCAATTTGTTCTGTGAGGCACGCAATAATTCCTGTGGTATATTATGTCATTGCACAACACTGGATATCGTAGCCAAGCATTATTAAAACTCGGAAGAAATTATTAATAGCACAATGCATATGATCAGGCACATACAATTTTATTAAATTTTCTTAATTCATGCCTTTCTTTAATTGCACAATAGCTACTGCACTGAAATGATATACTAGTACATACTTAAAAAGCACAATTTCACACTACAATAAAATCACTCAATAAAATTTTTATTATAGTGCCCAGGAACAGCTAGAGGGCATTCGTATTGGTGCACTTAAAGAGCAATATATGAGGCAGAATGTACAGAAAACATGAATGTGGTTGACAAAAAAATGCGAAATAGAGAAACAAATAGGAAAAAAGAAAACGAGAAAGAGTACAAGGGAGTTAATCATACATGATTATCTACAGATACGCAAAACACAGCAAATGAACTCTGAAGCATGTCAATACAGGCACAGTTCTTATTATGTGTTTCGGAGACGAGTCATATATATCATAGTCTTGCAACAAGGCCAGGGAAAGAATGTGCAATGCTGCCTGGTATACTGTTGCGGCATGAACAAATGCATATGATCAAGAAGCTTCGGGAAATGCATAATGTCATGGACCACCTTATACAGGAACAAAAAGTCTTGAATCTAGAGGTCCGAGTTGTGGTATACTTGAGAAGGCTCAACTGTGGTCGCCAGAATGGGAAAAGTGGTGCTTGAAGATAGATATCAGTTTATTCTGGACGCGTTCAATTAGGTCAGAATTAGATTTGCACGTTCCACCCCCTCCTACAGAGACATAGTCTAGTAGTGGAATGCACATTGAAGAATACAATTTCAGAAACACAACTGGTGAGTGGAAATCATGCAATATACAGCATGTGAATCCAAGAGCTTGGAGGTGATGTTGTGTAATTATCTGGGTGAAGAGAAGTTTAGCATTTTGTCGAAGTACACACCTAAATCTTCCATTTCATCGACCCTCGGCAGTGGAGCTTAGCGTAGGGTGTATGAAAATTGCACATGGTGTGTTTTCGCATATAACTTAGTGCCAGAGTATTCGAAACATTTACAAGTACCTTATTGTTTCTGCACCAGTTTGAGAGTAAAAAAAGTGTCTTTTTGGAAGTCAGGGGGATGCGACGTGGAACACTGTTGACAGTCTCAAATAGTTTTAAGTCGTTGGCACAAAAAGCCACGCTGTTCATTTATTAAAATGCTCTTATCACAAACAGAAAGCAAGGAATGCAATACCGATTCAAACACTTTTGACGCACTGCAGAGGATAGATATAGGCTGGCAGTTAGGAACTGTACATATAGCACGGATTTGTACACGGGCAATGTCCATGCTACCTACCGAGTTCTAGAAAGCGTGCTACACTACAGAGAACTATTGAAGGTGCTTGTAAAAACAGGGAACAAGTATGCTTACGTACGTCTTAACCCTTTCAGACGCCACTTTATCCCGCGTATCCAGCTTTTCTGGACACGAGGGTTTAGTTCGCGCGAGTGCCACCACGTGGCGTACTGACCTTAAACTTTTCAAACTTCCCGCGGTGACGCCATGAGGACGTCAAAACAAAAAATAATAAAAAAATATTCATGTGCATTGCATTTCGCCACAATGCTTGTCCCGTCAGCGTTATCAGTGTTCTTGTTAAAGCGTAGCCGCACGTCGCCTGGAAATGACTCATCATCCTAAGAGCGGTTAGTCGCGACGAGCGATGATTGATTCTGGATTGGTACAGTTCGATGATTGATACAGTACTTTTTCTCTTTTGTTTTCCCTTTTCTTTTTTCTTTCTGATGCTACGGAGTAAACAAGCTAGGGTAACCGTCAGAAGCACTCCGCTGCAGCCTTTCTTAAATCGTCACACATTCTTAACGTCCGAACATCGCAATGCGTCTGCGAAAGATGCCGCCATGGACGGCTTTTGATTTTGACCTATCGATTTCGTTAAAGGGACCCTGAAACGATTTTGACGATTTTCTACAAACGTGCGGAGTCGCTAGAGTAGGTCCTTCTGATCATTAATTGATTTATATAAGTGCTCCGCGGAAAGCGTGTAATTTATTATAAGGTTTTCAAAATGCACATCACTGCTGATCTCAGCACACTGCTCGGCAAAATTTTAAGCCGCCCTGCCGATATGACGCAAACCACCCAATTGACGTCAGTGGGGCGAACTATCAAATTGGCTGCCCAAGGCGCGTGGTCGATAATTTTTCCAACTTTATGGTAAACAAATCATGTTCGTAATAGTTGGAATGTTAGTTAATTTGTTTTTATAAAAAGAAAATAACATAAAGAGAATGCACAACAACAATTTTTTAATACATTTAAGCACTTCCAGCACACAAGTGTCGTCTCCTTGTGTTACAACTTGTTTCGTCTTTGACGAGAGCTCCGCGGTCAGTGTCGGTCTGTCTTTTCGTTAGCACAATTAATCATCATTGTTGCGTTGTAGGCTGCAGACGTAGCGACTGGAAATATGTCAAGTTTCGACATCATGTCCCTCTGCAAGGCAGCAGAAGAGCGGAGTGGCTGCAGCACATCGGACTATCGGCATCCGATCAGCGCCAGAGAGAGAGAGAGATAGAGGAAAGAGGAATGGCAGGGAGGTTAACCAAAGGGAAGTTCCGGTTTGCTACCTTAGCTCGGGAAAGAGGGGAGAGGTAAAATGATAAAGTCGTGTCAGGATTGGGGCTCAATCCCATCGCGCGTGATCCGTTGTCAAGGTTGGAGTAGGGCATGAATTAGAAGGTAGCTGGCCCATGCCGTCGTCCAACTTATCCACGCTGAGGACGTTGATGAAGGGAAGGACTGCTTCTCATCGAGAAGAAGGAATATGGGTTTATTTACAGTATCTATATCAGTCTAACATGACTGTTTGAGAAAGTACATCAGTCTAACATGACTGCTTGAGAGAGAATGTCCTGAGCAGCCGCACAAGAGCGGTTTTTAAACACTCGGTCCTCTCCCGATACAAGGTGATGCGAACGTTCGTTTAGTCATCGCAAACTAGCCGCCTCTCCGCGGCACGGTTTACACACACACACGCACACACGCATACACACAGGGGCGATGGTCCGGAGCCGACGTCAGAGGGGCTTCGAGGAACTCGGGAGCTGTTCCGGGTAACGCGTTGTCTTGCGTCTTGGTCGGTGCGTGGGAACGAGAGCAAAACGGCGTTCCAACGGCAACTCGCGCACCCGTAGCAGATCAGGTCCGCATTGGGGAGTTTGGTAACAATAGTTGGCCCCCCGAACTCATTCCGTAACAACGGCGATGAGGCTAGAGGTTGGCGGCGGTTTCAGCACAAAGCCTGCTTCATCGAACGCATCCTAGCTGAAGCGACGGAGAGTGGGGGATGCGCGTATTGTTCCCCGACAAAAAGTCGATTTAGTCACGCTGTGGCTAGAGGTTGGCGGCGATGCTCCCGGGATGTTGCCTCCACAATCGCAATGGGTTGGCAAAACTTTGCACTGCAGCTGGCCGTTCTTAACAGCGCCTCCATGTCCCGGAAAATCTCGACTGTCTAGCGCAGATAACCGCTGGGCAGGAAGAGAACGGCTGGTGGCCAGGGGGTGATGTCTTGGCTCGCAGTAACCACTTGTGCAATGATGTCACCGCCCCAAAACATCCAACAAGGACAGGCAACTGGAAAATGAACCCCACAACAACGCTCTGCGCCGAGATGACGTACCTTGGCCCTCACTTTAGACAAGCTAGGCTTCAAAAAAAAAAAAAAAACATGGGTGCAGAAACAAAAAAATGCTGCATTTCGCTATGCCAATTTCTGAAGCAATTTCGTGCTGACAAAATCGGCAATTATGGAGGGAATCCTGCTAAATGAGAGGGGATCTTCTTGGCTTAACAAAATTAACACTAGTAACCCTAAAATTTAGGCGGGACCCTAAAACACAGAATTCCAATTAGCCTGCTCAAACCATCCGCATTGCTATGCAACTTTCCCTTCTTATATCTAACGGAGAAGTTGTACTCTTGAAGAGTGAGGCTCCATCGGAGCAAGCGGCCATTTTTGTGTGACATTTGATTGAGCGATGTCAGAGGACAATGGTCGGTCTCGAAGATGAACTTCGCTCCGTACAAGTAAGACGACAACTTCTGGGCGGCCCATACTAAACAAGCGCATTCCTTCTCTGAAGCGCTGTAGGCTTCCTCTCTTACATTTAGTTTACGGCTGGCATAGAGGATAGGATGCTCTTCGTTATCGTCGCCGACCTAAGTACCACGCCCATACCTCTGTCGCTTGCGTCGCATTGAACTATGTATTCCTTTGCGTAGTCTGGCGCGCGAAGCACAGGACAAGAAACCAATAGCGTTTTCAAACTTTGGAAAGCGTTCTCTTTGTCCTTATCCCAGTGTACGTTACTCGGTGCTTCCTTTCGGAGGGCGTCCGTTAATGGACTTGTCATTTGCGAGTAATTCGGAATGTACCGCTGATAGTACCCCACAAGTCCCAAAAATGAACGAACGTCTGTTTTCATGCGTGGCTGAGAAAATTCTCCAATCGTAGCTATTTTCAGCTCGGCCGGCCGTCTCATGCCCTGGCCGACAACATGGCCCAGATAAGTAACCTGCGAACAACCAAACCTACACTTTTCCGCTTTCATCGTTAAGCCGGCTTCCTCAACCGTGAGAACACCTGTTTGAGGTGCGATACGTGTTGTTCCCAGCTGTCCGAAAAAATTGCTACATCATCAAGATAGGGCAAGGCGAACTCCTGCAAGTCTTTTAGGACAATATCCATTAACTTAGAGAAGCTAAACGGCGCGTTCTTGAGCCCGAAGCTGAGGGCGAGAGGGCAAAAAGTGCCTACAGGTGAGATGAATGCGGCATAGCGGCTGGCACTGTCTGAAAGGGGAACTTGCCAGTACCCCCGCACGAGATCTAGAGTTGAAATGTATTTAGCAGCGCTAGCTCTTTCAATTCGTTCCTCAATGTTGGGTATCGGGTACAGCTGATCCCTAGTGATGGCATTTAACTTCCTGTAGTCAACACATGGACGAGGGTCCTTGTCAGTGGTTTCTGCAAGTATTAGCGCTGACGTGTAGCCACTCTCAGCGGGCTCAATATTTCCCAACTCTAGCATGCGCTGTATCTCTGCGTCCATAACCTCTCTCTGTCTTGGAGACACCCTGTAAGACTTTTATCTCACTGGTTCGGTTGATGTCCGCTCAATTTCATGCGTTATTAGTTCGGTTCTATCTGGCCGATCGCTCAATCTGTCGAGATATTCCCCTAACACCTCTTTTAGCTCATCTAGCTGCTCGGGTCTTAGAGCGTGCGAGCTTACCGAGTGTTCTACTACTTCTTCTAGGCCGATTTCAGAGTTGGAGGTCGCCCTATAATCCTTATACTTGGTACTAGTGCCATCCTGCTCTTTGATGGTATAGTTAACGACTCCGCTCCACTCTACATACGGCTTCATCAAATTGCAGTGATATATCGTCGCTTCCTTCCTGCGACCGGGCATTTTCAGAGCATAGTATCTGAAAGTTTGTGCAACACTTTAACGGGCCCGTCCCAGTGAACTTCAAGCTTGTTCTTTCTTGAAGGTTTGAGGATTATTACCTGGTCTCCGGCGTTAAACGTTCGAAGCCTCGCATTCTTGTCCTAATAGAATTTGGCGTCCTTTTGAGCTACTCCCATGTTCTTTCCGACTAGTTCTTGGGTTGCGCTTAGCCGTTCCAACAAATTTAGCACGTATTCAACCACTGTTGGACTCTCCCCTCTTTCCTCCCACATCTCTCTTAACATTCTCAGTGGAGAACGGAGTGTCCTCCCATACACTAGTTCTGCTGGTGAGAACCCTGTCGCTTCATGTGGAACCGTTCGCAAAGCAAACAAAGTTGCCGGCAGACAGTTCTCCCAGTCCTCCTTGTGCTCGTAACAGACCGCAGGCAAAACTCGCTTAAGGACTGAATGCCACCTCTCTACACTGTTTGACTGAGGGTGATAGACAGAACTGGGTATTAACTTTACCCCGCACTTTTGCAAGAATGTGGAAGTCAGTGCGCGCGTGAATACTGACCCTTGATCTGCCTGAATTTCGGCTGGAAACCCAACTCGTGCAAACACTGTCAAAAGCGCGTCTACTACTTCGGTGGAGCAGAGCTCTTTCAGAGGGATTTCTTCTGGAAACTTTGTAGCCGGACAGAGCATGGTAAACAAGTACCTGTAGCCCGATTTAGTTTTTGGAAGGGGCCCTACCGTGTCTATTACAAGTCGTCTGAAAGGCTCTGTTATTAAGGGCACTATCTTCAGTGGAGCTTTCCATGTCTCTCCAGGTTTACCAGAACGCTGGCAGGCGTCGCATGATGTTACAAAGTTTTCTACGTCTTTGAAACAGCCAGGCCAGTAGTATTCCATAAGCAATCTTTCCTTTGATTTGTTTATGCCTAGGCGGCCGGACCACCCATTTCCATGACAGAGACTCAAAAGGTCCTCCCCATACTTAGTAGGTACGACTAACTGATCTAAAATCCTACCCTTTCGATGTCTGTAGTGCCGATACAACAATCCTCCTCTCTCATGTATCGTCGCGTTGCGCCTAGCAATCCCTTCTTTAGCTGTGTCATGTAATTTAGCTAAGCTCCCATCATTCTTTTGCTCGGCTGCCAATGACTCTCTATCCACACGTAAAAGCTCATCAAAGTTCTTGGAGGCCGGTGATAATAACGACCCTGTCTCACTTGTGAGTGCGTCAGCTTGCTCTTCCCGCAGGCTTGAACTTTGACACTCTAGTGCTACGCTCTCATTGAACTGGTCAGCTGGCAGGCTTTCCTCAACTGTTTTTTCATCACTCGAGCCTAGCTCGGATTCGGTCTTTGCAGTTATCTCCTTTGCTACTTCCGCTGGAGCAGCTTGTGCATTTTCGGCCGAAAGCGACGAGATTTTACGAGCTTGGCCTCGCGTCAATGCCTGTACTACGCCCTCTCCCAGTTTAAGCCCTTCATATCGCAGACTACTGATTTGAACGATTCGAAAAGATGTAAGGGTACTGCAGTGACAAAAATTTGGAAACTGCAGCCTCAGTCTCAAGCTCCCCGAATGGTCCACTGATTTTGACTTTGGCCATGGGCAGACACACGCTGTGTTCTTCTGCAACCTGTTTGATCCATGCTACTTCTCCGGTGAAGTCACCTACCGCCACGTAAGACCGATGGGCAATGTCCATCGTGGCGGCACTGTCTCTTAGCACTCGGCATGGTTTGCCATTAACTTGCAGGTCGTGAAGATATGGAATTAAAAGTTCCATATTCTCGTCTTTTTCCTCCACGTAGGAGAAAACTACGCTAGGCTTCCCGCAGTTTACAGCTATATGTCCCAGTTTGTGGCATTTACAACAGTGGATCGGCCTAAAAGATTCGAATTTTCTTTTCTGTTCCTTTTGTGCGGTTTCCCCGTTAAGTTTCTCCTCGTTCTTTTCTGCGGGCTTTTCCTCCACGTCTACAGGCTCCGATCGTCTAGTCTGCGAACCCTTTTTTGAACGGAAAGGGTTTCCGCGGTCCATTTCGACCGTCCCAGTTTCCGTCCTCGGCGTTCAACTTTCTACGCGTTGCGTACTCTTCGGCTAATTCAGCCGCCCTTTCCGCAGTGTTTACATTCCCTCTGTCTTGCACCCACAGTTTCACAGCTTTGGGGATGGTTTTATAAAACTGCTCTAGACACATGCATTCAATGATTATGTCTCTGCTGTCGTACGCTTCCGCGCTTTTCAGCCACTCGACTAGGTTGGCCTTTAAGCTATATGCAAACTCCGGATATCCCTCGCTATCTTTCTTGCCTGTGCTCCTAAACCTTTGCCAAAAAGCTTCGGCTGAAAGGCGGTATTTCTTCAGGAGACTAGCCTTAACTTTTGCATAATCATATGCATCCTGTGCACTCAATCTAGCAATTACTTCCGCCGCCTCACATGGCAACATAGAGAGCAACCGCTGTGGCCATGTACTCGGGCCGAAGTTCATCTTTTCGCAAGTCCTTTCAAAATTGCTTAGGAACAAGCCTATGTCGGTCCCGACCTCAAATGGCTCTAATAGCCTGTTCATGCGGTACGATTCTGCCTCACTTGATCGTCCCAGAGCGCCTTCACTTCCTTGAGACAACTCCAAACGTTTGCTTTCAAGTTCAAGTTGCATTTTTCTTAACTCGCGATCTTTATCGCGTTCCTCTCTCTCTATGTCGCGTTCTTCACTTTCTCTTTCCCGTTCTTCTCTATCCCGTTCTTCTCTTTCTCTGTCCCGTTTCTCTCTCTTTTTCAGAAGTTAAAACCCCATTTCAATTTCTTCCTCACTTGCCTTTTCGGAAATTAGCGCCAATAATTCCGATTTTAGCATTTCCTTGCGTACATCTAGGCCAAGTTCCTCACCAACAATCAACAATTCGTCTCTCAGCAGTGTCCTTAACTCCATGATTGCTGCTTTACTGCCTTGGTCCTGCTCGCTAAATCTAGCTAGGAAAACACAACCTAGCTAACACTCAACAATCTAGCTTCCCTACTGTTCTAAACAGAACAACCACAAAATGAAGCCTAGAGAGTCAAAGCAAGAACCAAGCACTCACCGCAGTCACAGCACCATGTCGCAAAGTCCATCTCACCGCTGTCAGCCAGTTGTCAGGATTGGGGGCTGAATCCCATCGCCCGTGATGCGTTGTCAAGATTGGAGTCGGGCTTTAATTAGAAGGTAGCTGGCCCATGCCCGTCGTCCAACTTATCCACGCTGAAGACATTGATGAAGGGAAGGACTGCTTCTCATCGACAACGAGGAATATGGGTTTATTTACAGTATTTATATCAGTCTAACATTACTGTTTGAGAAAGTACATCAGTATAACATGACTGCTTGATAGAGAGTGTCCTGAGCAGCCGCACAACTGCGGTTTTTAAGCACTCGGTCCTCTCCCGATACAAGGTGATGCGAACATTCGTTTAGTCATCGCAAACTAGCCGCCTCTCCACGGCACGGTTTACACACACACACGCACACACGCATACACACAGGGGCGATGGTCCGGAGCCGACGTCAGAGGGGTTTCGTAGAACTCAAGAGCCGTTCCGGTTAGCGTGTTGTCTTGCGTCTTGGTCGGTGCGTGGGAAGGAGTGCGAAACGGCGTTCCCGCGGCAACTCGCGCACCCGTAGCAGATCAGGTCCGCTTGGGGAGTTTGGTAACAATAGTTGGCCCGCCGAACTCATTCCGTCACAACGGCGATGAGGCTAGAGGTTGGCGGTGGTTTCAGCACAAAGCCTGCTTCATCGAACGTATCCTAGCTGAAGCGACGGAGAACGGGGGATGCGCGTATTGTTCCCCGACATAAACTCGATTTACTCACGCCGTGGCTAGTGGTTGGCGGCGATGCTCCCGGGATGTTGCCTCCACAGTCGCAATGGGTTGGCAAAACTTTGCACTGCAGCTGGCCGTTCTTAACAGCGCCTCCATGGCCCGGAAAATCTCGACTGTCTAGCGCAGATAACCGCTGGGCAGGAAGAGAACGGCTGGTGGCCAGGGGGTGATGTCTTGGCTCGCAGTAACCACTTGTGCAATGATATCACCGCCCTAAAACATCCAACAAGGACAGGCCACTGCAAAATGAACCCCACAACACGGCTCTGCGCCGAGACGACGTGCCTTGGCTCTCACTTTAGACCCGCTAGGCTTAAAAAAAAAACTTAAGTGCAGAAACAAAAAAATGCTGCATTTCGCTATGCCAATTTCTGAAGCAATTTCGTGCTGACAAGTTCAGCAATCGTGGAGCGAATCCTGCAGTCAAGACTAATACGTGTTGCTTTCGTCTGCTCCTCGCAGACACATAATGTGCTTGTGACTTAATACTTCGAACATTGCCAATGGTGGCAGTCAAAGTCTTCATTTTCTTTTTTTACTTACTCCCGACTTATTTATGTTCTTGTAGTTTGGTTAAAAGTTTGGGTTGGAGCAGACACGGCGTTCTGCGCTACTGAAGGCTGACTGCGACAAAAAAAAGATTTTTTCTCACCAAGGAGGTATTCCCTGGGATTCACGATGCGCCCCGCTTGGAACCACCGGCGCAACCATGTCGTCCGCCAGACGAAAACGTCGTGGTCCGACCCCGGTCGTAGAGGGTCCAAGGCCAAGGTTTTTATGTCCGCGTCGCAGATCTGAGGTAAAACGTAAACAGAGAAAGTGCCCGTTGACGAGAGCAACCTAACTTTCAAAAAGGATCGCAGAAAACATGAGTTTTACTTCCGAACATGCAGTTGAGGGCGTAGTATCCCTTGCGGCACATGAACACAGCCTTGCGCTCACCCTTGGGCGCGATAATGGCTATGAGGCTGACGTCTACGCATCCGATGACGCCGGGGATAGCGCCGCGCCGAAGGAAACCCTCCTTCACGGCTGCCTTTTCTTCGGCTGTCTTTGGAAAATGGACCCACTTGGTGCGGGCCCCTGCGTTCACGACAGCCTCTGCCACACGTCGCACGCACTCGCTCACCGTCGACTGCGACACACGGATCGTCTCCTCGCTCCCAACGGACGTTTGGAAGCTCCCGGTAGCAAAGAAGCGCAGCGCACACAACACTTTCCGCTCCACCGACAGTCCCGTCGCTCCCTCAGCTTCTAGTTCCCCGGCCAGTTCCTCGCACAACAACCGCACCGTTCCCTTCGAGAGGCGAAAACGCCGTCGAAAATGGTCATCCGGCATGTCAAACGCGTCGTCTGGCTCTCCGTGTTCCCGTCGGCGACGGCGAAGAGCCACGGCCATAGCAATGAGAGGGGCAGCCATTTTTTTTATGCCTTCGGAAACGACCCTGCCTCTGGCCGTGCCAAAAATCCGTGCCTTATGCTCTGCATAATGAGTGCGTCAACGTCACTATGACGATTACAGTGTTCGCGGGTTCCTGGCGTCGCGTGATTGACAGAAAAAATGGGCGCGGCCCGGTCATTTTCGACCAATGGCTGCGCGGTGATGGCAGCAAAAGGCATAAAGAAAGTAATAGAATTCCTACAAAATCGCACCCCTGACTGCTTTTTACGCTTCCCGGCACTGCAGCTTATGTAACCGTAATGTTTACCGGGAAACGCCGGCGACGAACAGTATGCACGAAGGCGAGCATTTTCTAGTAGAAACGCTGCCTCTTCCCTCAGCCCATCCCCTGTTATTGCTTCGCACTTTTATTACTTCAGTCTGAGAAGATCTAACATAATTAATATGTGCCGTCAGTGCTCTTATTTTTTTTTTTGCATGACATTTGTTTGTGGGCTGTCATTTCTAAAATTCCGAGGAATAAGTTTGCGCGAAGAATGGACGACAAAGTATGAGCAACTTTGGTGATAGATGAGTGGTTGGGTATGTGTGGTTCAAAATTCCCCTTGTCGGAATGACGTCCGACTCCGGACGCCGATGCCGGATTTCTGCTACAGGGGGCACTTAACGCTTTCGCGTTAAAACCCACTTTCCTTTAGCCTGCCGACAATATAGTCCTATCCAATGTTTCTAGGCATACATCCATATTATGAAAGTAAATTAATGTTCAGATTTTTACCTCATGTTGGTACGTTGCAAGTTACCATTCCCAGAGATACGTAACACGCCCTAGTACTAAAGATTGGTGCTGCTACTGTCGTGAGTGTTGTCGTTTTTCACATGGGACATCATCAATGGTAGCCGAGCTCCGTGCAATACTACTGCCCGCTGAATTCGTTCAAGTGCAGGAGAAACCTGCTGTGTGGTGAATTGTCGCACACTCAAATTCGGTTCTTCAATCCTTGCGGCGCTTTTATACGTGTCGTCCACATGCAATGATAATTTCTGAGATTTCCTCTAATATAGCTATAGCTGCCTCGCAAAGACATCAAATGAAGCTGCAATGGATTACTCGATACGTCGCTATAGCAGGAAACACGGGAGCCAACAAAATGGCTAGAGAAGCACGTCATTCCGCTCCAGTCACAGTAACTGAATTCACGAGGGCTGATGCTAACCTTAGAACAAAACAGTCACGTAAGTCGATAAGACAAGTTCACCGATTTGACGCCGATTCCACGAACAGTGCTTTGTATAAAGTTAACCCCCATCTATAGTTTCCAGTCCTTGCTAGCGCTGGCCGTGAGAAATACTCTCGCATATCTTCATGTTTCAAGGGGCGTATACAGGTAGATTTTTGCATCGTATACGTCATTGAGACATACTTTGTTGCACGTGGCGCCATTCATGGGAAAACGTAGAATGCTTTCAATTAAGCTGCGTTATGTTTGAACAGCAAAGATGTGCGTTGAAGGACACAGTGATCGCCCATGGTGATCGTGCTTTCAGCATATGGAAAAGTTGCTTGGGCCACGGGATAACGCACCATTACCAGCTCTGAAAGTTGTATTAACCTTCTTTACTTAAAGAGAGAATGTTTCTATGTACGAGCACTTTGTAGTTCTTGTGTGTCGTTGTTTCGTCGTAGCAGTGTTGGTTAATTGTAGATAGATTTGTGTGCTGTTTCGTTTTCGTTTACAGTTGGCTGTTGTTGCTTCAACATGTTTATAAAATCGGCTTTATTTCCGGACCATTCATTTGTTTTTCACATCACCTAATATTATGATACTTTCCTCATTGCACAATTTATTGTTTGTGAAGAAGCCGGTGACAGAAAATTTATAAACATTTCCAATGTCATCATAACAAAGTTATTTATATATTTAATCACTCTCAAGGCCCTAAAGCATTAGCGAGGGAGTGCATACAATGTTAATAAATGCAATACAACAGCAGCAACACTGCACAAAATACAAATCAATTGAAGACCATAAAGGAACTATGCAACTGTTAGGTAGCTAATGGCGAAGCAGGATTGTAGCAGTATTTCTAAAAGCATTAACTCAAATGGCAACACCGTAGTGTGGAAGGCGATTACAACACAAAAATGTACTGGCTATAAATTTGCCATAGGAATTTAGTGTTTGACAATGGAATACCTACATTACCATGGTAATCAATGCATGTGGAACTGTAGGATGACTTTGTTAGCAGCCTATCCTTAACTGGCCCCACATCAGGCCACACAGCAAACTTCGGTTATATGCTGGAAGCTGTTACACATCCTCTAGGGAGCGTTCTGCCGCAAAAAAAAAAAATTCATATTGGCTCATTAATAGCCGAGGTAGAATATTTCATTGCCGTACGTGAACCCATGATTTCAGGAGGCGAGCTCAACTGCCAAGCGAGACACTCTCTCCACTTGCCCCGTCTAGCCTCCGCAACCGAAATTCCTTCCCTGCGTTCTCTCATACCGGACCTTAAGGATCACTTCACGCCTACGTCATGGGCCCCGCCTTCATTTTTTTTTTCTCTTCGAATTTTTGCTCCTCGGCGCAGTTCCATTGACGGCGTCGCGCGGGAGCTGTTGCGATTGTCTTATTTCGCAGAGCCCACGAATTTGCGCTCGGTGCACGAGGACACCTGAATCGCGGTATAAGTCTGTGCTACGCGACTACTGAGGCAGACAGAAGCGGATCACAGAGCATGATCCCGCGCTCGAACACGGTAGAAAACGACATAGTTTTGGTGTCAGCGCGCGCGAGTGCACGACGTGGGAACAAGCAGACGAAACGGAAGTGCGTCTCTCTCGCTGCGGTGCGAATTAAAAGAAGAACATGCGGCCATTCAGTTTGTGTGTTTTATTACTTCTCTCAGCTTTAATTCGGCTATTCTAGCAACGTATTACACAAACAACAGATGTTGCTTTGAATAATTCTCGAAGTCACGTGTCACCACGAGTGACGTCACAGCAAACACGTGTACGTAGGCGCAGTAGCACGTGTACTTCATCCTCCGGCTGTGAGCATGGCGGCCGTGAGGAGAAGGGAAACGGCATTCAGTTCGAAATTTCAGATCTTTCCGCGGCGTGTAGCGATGTAATACTTTGCAGAGGCGATCGTTATCGCGCATTGTATGCTCTGCGCTTGCCAGCTCAATATGGCCAGACCTGGTGAGGGGCCCATTAAGGAATGAATGGTTCTAAATATTGTGAAATAAACAAAGGCGCAAACTTCTTTTACATTGAGAAATGACTCACTGACTCCCTTCGTATTTTTGTTAGATACTTGCGAAGTGGCTGAAGTCCGCCAATAATCCTATAAGGAAATGCGTGGGCGATGCTGGCATCCAACCTCTGTCTTCCAGCGGGGCAGCCCAACGCTCTATTAGCCCTCGACCACACGCCTGCTTTTCACGAAAACACGGCAGTAAGTGGGAAGTACTTCTTTTAGCTAGACACTGTTTTGATTTTTTATTCTTGTTTCGTGAATTTCGCAAGGTGTCTGAACTAGCGCAGATGTGTTCATTTTTTACAGATTTTTGATAGCCACGTACGCGAAGCCAGCTGGCTGGTCGGTAAGTTGTCTGTGCGGCTGGCTGACGGCTTCAATGTTATTTGGCAATAATTAGGTAAATATTTTTGTTAGTTATTTTATGTTTATTATCACATTTATTGAATTAGTTTTGCTTGTTGGGTCATCTGATGGGAATTACATGCAAGACACGTAGACACTAGGAGACGCTGTATTGGATTATTCCAAATCTGCACAGAAGAAACATTCAGTAACGTGCGCC
Organism: Dermacentor andersoni; assembly: GCF_023375885.2. NCBI lineage: Eukaryota > Metazoa > Arthropoda > Arachnida > Ixodida > Ixodidae > Dermacentor > Dermacentor andersoni. The sequence goes on from NC_092814.1 coordinate 334,741,006, forward strand.
GACTATCTCAATAGACGGATTTGTCTTCACAGTGATTGCTTCCTCGCGGTTAGCAATCAGCAAGCGCTTTAGTGGAGACTTCAAGCACAAAAGCGAACACTGCTTTCTGCCTGATGTCTGGCTAACGAGAAAAAGTTATGCACTCAGGCTAGGGTGCTCGCAGGGCGGGTGCTAGAGAAGTTGAAGAAGCATAAGTCAACAGGCGTCCTGGCGGACGGACGACTGTCTGCTTCGCTCTCCTTTAGAAATGCGCAGTCGAAAAAAAAAACGTAACATTAAGGGCAGCCATCGTGGGAGGACGCCGTCCTGGGTGCCTGCTACGGCAAGGGAAGGCTGCGGCTGCGGCTGCGCACACTTCCTTTGTCATGGATACCTTCCCAGGGAAAGCACCGACTTCTGAGCAGCCAAGCGATGCCGTTCACGTTGCCCTGGCTATGCTTACGGCTGCACTGATGACCGCGACCGCCACTGCCCTGGCTCAACAAATGGCGTTCAAGCTCCTTTAGCCTTGGTTCCGGGTGCCGTGAGTTCTGGAGCTGCTGCCGTATTCTCCGTGAATGCAGCTCGTGGCTCCTCGAGAGACTCACACAACAGCCTCACCGGCTTCATGCGAGACATCTCGCCACTCTCAGAACAATTGGACTATATCGCATGGGTAACCACCGGATTGTCGCCTACAGCCTTACGATCGCCAGCTGTTTCGGAACTACCAGCGTTCCGCGGGTTTCAGGATAACGCCTACCTTTGGGTGGAAACGGCCAACGTGCTCGATGCTCACTATGCTTGGCCCGACCACGTGAAAGGGGCCGTTGCAGTAAACCGACTTCTCGGTGGCGCCAAGGCATGCCACGAGTACGCAGGAATCAGGTACTGGTCCTGGCGGGAATGGACTGAAGCTTTGTTAGCCGCTTTCGGCCGGCTCTCCTGTACCTGCGTCGACTCTAAGCAGTTCTGTTCCGCGGACGGGGCGATGGATGTACACCGCGTTGACGCGGCAGCCATGCCCAGCAGCCTCTCGGTAGAGAGGCCTGTAGGCTGCCCTGCCGCAGGCGCCGGCTCACCGGGTGTCGCCAGCGGTTTCAGCCCAGAGTGCGGAATTGGGCGGCGTGCCCCTACTTTGAATGGCCGGCTATGCCACTCGAGCATCTGCGATGGCAACACTGCGAAGTTCGGGAGCAGCACCATCTCGCCGCTGCAAGTGCACCCGACAAGGTTTTGGCAGGTGGGTTAGCGGCCTACCCTGCTGTAGACCCCGGTTGCCAGCTACTTTTTCCACCGCGGGTCTTCGACTCTGCTTCCACACCCTACACCACACCGTCACTCTCAAAGCCAGAGATCATATCCCATTCACCGCAGTCGGCGACGCAATCACGAAGCTCGCCTTTGCTTGCGCACATGGGTGCGCCAGTTCACTGGACGACGATATTAGCCCAATATCAGGCGGTGGATAGCCGTCGGCGGACCACCGCACCATCTGCGACGCGCTTCCTGGAGGCCTCCGGGCGTATACTCGAGGTTCAGCTCAAAATGACGGAGGTCGAAAAGGAGGTTCGCATTTAAGAGCAGCGGCCAGTTTTTCCGCTGGGTATCACGGGCCCATCATCATCTTCCGCTGCAGTGAGTAAGGATAAACCATCTTCTAATATTTGGTCGAGCTCCAATGAAGGAGCGCTGCCACTCCAGTACTCCGCCAATCTGTCCACGTACCCTGGACATAAAATACTTCTGACCCTGTCTGAAGCACCGCATGACTTCGCAGCAGTCATCAGCGGAATATGGATAAATTCATTCGCTGATAAGAGACTACAAGAGACGCATAAGAGTCCAGGCGCGCAAGAGAACATCTGTTTTGGCCCACATACGGCTGTCCACCGCTTCGAGCTTGGAAAAGCTTGCGACACCGCCTTTCACCATGCACATCGCAGGCCATTCATCTCATGCCGATGATACGGCTTCTGGAGAGCACAGTCTGGCTGCGCACAACCCTTTGTCAAGACCAGCCGGTTCGAGCCTCTCGGAGCACCTTCGCACGGCGACCGACCGCAACCAGTGCGATCGACGCCCCTTTGTGAGACAGATGGCAGTTCAGTATCCGAGATCGCCTGCCCCGTTTCCCCAATTGCGCCAAGATAATCATCTGCGAGAGCTGCGACCAGAGCGTAACAGTCACTGCCGACCTCCAGAGAAGTGGTTGCTCACTGGACCGTCAAAAGGACGACTACTTGCGTTCCCACGTCTTGCATGCAAAAGTTTTCCACCACCAGCGCGCCTCAGAACCGTCAGAGTTGTCTTCAGCAGTGTGGCCGAGTGTAATGAGGATAAGTAGATGCACTCAGGCTAGAGGGCTTGCACGGCGGGCGCTAGAGAAGATGAAGAGGCAGGAGTAAAGAGCCGTTCTGGCGGACGGCCGATTTTCTGCTTCACTGCCATATATATATATATATATATATATATATATATATATATATATATATATATATATGTATATATATACAGGCGTAGGTCGAGGACGCACGTACGAAGGAAACGATGCTTTCTTTCTTACGTTTCTGTTGGGGTCCGGCCTTCGTCAGGGAATACACGGAACCGTAAGGCATTGCGCTTAAATACGTACATGGCGTATGCCCTTATTCCCTGCCATGACACATTGTTGCTGTAAGGAGCTTGCACTCATGACGAATCAAAAGTACATGTAAAAAAAGCGCGATTGGAGGGTTGTCGCACATTCGTAGAGCAACACTATATAAAGTAAAAACATGGTTCACAGAAAAGATTACACGTGGTTAGAAATAGAAAAAAAGATAGAAAAAATATACGACGAGATGGTTGTAACAGCTTCTTAAGGCAAGGCTATAGACATAAAAAAACAGGTTAATTGCAGAAAAGATGACACGTTTAGAAAAAAGAAAAAATAACAGAAAAAAACTCTGCCAGACGTTATATTATTGGTGTAAGATGACTGCACCCGTGATGAATCATCAGTACACATATCAATCGCGGTGAAAATGCAACACTGGATGAGATGGTTGGAACAGCAGGTTCGTACAGCAACTAATGTAAGAAAGGCAGCGTGTACAAAAGATCGAAGCAAAGAAGCTGTGCACACAAATTTTGACAAAAATGTTACAACGTGAATTCATGAACATCACTCATCCTAGGTTAAATACAATGAAATGACGCATCAGCAACCAGAAAATTGTTTGGGGCGTTTCGCGCGCGTGTGTGTCTGGTGAGCGAACAGCTATTCTGGCGACTTGGCATAAACGATGCGGTGAAAAAGGAGCTATTCAGTCTGAAGGCAACGATTATGCGATTCTCTATTTGGCGTACAAAAAGGTCAATATGCCCGGCTTCTCAGTAATTCCAGAATCTACGGCACCAATTTATGGATTAAGAATTATTAGCGAACCTCCCTTGCGTGGCTCGATTTGAAACCATATTCAAATATGGTGGTGGTTAGCTGGTCAAAAGAGTGGCCCGGGATAGTGACAAATTTGAATAGCGGATAGTTAGGAAGGCTCACTGCACGCAATCTATGATTGTTAAAACGCAATCTAAAAGCCGGTTCCGCTTGACCAATGTACTGTAGCTTGCACGCTAAGAATTCTGTCATATATATAACATTGGTCCTGTCACAGTCGAAGTTACCCTTTATCTTAACGCTAGAATTCGACGCGGTGCCCATAACACTTAGCCAAGTTGTCATGTGAGCGCAAACCTTGTACCGTCAATTGTTGCAAGGATGAAAGCCTATGTGAATAGGTCTTGTTGTTTTAGAAGACGTTAGTATATATGTCGAGTAAACTTTTTGATCGTCGGTAAACTGCGTGTGGCGGCTCCGGAAACACGTCCCTGAGGCGATTACTCTGCATGAGTATGTTATGATGTTCTTTAAGGATGTCATTTACGTTTGGAATCGATGCAGACTGTGTTAAAACTGAATTAGTATGCCATCGTTGCTCAACCCGCTTGTCCAGTCTGAGAAGCCCACTGCGGTCTGCTACAACAGCTCGCCTAAACGCGTCATTCACAATTAGGAGCGGATACTTCTGCATTATCAGGGCGTCGCGGACTCTGTCGCACTTGTTAATAAAATCGGAGTACTCGGAACACAGCCTCTTGAATTGAAGTGCTTGACTATAGGATATGTTGGTTTTACAGTGTTTAACATGACCACATTGAAAATGAAGGTACCGGTGAACATCAGTGGGTTTCTTATAAAGTGTAGCAGTTAGTTTGTTACCGCAGAGGGATACTGTGACGTCCATAGAACAGAAAAGTGGGAGGGAGTGAGTGCGACAAGGAAATGGATGGATGAACCCTATCAAAGTCCGCAATGAAAGCCAGAAGTTCCGCCTCCCCGTGGCGCCAGGTCCGAAAGATGTCATCACTATAGCGTTTATAGTAGTAGGCTTTAGTTCACAATGCACGTGTTTAAAAATGCATTTTGTAAATGTCCCATAATTATATTAGCGTTATTCAGACATATTTTGGTCACTATTGAAGTGCCACTAACTTGTACTAAGTCATCATCATCATCACCAGCCTGGTTACGCCCACTGCAGGGCAAAGGCCTCTCCCGTACTTCTTAAACTACCCCGGTCATGTACTAATTGTGGCCATGTCGTCCCTGCAAACTTCTCAATCTCATCCGCCCACGGCACCTTCTGCCGCCCCCTGCGACGCTTGGAATCCAGTCCGCAACCCTTAATGACCATCGGTTATCTTCCCTCCTCATTACATGTCCTGCCCATACCCATTTCTTTTTCTTGATTTCAACTAAGATGTCATTAACTCGACTTTGTTTCCTCTCCCAATCTGCTCTTTTCTTATCCCTTAACGTTACACCTATCACTCTTCTTTCCATAGCTCGTTGCGTCGTCCTTAAGTAGAACCCTTTTCGTAAGCCTCCAGGTTTCTGCCCCGTACGTGAGTACTGTTTTTGAGTACTGGCTTCTGCCCCGTACGTGAGTACAGTACTCAAGTACTTCTACTAAGTGTACGTCGTGAAAGTCAGAATTGTTAAGATGCAAGATGGGTTTTCGAAAGGCGGCTGAAGTTGAGCTATCCACAGATTTGTCAAAAGGTGAGTCATTGTAAGCGTTGTTGATTGATCGGATGCCGTAGTCCTGGGAAGTGGTAGTGTAAAGGAAGGCAACATCCAGTTTAACCAGCAACGAGCCATAGGGGCAACGAGCCATAGGGGATCGGCTAAGAATTGGGAGGTGCCCTTTAGATGAGATATGAAAAGTAGAGGAAATCCCCTTAATCAGGCTATCAACATCGCTTTTAAGTGGCTCGGTGACAGTTCCAACGCCTGACACACTAGGGTGACCGGGTTTATTAGTCTTGCGTATTTTGGGTAATAAATGAAACCTTCCTTGGACCGGAATGAGAAGGGACTAACGCGTTCATTGGTTTGTCTGCGAGTTTACCATCTCTTATCTAATCCCTGATGGCGTTACTGACAATTCCTTTAATATTGTGAGTTGCATTTTCGTCAGGCCTCTTAGAGAATGTGCCATCACTTAATTGCCTCTGAGCCTCTTTGACGTAGTAAGTCATGTTAATTATTACTATAGCTCCTCCTTCATCGGCGGGCTTTATAAGAATATCTGAGCGTTTCTGCAATCCTTCAATAGCTTTTCGTTCGCGGGAGGAAATATTTTTCTTGAACAAAATGTACCGACCCCAGGCCTGCAGGACGTCATGTTGCACAGCAGAAATGTACAAATAGAGAAATTTATCCCGTTGAGTAGGCGGAGTCCAGTGTTGAAGGGAAGATATGGTATTGGACATGGGTCGCATATGAAAAAGCTGCCTTAGCCTAAAAATTCGCGCGAAGTCATCTAAATCTTTAGCTCGCTGATATTCGTTGTAACCGCCTGTGGCGGGACAGAAACTGAAACCTCGAGAAAGCACAGCCATTTCCTAGTCAGATAAAATCCCTATCGAAATGTTAACTACGTTTTATTCGTTGGATAGACAAACACTCTTGCTGCAGGAGGGTTCAGCATCGACAGAAACGTCGCGCGGCTTTTAGGGCGTAGGAAAGAACGTCCCCCGAAGAACTTTCACGGGAATACACGTCGCCAGAATATACGTCCCCTCAGGAATCGCTGTCTATGAAAAAAATGTCCCCAAGTGACTAATTAACCGAAAAACGAATTGTGTGCGAACTCATTTGATAAAGAACTCTACTCTTCATTCGACACTTGGCTTAGGCGTATGGGGGTTTCATGTCCCAAAGCGACTCAGGCTATGAGGGGCACCGTAGTGGAAGGCTCCGAAAATTTTCGGCCACCTTGGGTTCTTCACATGCACCTGACATCGCACAGTACACGGGCCTATCAATGGACGCTTTCATGGCTTCGAGAATAAATGTATTCATGAACTATTTTGCAGTACCAGGGGATATTACAGTCATGTAGCGCAGGTCATGCCAAGAAAAAGCACACCATAAACCACTCCTGTCGATGATTTGGTTGAAGGGCCAAACTATCTAGAGACGCACTCCCCTTGGGCCGCTCCTTTACTGCCACCTTACTTTGCTTATGGGTGACCAGCATCTGTCTGTTGTTGAGTCGCTTCCATGCGGAGGGGCAGAATCGCTGTATATACAATGTCGCAGCTTGCCACGGGGAAACGCAGTCTAAGCCGTGATTGCACAGTGACGAACCATAATAGAACTACAGCACGTGGAAAGGAAAACAAGCCGCGGGAAGCAAAAGCCCAACAAAAACGACATAAGATGAAAGCTAAAATCATAAAAAAGATGTTAGCAAAAATCAATCGAATTAGATAATAGTAAAAAGAAATGAATTTCTGGGTGAAATGAGGCAGAATAATGAGGTGAACATTAGAATAAACGAAAGGAATTACAATGCAAGCCAACAAAAACACGGCTAAAGGATGAAGCGTACACAGCTGAGGGGCAAGAGTAAAGTGAACATAGCTTAAAAAGAGGGAAGTTGAAACCGAATTGTATGCCCAATAGCCCTCAGGAAATCAATTTTCGTCGTCCCGGCAGTGTAGTCTTCACATAGGTTGTGAACACGCTGCTTCGTGGTTATGAGAGCTGACTTGTTCCCCTTCTTTTGGGGTGCACCGTCTCGAGACGGCCATCTTCTTTGTTCCGGTGGCCTCTAACGAGCGCAAAGTGCAGTGGCCTTTCACACTGTTGGATGGCTGTGCCCCACCATGCTTCCCAGCCTTCTGTTCCAGGCCTCCGCATCATTGTTCGTCCTGTGTCCTCCGTCAAGAGTGGCCGACTCGACGTCCCACATCGCAGGAGGATAAGTGGGAGGTGTTGGCCGCAGACTAACCATGTTGTCAGCTCAATGTACGCTGTGCACAAGGACACATGACTAGCTCTATAATTCAGTGCTACACAAATACTGAGGCAGAACAAGTGGATAGCAGAACATGATCACGGCGCTGGATTACGGTAGAAAATAATGACATAGTTTCGGTACCTGTGCACGTGACCGCACGACCGTGGGAAGAAGCAGACGAAGCGGAAGTACCTTCTCTCTTGCTTCCGCGTTAAGTAAAACAAAAAAAAACACGCAGACATTTCGTTTTTGTGTTTTATTATTTCTCTAAACTTCAATTCGTCAATGAAAGCAACAGATTACACAGATAACAGATGTTGTCTTGAATAACCCTCGAAGTCGCGTGTCACCACGAGCGACGTCCCTCTGCGAACACCAGTACGTAGACGCAGGTACCCGACTACGTCATCCTCCGGCTTGGAGCGCGGCGGCCGCGAGGAGTAGGAAAAACGGCGTTCGGTTTGAAATTTCAGATCTTTCCGCGGCGCGTAGCGATGTAATACTTTGCGGACACGATCGTTATCGCGAAATGTATGTGCTCTGCGCTTGTCAGCTCAAAATGGCCAGACCTGGAGAGGGGCCCTTTGAAGAACCTTTGTCCTCACACCTGCGTGTCACTTTTGTAAATGAGAGATGATTCTGTGCAACGCGCATCCCTCGCACATAATGAACCGAACCATTATTGCACGGGGTGGGCTGGCTCACTTTCATTTGACTCGCCCTCCTGCATTAGAAATGCGAATATACAATGAAATACACAAATGTGAAGTTACAGCTTGATAAAGGGCAAAAAAATTGTCACTGGAAACAAAGTTCACTACACGTATACAGAAAACCTCGCAACAAGATATCGAAATCTACGTATAAGTCCCCAATAAATATACGTATCTAAAAAAACTCACTCTATATAATGCGTCAAACAAGGCATATAAACATATTGCGCAACAAGAGATTCACAGATCGCAGCCCCCCTCGCTCCAGTCCCACTGATATATCGCGCGCGACCGGAGGCGGCTCACTTCCTCCCCGCTTTTCTGCGTTGCGCACACAAGACTGAGCCACCATCGTCGGCTCACCCATGCCACCCCCGCCCCCTTACGCTTTCACTCGCACATACAGCAGGCAGCGTGCGGTCACGATGTTATCGCCCTTGGACTTTAAACGGAAAATGAGGGCGACGGCAGGAATGCGCCTAGAGTGTCCCTATAATTGCTGTCGCAATAATATAGTAAGAGTATCCGGCAACTGAAGCATCACGCGGCCCATTACTTTCCACAAAAGCAGTAATAAAGTTGAACTTTCACCATGCGACAATTTCCTGCGCTGCAACAATGCCTTTTTTTCTTTTGTGGGGCGGGGGCATGGAAATGAAAAAAAAAACGCAAGGAAAGCATGTTGACCATAATCAAATGCCTACTTTGGGCTCCTAATGTGGCTATCGAAGTAATATCGAAGAAAACGAGAGACGCTTGGTCCACAGAGAACCGTAGGCACTCTGCTCGTTATTCTACACTGGCGAGACCAAATTTTGCTGAGAGATTGCGCTCAAGCGAACGCGTTGCAAACTATCGAGTCCCCGCAGTGATGGCGGCAAGCGACCATGCAGTGTTTTTTTTTTCTCGTCTGCTATTAAGAAAGCGTCCAAAACTATGCCAGGCGAAAATCCACTCTGGCAGAGAAAACCAAAAGCGCATCGAAGCGCGCCGCGCGGTTGTCGGGGCAATACGAGAAAAACGCATGCGCTCTGTCTGGTTCCGGCAGCCCGCGGGTAGCCAGAACAAACACAGAAAAAAAGAAAAGGCTCAATGTGTCCTGGCGAAAAGTCAAAGTAGAAAAATAAAGAAGATCGTAGTTACCTTTGCTGGCTTTAGTGTCTTGACATGGATGCTTTGGCGCAGGTGAAAAAAATGTTGGTATTCTTTTCTGTGACATAACGGCACAAATGAACCACCACAACGCTTCGTCTGATCGGACCTCACTGCGCGCTTTGTCAACTTGTCTGATAGTGTGTTGATTTGGCTTATTTCGTTGTATGATCCTATGTACGACATTAGGAAAGTCAACGCACCTTTGGCGTCAAATGTTTATAACAACATTAAACCCACAAAGTTCCGGAGTTGAAAATCTATAGCACGACTTTGGAAATGTCAATGCATCTCTCGCATCAAAACTTCATGAGAACATTATACCCATAAAATTTCAGAATTGAAATTCATGCGGCTCCATAGACTCCGCGGCCTTCGCGAGATGTCGCGACGAGCCCGCTCGCCATCAAAACGCCCAAGAAACTTTGTCCTCGGATGGGGCTCCTTGGGGCGTTATGTGACTCCCAGTGCATGGACGTTGCCGCGAAATCCAGCCCGATTTCGCAATGTTCGCCCTGAAATATCTTTTCGAGCGTGAAAAGGGCATTCTAGACAAAATCCAGCATGATTTCCGGCTCCGGGGGTTGTTTTGGTCGGCGGCGCATGACAGCACGAAAGAAGTTCGGGGGGGGGGTCTGAAGGCCCATAGGCCCCCCTCCCCCTGGCGACGCCCCTGCGCACAACTGCTGATGCGAAATCATCAGCATGCAAATTGCAGCGTATAGCATAGCCAAACTTAGCTTTCACTAGAATCATGACATCGACTATTATTGCGTACTCCAGGGTAGCGTATCGTACTCCTGCCGAGTTGTAACGACGCCTGCCTATCCAAGCTCGACCGGCGCTACTATTGGGGAGCGTGGCGTTGTCGGCGGGCTGCAGGCATCCGGTAGACCATGGCGACCAAGCAGGGACGAGACGATTTAGAGTGCGAAACTTACACGGTTTATTCAAAGGTTGGTGAGAATGAAGTGTTAAAAGAGGTACATTTAGGAGCCCTAAATAGGCTCTCTACAATCGTGGGAGGGATCTTGCTTCCGTGGACGTCACGTGACAGGCACAGAGTCTGATTCGCGGAAAGAGGGCCCCGCCTCCTGTTATACCAAGCCTCCGGTTATATCAAGCCTCTACTTATATGAAGCATCTGGTTATACCAAGCCTCCGGGAATTGTAGATGCTTGTGCTTCTCTTTTGCGCATTGCTGTTTCTTGGAAGTTCTCCTGTAGAGTTTGACAGTTCGAGGAAAGGGTCCCTCTAAAGTCGCACACACACAGAAAAGAGGCCTGTAAACACTGCGGGGCTTCCGCCAGACCGGCAGACACTCGAGATGACCATGGTGAATTAGGAAGTCACTCTTCGTTTCGACGAGGCATGGTGGGCGAAAATCCTTTTTGCGCGGCGTGCTAGATGCCAACCGTAACACTATGCTGTCGCTGCAAAGCTCCTCTTGGCTGAAGAAGGTTGTAAATATTCCCTCCAGTTTCTTTACTGCTTCAAAAAGCAACTTGGATGGATACAGCAAGAGACTATTTGGAGACTATGCTACTGGCACTAAAGTTATGCAGAAGAAGAGAGTGGCAGTTCTCACATTTGTTGCGAGTGAAAAATTTCCGCGCGATATACCTTGCCATATAATAGACGAGGCGGTCATCGCTCTTTTCCTTCACATAAGCCCTGTGCTCTGCCGTAGTACTGTCTAACCTTTGCTCTACAAGCGTCAGATTTCGAGCTTCAACTAATTCAGGAAGTGACGCAACGTCCCCTTACTTGTCATAATTATCAGGTAGTGAAGTCAAGTATCGATACCAAGTCTTCACTGACCTCTGTGTTCCCTGTTTGCATTGCCTTCGCCAAGTTATAAAAAGACAAGCAATTCACGAAAATAAAAAATTTAGATGACGTTGAGTGATTGTTGCATCCGCACGACTGCCCCACAATACCAAACAAGTTCTCCAACTTATCTTGGCTTATTCTAGATGTCAATAGGGTCAATAGATATTTACAATCCTCTCCTTCCAAGTATTCTAACAGAGCCAAAGTGCTGCACAATGTCACACAGAGCCCATCTACCGTCGACTGGCTCAAGAAGCCGCCAAGCCATTTTGCATGTGACCCCTAGCGAGACAAAAACTCGAGGAATTCCTTCAGAGTGCTACAGAGCAAACACTCTACAACCGGCCGCAACACACGGAGAACGCGCCCGTACAGCCCGTGCGACTGCAGCGCCGCCACATACATCCGCGACCTGTCTACGCTCCCGGCTTCAAAGCAGTGCGTGTCGTGCTTCGCCGGCTGAACACACTGCCCCTATTCTAGTCCACTGTAGCAACGTCACCACTCCCCCAGTTGGGTGGCGGGAGATCTGAATTTCGAGATAGGCATTCGGACCCTTCATATCCAATTTTCTCGTAAACGAAGTCTTTTCTTGGTACGAAATAAGCGTTCCGAGGTTTCTAGAATGGTGTTTAAGCAGTCCACGTCGACGGGGGTGCCTCAAGCTACAGGCCTGCTCGACTTCCGCGTCAAGACCCGTCTAATCTTCCTCCGGACTCGTCTTACAGTCGATGCACGCCTTCGATTCACCCTTCGATTCACCCTTCGATTCACGCCGGTCGCCTTCCCCACGTCGCCAATCTATTTCTCCAATGGTTCACCGACCCATCTGAGCTCGAGAGGAAAACTAACAGTTGCAGTTCCAGAGGCAAGAACTGCGTTTACGTCGAACGTTTCAAGGACTCATTCTTCCCCGGCGAACGAAATTGAACTGTCCGTAGACGGCGTCACCGTACACGCACTTATTGACACTGGAGCCGCCGTTTGTACGATTACTGAGAAGCTTTGCCACAATTTGAACAAACTGACCACTCCCCTTACCTCTCTTTCTCGGCGTATGGCAACCTCGCGTCTCATTCAGCCTTCAGCGTCGTGCACAGCCCGGGTCATCATTGGAAGCGTTATGTACGTTATCGAATTTGTTGTCCTATTTCGTTCCTCGCACGACGTTATTCTTGGATGGAATTTCCTATCAGTCAATCACGCTCTTGTCGCCTGCGTTCGTGCTGAACTTACGTTATCAGTGCCGTGCTTTTATCCTGAAGACCACTATTGTCCTAAAGTTGTTGCCGCCTATGACATCGACATCGCACCTTTCACCGCAGCTCTGGTCCCTGCGTCATGTAACTCTGCTGCGAACTCATCTGTTCTGTTTACGACGTCGGCTACTTGTGCGCTCCGCCGGAACTTTCTGCTTCCGTTTGCTGTCGTCAATTTTTTGCGACGGCTCTGCTGCCCTTTATGTGTGCAGGGGCCCTATAACGTAAAACTATTCCAATATGTTTCTATTCCAATCTCCTGACGTCAAATTTGCGTAACCACCAACCCAAGCACCAGGCGGGCACCCACAGGGTTGTCTGAACAGACCAATCAAACGCTCTTCTCGTTCATAGGAGGTCACTTTCGTTTGCTTCGAAAACGAATAACATTGCCTACACTGAGCGGCTTGTCGTATCTAATTGGCTGACAAGAGGCGAGGAGAACGCTCAAGTGGAGAGTGATTCGATGGGGCCGAGCCACTGCACTGAAAGTCGATTACCGGATGAAGAGGGTGGTGCCGGCGTCTACGATTGGTCGGCTTTCACTTACTTAACTTGAGGTGGCTGGTCGAAAATCGCGGCGGCATGCAACGGAAGCTCAAGAATGACGCTAAAACGGACCCTCAGTAAAGAAGAGCTGGCAGAATGAGGGGGTAAACGTGCTGAAAGGGCTCTAAAACGTTACACGGCCACGCAAGAAGTTTTATTATACGCAAATACACTCATGCTCTCCGGCAGGTGCGAGGAGCCAGCGTCTGAGCGATCGGCGGCAGCCATCTTCTATTCCTTTCGGAATGGGGCAGCCTGCGGCTATTCCGAAGAAAATTCAGTTTTGTTCGGCATATTAATGTATCTTTATCGCGTACACGTCCCTTTGACGAGGTCAATACTTGCGGTTCTGTGGCGTCACGTGACAGGCAGGTGAAGTGGGTGCAGCCCGAAAACTTTTTACCAATAGCCGCGGGCTAATGGTGAAAGTGGTCGAATCAGAAATAACTGTTTTTCTTTTTTCTGTCAAATCATGCATAATCAGTGTGTACACATCATATCAGATGGGGAGGTATCGCGGTTTTCATGACGTCGCGTGACAGACAGGTGAAGTGGGGGTGGTCGCAAAAAGTTTTTGACCTATCGTGGAGGGCTGATAGCAGAATTGGGGTGCTATGCAGGATGCGCCGAGTTTGGCGAAACTCGGGATCTTCACGAGCTCTGGCGACACCCCAAGATGAAAGCACGAATGGTACCGAGACACAAGCCTTTCGACAAGCCTCCAGTTTCATTGGTTTATCTAGATTCACTCTGGCTGGCTATCATTCCTTGGGCGTTGCCTTCTGGGCGGTCGACAAACTGGGGCTCACGTGATCATACCGTCGGTGCATGGTCGTGCCTTCTTTCACTTGTTTGTCGTTCCACCGAGTGCATTACATGCAGAAGCAAGTTGTAAAACAAATGCATTTAGTACAATATTATTAGTTACTTTAACGTGGTTTAGAAGCATTTTGAAACTTACGAGATGGGCACTGAATGCGTCTTAGACTAATTTGTAATTTAGTACGCTTCGCATTACACCACGAGGGAACGCTGTAGTGGCGTCATCACATCCATTCACTGGGCAAGCATGGCGGCTAAGCATCAGAGAGGCCCAGTGTAAACAAACCCGTACAACGAGCTTGCAGTGCGCGACGTAGTGATCAGGCTCGACGATGGCCACTATTTCTTGGATAGTTCTGTTCCTCCGTGGGCAATCTTCCCGTGCACCCGGTAAGACTGCCAATAGCTTCGGCGATTTTACAGATCGCAACGCGCACCTACTGTTCACGGCGAAGTGCTGAAGAAACAACTTGTCCGGTGCTGCTTCTGCGAGTGCGCCGAGTTCCTCCACTCTGCGTGACTGCGAGCGTCACGAACATTACATAGTGTGGGCAAAAGGCAGACATCCTATATAGCTGCGATGCGAAAAGGAGGTGGTACCGACGATGGATCTCGCTACCAACACAGTGAAGGAGACATCGACAAACTGCAGATAAGTATATTTCTACTGTTTCATATTTAGCATACTAAGAGTGCACGGATTAAGTCACTTTCGTAGTAACGAACTGAATGTCCAGCAGTTTAAAGAAGGGAGTGAGAACCAATGAGTGCTCGTGCTTTTACATGCAAGTGGGCCCGCGAAAATATGGAAAAGATGAAGGTAACCTTCACTAACTTGGTGAGATAACAGAAATTCATGAGTCACCTTAAGCCAGCAAAATTTATGGAAGAGTATCTTTATCCAATTGAAATATCAATAGCAAGTACTGATATAAAGCAGGAAACTTAGACAAAAATTTCATGGGTTGAACAGCACATGGAAGGCATTGCCGAATCGTGATCGCCACGTTACCGATATCCTTGAAAAAAGTCTAGAATCATTGCATTCCACCTGTTATGCGATATGGGACATAAACCTGGAGGTTAACAAAGAAACTTGAGATGTCAAGGACTGTGCAGAAAGCGAAGTAACAAAAATTGTTGGAGATAGCGTTAAGGCAGGAAGACAGTGGCGTAGAAAACCGTGGCAACTGATATGCTAGCTGAGATTAAGAAAAAAAGGAATCGGCAGGCAGGCCATGCACGTATTCGATCACTTGTTGCCAATTCATATCAGGTGATTACATAAGCATGACAGAATGGATTTCAAGGAGAGAGAACTACAGCCGAGGATGGTAGAAAATTGCGTATTGGGACAAAAATATGATGTTTGTAGGCATAGGATGCAATCAGCTCATATAAGACGGGATTGTAGGCTGAGGCATTTGTTTTCCAGCGAACAAAAATAGGTTTGTGGTGCTGACAGTAGAGACTCGTGAAGGTGCAGGGCCACCTCAGCTGCTGGCACACTAATCAACATGACAATTGGCTCTGAAAAAGAAAACCCCAGTTATGAAAAATAAAGCGACGTTGTACCAACGCATTGTTTTATTATGCATACTACACTAGAGGCTTCCACAGTTAAGGGCACTTAGTACTAATAGTGCAACGAGCATTTTTCTTTGTAAATAATGGTTTGTATGCGGCTGATTCATTCCGATACACTTTTTGCAGCAAAACATTCTGCTGCTGGAGGCACTCAACCGCCTGGTGGCAGTAGGCGAGCGCCAGGCACGTGCTCTTGAGAGTGTGGCAGAGGTCCAGAGGGCTGCTCTGCAACAGTAGTATTGGTGCCCTCACTGCTCTCCTGTCGAGCCCACAGAAGGCACCTTATAAAGGAGCTTTCAGTTTAATATTTTGTTTATTATTCAAGAACATGAATAAAATTATTGCAGTAAACATTGTGCTGTGCATATTAGGAGACTTGTAACATGCACTTGGTGTCCCTTCAAAATAGGCAAAAACGTAAGAAAACCTGTGCCACTCTTGGACCATGTAAATAAAAATACACCTATGCAGCATACACGTCATCATGCTGTTTGTTCTTTCTATGTGCAAGAATACAGTGCGTGTTGATTAGCCACAAGATGAACGGTGTGTGTAATTCACAATGAAGACAGGAAAGAGCAGGAGCTTAATAATGCTATCACCTATAGACTGCATATGACTGCAACACTCCCCGATTCAAATGTGCCATTACATGCATGTTCGATACCACATATTCTTTAACATTGTCTTATAATTGCATGTACCATATTTCACACATCTTAAGCCCTTGCATAGCACACTTCTGATGTATCCATTTCATAGGCCAAATAATTGTACTTTGTCCTTTTGTGTTGTATGAAAAGCGGCATCCTCTAGTCGGATACAACTTCACAAGACAGGAGAGGCCCCGCCCTGATGACCAAAGCGCAGCAGCCGATTGCCTCCACGTCTAAAGAATTAGACCCTCTCCAATGAGCGGGTATTAGTGCGTCCAGCGGCAGGACGTCAGTGTAGAGTGTGTGCCCATTGGTGCAGGCTTGTGTTCACCTGCCTTGAAGTGCAGATTCCGCAGCCTCCTAAAGTTGTATCCGACTATAGAAACACGTAATGCCTTGCACCAGTTGCATAGACTTCTGCAACTTGATAGCACACAATCATCAGGAGCAGAAATCTATAAAGGCATCCAAGCAAAGCTGGCTGGCCACACTTCCATTATGAGGGGCTGAAAAAGGTCTCACCAAATATTCCCATGACGTCCTTGAAAAAGAGGTGGTGTTTGTCACTTCTTTAGAATCAAAAACAGATTACACTGAATGTTGTGTAGCACGTCAAAACAAACTGAGCTTGGTTATTTGCACAGCATGTAATGGGAGGTTGTGCTTCACATAGGAAACAAACTGCTCTGTGCAGTACAATTTTGAGGCCGGTATGGCACCTATTATGTCAACAGTGTCTACATACAAATTACTTTTCACAGGCCATTGATTTCACCATTATTTTTGTGTGATGGTTCTTTCAATCAGCGCTTGTATTACATGAGCAGGTGGATTTGAAAGCAAAGCTTTGTTCGCAAACCTTCCGACTTCCATAATTGTGTGGCAAGGCACTGGCATGCTGTCGAATAGCTCACACTTCCTCGGTCCTGCACCAAAGAAGCCCAATGCTCTATTTGAAGTTGGATCGCACAACAATTCCACGGCACACAAAGAAGTGTAACACACACAGCAAAGCATTCTGGTGTGTGTATTTCTCTTTGTGTCCCGTCGAATTGTTGTGCAATTAAACTTCAAGCTTCTATACCAATACACCGTCTTCAACCTCACCAATGCTCCATTTATTAGGCCACAATGGTGCACATCTTTGAAATTTCCCAACACAAATTAGCTCTCCAAAAAATCACAAATGTTAAATTTTGCAGCACAGCTGTATGTATGCACGTGCCATATTCTTTACCACTAAACTCACAGGAATCAAAGAGGCAAGCATTAACCAGCCTTGCTGCTGCCGTTACCATTATCATCATGACACCAATGGAAAGACAGTGCCACGTTTCAGTAAAGGGAGTGCTGGAGGGAAAGGTGTGACAGCGAGGGCTTACAATAAAAATAACGGTTACGAGACATGTTCAATGCCAATATATGCTGCATGTCGCTCAGCCTACTTTGGCATTGCGGCAAGGGTTTACTCGTTTGGGCATATCACGTTTTGTGTAATCATTGCTCTAAAGCTGTACAAATGGTCTATTTGCTCTGCAATTTTTATTTTTATCATGGTGGGTTAAAGACCCACTTTTCATTGGCATCTGCACCACATTTCTCCCGATATGTAATTTTGCCTTGGTGGTTCATGACATCTTCACGTACAGAGAGTTCTGCAGAGTATCGGATGTGCATTGTTCTACTGCTTAAGAATTAGAGCCCCATTATGAGACGAAAATATTCAATTGATCCATCCAGAATAACGCTGCCCCCCCCCCCCCCAAAAAAAAAAAGAAGATGCACTGAACCTCTGGCACATGCATCGACAGTGAACAGAGCAAACAATCTGAAGTATTTTCTTCATGCAAGCCAACACACTAAGATTCTCAATGCATTTTCATTTCGCCACAAATGCATAGGCACAACCGGCTTGGTGCAACATCCACATCTCGCGCTGCAACAAATTGTGCAATGCCTCGCTGTTTCATAGTGCGGCCGATAGATTACGCATGACCAAAATTCAGCATTGTGCATACTTAGTAACTTCACCAATGAAGAACCCCAAGTTCTTTCTGAGATTAGGATTCATAGGTTACTTCACACAATTTGTGATATCCATTTATCTATTTATACTTAATTAACCTCTTTCCCAAGAAAGTGAGCCATTTGGAAGGCACCCTGACAGACAAGTAGAACAATCGGCAAAAAGTGATCAACCAGCGAAAAAGTCTGTTAATCACAGTAACGCTGACATTGAAGGCGCCTTAATTCCTACGTACGCTCCGTCGACACACCCGACTACGTTCGTAATGTTCCCACGAAGTAGGAAGCATTCTTTTATATATGCCTGCTCCGCCGCAGTATTCTGGAAAGCTAGCCACCGCTTACGCAGTGCCGCATCGATAAGCGCGACAGACACATCTCTGACACAGTTGCTAACAGTTGCTAACAGTAGTTTGATGGCGTCCAATGTAACGCTCGGCGCCGACGCTTCCCTGAAAACTCCCAGTCCCGTAGAAACGGAGGGCACAGATGACTTGCTCTACGACGGTGAGCGAATGAAGCCCGCCACGCTGTCTCCGCAGACGAGAGTCTTCACCTAGCTCGTCACACTGATGTCTTCGACAGGCGAAAATGACGCTGAAACTCCCCGTCGGTCATGCAGGTGAACGGGTCCGGACGGTCATACTAACGCTTGCTGCCGCTGGATGCAATGAAACAGGCTGCTGCTGCCGCCGCCATGTTCCCGAGTTGAACTCGGAGGGGGTTTCGCGATGTACGAGTTTAGCACGAGTTCGCCTGTCAATCAAAACCAGAGGTCACGCCCCGCGCGAGGCATGTAACTATTGCGCGCGCACCCACTACAGTTGGGCCACGCCCAACTTATCTTCCGGCAACAGCGACGCGGTGTCGAGCTGAGAGGCATCAACAATCTTGACCGCCGACATAAAACACGCACAACGCACTCTCATCGGTGATGTACTGAGCACCACTATCAAAAACAAAGCGTTGACTGTCGCTGGCTTATGCATACATCTTCTCGGGCTGAGATGGCCGCACAACACGGTTTCATTGCCTGCATTGTGGCGCGTAGCGCACAGTAAATAATTATCGGCACGTCAGTGTAGCTGCTTGCAAGACGTCGATGGGTCGAGGGGGACGACGATGCTGAGGAGTGCGTATTGCAGCAGTCGTTTGAGATGGCTGCTCTGTCATCGGTGATGAAACGGAGCCACAGCGTCGTAAACACGATCAGCGTCCGAGAATCGCTCGCTCTTCTAGACCCAGTGCAATGGCATTTCTTCATCACAAGCACAGCGCACTCAACAGTTCCAACACCTCTCTCCGTTCGAAATCTGATTTCATAACTGCACACAAGAGCCCTCACCTGCCGAAATGCGAGTGCTGCGGCGTCGTTACGATATCCATCTGCGATCGCTGCTGGCTCCAGCAGAGGTAATCCACAAGCACCTTCGACTGCACAACACACTCATATACTGCGTACATGCGCTCAGAGGCGCCTTCACTGGGCAAGCGATGACAAGCGATGAATTGTGTCGCTGGGGAAGCACGCACTTTTCGCAATGTATGGCAGAGGCTTCGCGCACAAAGACAAACTGGTAAATTTTCACTGAACTGCGTCACTACGCACTCTAAAATAACATACCGCCATTTTCCAGCGACAGCTGTTGTGTCGTTTTTAGTTGGTAAAGCGGGGGCCTTAATTGCCTAGTGCCTAGTGAAGCGCCTGCGATGAACAGCCGTACCGCGGCGCTGCGTTTCTATTCCCCTAATAAAGAAAGAGTGGCCATGACCCTCCATGGATCATGACCGACTTTATTGAGAATAGCACTGCAGCGCCCCTAGGCGACTTACCACCGTATGAACGCCCTCGTGCGTGCGACCCGCTTCAATGTACCGCTTCTAAGCTTTCGCCTCCCTGTCGCCACTCGCGGCAAGAAGTGCAAAATTTAATAATTTGCTCGTAATCCGTTTGTCATCACAAATTTCTAGCGTTGAAAACGAAAAACAGATACCTAAAGAAATAAAACTGTTCGTTATTTTATTTGTTGTATTTTAACGTATTCGTTTGAGTGACAGTGTAGGTGCAAGAATGCCCCGCATGTACCCTGTTCGCATTCGATGGCGGATAGAAAGACAGTGCCCGAAAGATGAGGCACGCCCTTGACGCGCCCGGGAAAGGCGTGGCAAGCGGCTCACGGCAAGTGTGCAGACAGACAGCGGGGCAGTCACGGTATCGCTAAGTTGCGATAATCCGTTGATAACAATACGCGGCGCTGGCGCGTTTCGTTGTGCAGCCTTCTGCGCTTGAAACGTAGAAGCAGCACCCTGCGCGGCACGCGCAGGGTGCGTTCATGTTGTCATACGCGGCTTTTTGTCTACATATTTTTTTGCCTGCACCTTCCGCGCGTTCCGCGCTATCTCCGTTCACTGACTGCCGTCGAGCAAACTCGGGTAAAACTCGGGTGAACGAGAAACTCGGCGCATCCTGCATAGCACCCCTGGAATAGAAAAGTTTGGAATAGTTTTACGTTATAGCGCCCCAGTATCCGTCCACCTGCCCATCATCCCTGCTCCGCGGCAAGTGCCTGGATACCTCTGAAGCTTTTCACTGCGTTCTCCCGGCTACCATGTTTGGCGATACGGCATCGCTTCCGATTTGGGCCGTCACTCGTCCCGTCGCAACCGATGTCCCTGTAGACGTCTTCGCTCGTGCCGTCGACGCAGAACTCACATCTGCACAGCACACAGAAATTATCAAGCTCCTCCAGCGTTTTCGTGCCTCATATGACATTGACCAACCATCTTTGGGCCGAGCGTCCGCCGTCGTTCACCGTATCGACACCGGCCAACAAACACCATTGCGCCAGCGTCCGTATCGTGTGTCGGCCGCTGAACGCCGGATCATCGACCAGCAGGTTGACGACATGCTGGAGTGTGGCGTCATCCAGCCATATAACAGTCCCAGGGCATCTCCGGTTGTCCTCGTTAAAAAAAATTGCACCATACGGTTCTGCGTTGACTATCGCCGCCTTAACCGAATAACGCGCAAATATGTCTATCCTCTGCCGCGCATCGACAATGCCTTGGACAGTCTACGGGGAGCGGAATTCTTTTCCTCGCTGGATCTGAGCTCCGGGTACTGGCAAGTGCCAGTGGCAGAGGCCGATCGCCAAAAGACAGCCTTAGTAACACCTGATGGGCTATATGAATTTACCGTCATGCCATTCGGCCTTTGCAGCACGCCTCCCACTTTCGAGCGAATGATGGACTCTATTCTTCGAGGGCTGAAGCGAAAAACGTGCCTCTGTTATTTAGACGACATCGTGGTCTTTTCCACCGATTTCGCGTCGCACTTCAGCCGCCTCGAGCAAGTCCTTGCGATCCTCTCTACTGCAGGACTGAAACTAAATTTGAAGAAAGGCCACTTCGGCGGTTGGACGCTTATTAATCTAGGCCATGTTATATATATATATATATATACTAAAAAACGACGTTCAAGCATCTGTGAGGCCGCTGTAGATGTCATTCCTCCCTATTCATATCTGTCATCCCTACATATCCAGAATCAACAGACACATAAAAAAAGAAGTAAAGAAAAAATAGTCATCTCTTGACTCCGCATACATACGAAACAGATGAGGCTATTTTTCTGCACAGTATTCCCACCTGCCGGGTCACTGTAGATTGTCACATCACGTTGCTTTTGTTCCTTCGTTTAAAAAGCGTCGCATAATGTAAAAGTCCATACGCCTGTTTTAAAACGAAGATGTCAAACAAGCGTCAAACTCTGCCTTTCCTGTACATGTGTATTTAAATTGACATGCACTCCTATCCAGGCGATGTGACTGCAGCTGGTGTTTGTGAATCGGCAAGCAAAAGCTGCTGCATTATGAATATTTTGCGCGACTGTCGTACATAACTATAGAGACGCAATATTATCGGCCGCTAAATGCTTCGTCATCTATAGCTACGGTAAAACACAGCCTTAATGATGAGTCATGTTAAAAGGATGGTTAGCTAACTTGGGCATGAGATTATATTGGCTTGAGTAGGTGTAAACTTACGACCACATGGCGCCACATCCGCTTACGATTTCTTGGCGTTAGCGTTTCCCGTATGCGTTTGCGTTTCCCGTTTCCTGTTCTACAGTAATGTGCATCCTAAAGTACTGGTGTGCGCTCGCGTTTTATGTTAATGACGCCCTTTGCACTGATTTCAGATAGGTACTGTTCTTTCTTCGGTATTGGAAAACATCCTGTGAATACACTACGCACTTTATACTTACGTACTTAAGCGCGTTATTTACGACGACAAAGAAGCCACAGATACATCTCTGAAATGTCCAGTTACCAGTTGTCACTACGTAAGTAGAGCACGTTTTTTGCTTTGAGCTCAGAGAAAGATGCCTTTAAAGAAGGAAAAGTGGTTTCAGTTTCTCAAATCTATGCGCCTTTATTTGTACTACGTAGCGTAGGTGTTCCGCCAACAGTGTAATTGTTAAGGGCACCTCAGACAGATTTTGCGCGACACGTATACGTATGATCAGGAAGGGATATCAGCACCATGAGGTTTTATATTATTATTTAGAAGATAGCGTCGTCGTCCTTGTAAATGGTGCTGTCTGGTTGTACTTTGCTTTTTGGTGCAACTTTGGGGCCTTTATTTCAATGGCTCTCTACTAATTCGTAAGAAAAAACGCGCATGTAAAACTTTTTCGCATGCAGAAGATAAGTGCAGCGACGAAACTAAAATGTAATTAGACACAAAATCCCTTCGGCTCAAATAAACGCTCAGTTATTGGCCATAAGAGTTCGGAGGTTGCGCAAAGTGATATTTCCTGGAATTAGAAAATGATAAGATAGGCACAGTTATGTCTGCAGATGAAAGATGCCATGATTGGGACACTTCATTACTGTTCTGCTAACAGACATGAACTGCACATGTGAGTTTGGCATCTCTGGCAGTGTAACACGTGTTTTGCACGCTTTATCAGTGAGCTTACTTGTTTTTTATTTGTCTCTCCTAATGAGATTGTGCATAAAATTAAACTTTTTGAGTTTTTGAATGTCAAAAAATTATGTGCGAGTACAGCGACCGCCGGTAATGTTGTAGATACATGGCTGATGCAAATGCACCAGAAGTTTTCCTTTTTTTTATCAGCTGCACAACTGCGGCACGCTCATTAGCTCAAGGTAAACTAGGTTGCCCGGTGGGCTGAAGGAAATTGCCGGTAATTAGCTGCGTCTGATGCGTCACCTGTATATTGCGTTCACCACCCGTTCCAGCTCTTAAGAGGCCAGGCTTTCTTGTGTGTATGTAGAGGAGTCTCCCGCAGCGCATTAGTTTAACGCTGTTGCACCTGCTGTTTTCTGAAGAGAACTGCTAAAGTAAAGCATTTCAGCTTATACATCATACAGAAAAAAATGTCATTGCAAGCTTCCTCACCAGGGGCGTCAACTCCATCCGAAGGTGAACACTTCAACGCAGGGTGAACACAAACTCCAGGGTGTCCGTGATCATTGAAGGCGGCGTCGTGAAGTCATGTGTCAAGGACGCAGTCATTCCTGATGTCAACTTTCAATCCTATTTCACCGGCGTATGGAGAGAGCATGAAGACCTAACGGCGCTGGTAAGTTAGGAGTGGTTATTAACAAGTTATTTCCACAGTCCGGCAAGGATTGATAGCTCATTTGTTAATGTTGGTTACAAAGGACCAGAATCAAACATCACATCTTTTTGATATGGCTTCAGCGACTCCAAACACTTCGAAAATATATTAATACCTTGTTTAGACAAATTAATCGAAGAAAACTCAGTTGAGCAGAAACTTACGTAACAACCCTGGGTTTGAATGTTCAATATGTAGGAGCCCATTCGGTACTTCGTGTATTTGATAATATTGTCGTATTATGTATGGTAGGTACCCCTGGGTTAACTTTTGCATGGTTGAATCTGCTTAGAATTCACAGATGTTGAAGTGACGGGAAAGTATGCAGTTTCTGAAGCTGCAGAGTTCTATTCACTAATTAGGATACCAACGTTATCAATGCACAATATATCCGGGCATCCTCACAGACCACTCAAATAGCTCCAAACTGAAACCGGCCTTGTACATCATAGCATTGACTAATCATTAGGTACTTAGCCATCACACCGATAAAATTTGAGGTTCTCTATTGGCTGGGAGCTTCTCAACCTCAATTGTAAGAATTCTTGGGTTAAAAGGGATTTCTTTCTTTTCTGAAGCAATGTCTGGTCTTGACCTGATGACCTAACTCAGCTTTCAATTCAAGTAGTCAATGTGTAAGCAATTAGATAAATTAACACTGCAACACAATAACAGTGTATCTAAAAATGCAGAACAATCATAATTAAAGGAGAGCGAGTATCTTCGTGTGGGAATGCAACGACTCAAAGCAATTACCTTTACAAAAGGGTCTCTCAATCTGAGTGACTATGTACAGTCGAAGTGAAAAGATTATGGGGCGTGGATATTGAACGTCCAAAAGGTTGTTTGTTCAGCCATTTAAATCGTAGAGTGTAATGGTGTTCGAATAAGCTACACCATTACAGACGTGAAATCTGATTACCACGCTGCGCTCCGACGCTGGTGAAATATATTGGTTCATCTGAGAACAGGAGACTCGTATACTTTTGGCCCCAGTAGTACGTCGTCAATGCGCTATCACCTGAAGCTACAGAAAAAATAAATCAAACGAGAGCACTAGACGCTACGTTGTATATCAACTGCACTTCACATGACAGGAGAGACGTGTCACTTGATGGAAGAGACGTGGGAGCATAAAAATAATATATAATTGCGAAAAAATATCCTCTTTTCTCGTTTCCTCTTTGTCATATACAAGGCTAAAAAAAGAGTGGAAGGCTATGCCGCAGGAACCGGCAGAGACAAATGAGGCACACAAAGTACACAGACACAGCGCTGTGTCTGAGTTCTTTGTGTGCATCCTTTGTCTCCGTCGGTTGTTGCCCTGTAGCCATCCACTATGCCCAACCAACAAGCCCAACTAGTTACTCTGCTCGGGAAAAATTAAGAGTTCATGTTTGCCGGCTAAAGTGAAGCGCATTCAAGTAGATCATGTGAAACTTGGAATGCATGGTTACACTTATTGAGTAAGGATTTTCACGTCACATTCAAGAAGGGGGCCGAGAGATGGAGTAGTACACTGTGCTGCAAAAGTTACAAACAGGGATGCCTCAGAAAGGCTGGCCCACAATTTGATACGTGGACTTATTATTGTCAAAGGGGGTCTTCTCATACTTGGCAGTTTAGTAACGAAAACCGATAAGGTACCACAGAAAGGCTGGCCCACGTTTCGATAGGTGGGTCTGTCCTTGTCAAAAGCGATCTTTTCGTACTCGGTAGGTTGGTAACGAACATGGGAGAGGGACCTCAGAAAGGCTCCCTACGTTTCGATAGGTGGGCCTATCTTTTTGAAAGGCCATCTTGTAACCCTCGGCAGGTTGCATACGATCAGGGATAAAATGCCTCAGAAAGTCTGTCCTGCGTTTCGATAGGTCGGCCTATTTTTCTCCAAGGCGGTCTTGTCATCTTCGGCAGGTTAGGAACGAAAAGGCATAAAGCGCCACAGAAAGCCTAGACTACGTTTCGATAGGTGGGCCTGTCTGTATCAAAAGCGGTCTAGTCATGCTTGTCAGGTTAGTAACGAACAGGGATAAGGTGCCTCAGAAAGGCTGCCCTAGGTTTCGATAGGAGGGCCTATTTTTGTCAAAGGCAGTCTTGTCATCCTGGGCAGATCAGTAAGGAACAAGGATACAGTGCCTCAAAAAGGGTGGCCTATGTTTTGATACGTGGGCCTATTTTTGTCTAAGGCGGCCTTGTCATCCAAGACACGTTAGTTAACTATGCTGCCGAGGATGACAAGGCCGCCTTCGACCAATATAGACCCACCTATTGAAACGTAGGCCAGCCTTTCTGAAGCACCTTACTCCTTTTTATAACTTACCTTCTTTGGATAACAAGACCACCTTTTACAAAAATAGGCCTACCTATCGAAACGTAAGCCAGCCTTTCTGAGCCACCTTATCCCTGTTTTAACTTGTGTACCACATTCATGTCACCGATTATTTCATCAAGTTTTTTAAGAATTTTGCGTGTGTGCGATGGTGAGCTGCGTGTAATTGTTTTCTTTACAGAGAGGTAACCACGATACGCGTCTCTCGTCACGCGACCCAGCAACCGACATTTTGCGGGTGAAAAATTGCAGGAGAATATCCCTGATCTTGTTATTCATTGTTGCCCAAGAAACTGGCTTCAAAATCTGCGGCTGATGCTTTGCCTAGGTACTCCACGGGCGCCTAGTTTCGGCACGCAGAACAAAATTTAACCGTGACTTCACAGAGTGCGAAGCTGCACGTGAACTGAGAGAATGGCAATTCTGTGTAGAATCCTTCAATAGCTATATGCCATGCCTACGTATCTTGGCATGAAATAAAGCGCATAACAATTTAATTACAGCTGACCTCGCCCCTCTCTCTTCATGATAGTCCGACAGACAGAAAAGAAACAAACGAAATTATCTAACGATTACAATATTCCCTAATGCGAAATTCGAGCATAGCTCTGTACGAGTTTTATTTCGCCATAAATTGGCTGGCGGGTACTACCCTGTCTCGTGGGGCACGTTGCAGACGGAGCTACGTGTGGCACGACTGCCTCGCTAATAGGGAAATCGCAAGAGGCAGCGCGTGGGGGACGCGAGCGCTCTATTCACAGCAGCCCCCGCGAACAGGCCTCCACTCATGCAGCGGTTTGTTTCAATAAATCGTATCGGTACACGCGCTCACCGCATGACTTATTGATGGCGTCACCGGTGAACAGACGACGGCGGGCTACTCTGGCGCAATAATCTTGGAGTGGTCGTCGCCGATGAGCCCGTCTTGCGCGGCACTACGCTTCTCACGCTTTCGACGTACCCTCCTCCTCCATTTTCCTCCTCGTGCTCTATTCGCTATCACGGTCTTTCATCCACCGCTGCGCTCCGCGTTCGCTCTTTCATCCTTCGCTGTGCTCGTTCACTCGGCTACGCAGAGGACGCCGTCGCTCAACGCAGGAACGTGCACCTAAGAGCTGCGGTCTAAATATTAAAGAAAACAGAGCAAAAATAAAAGACTGGCGGGGATGTCAACCTTCAGTTGCGTATATTGGTTCGCTGTGATGTCATGAATTAAGACAACAATTGCATGGTTGCAATAAATTGTTTATTGTTAAAAAAAGTCAACAGTGCTTTATGAAACAACTAAGTCAACCTAGGAAATATTTATAATTTCTTGTACAGAAAACCCTATAAATACGAGAAAGTACAATGCCATTGTTGACGTCAGACGTGCGTACCGTAGTTAAGTGTCTTCGAGAAATGCTTTGTACTCATTATCGGACATTTTCTGCCTAAAATTCAATATTGTTTTCAATGAGTACATTGTGATTCTAAACTGGTTATGAGCGCTAGCCATAAGATATCTACCTATGGCTGCCTCTATGCCACAGCTCTGTAGTTCTATAAAGATGGTCGCTCGTTTAGCGTAGCTTCCTTTATGGCAATACCACATCCTACAATCACGCATGTAGCTTACAAAATGAACCATAATAAATCATCCGAAAAGGTAAAGTACTGCAACCAGAGTAGCAGCCTTCATAGTTAAAAGAGAATAAAAGAGCAGCTTTCGTGCTCTGTAAATGACGAGTTCCAGAAGCCGTCAAGATCTCCGGCCAAATTAAAGAACGTGTGTTGCTCATACATAAGGTCAACATCTTGCCATAAGCTTTGGAACCGTATCCTTGCATAAGCCTTTGTTTGCAATTCTTTTTTACTTCGTGTCACGTCTAAACAAGAGCAAAGGCGTTTGATTAGACGTTTTTCATGAGGCAACCCCCACCCATCCATCAGCGCCTACCAAGAAGACAACGCAGCATTGACATTGACTGATCACATGGCCACAAAAGCACCCCCCAACATTACCTGACAGCTGGTGAGGTAACGATCATAATGATGATAATGATAATGATCATAATGATAATGATGAAAAGGGCCAACTTCAAATGCTACCGAAGAACGGCAGCGATCTTGAGTTACCAGAGTGCTGTCCTGCCACATCTTCCATGCCATCGGAGGTGGGGATGCTGCGGAGCGTTACGATACCATGGGCCTGGTATCGCAACCGATTCGACGATTGTGTCCATGCAAGAATGGATCGCCAAAAGAGGAAGCCGAGTGCACTCTGGGCCGGCTTGACGAAAGGCATCAACGACGTCACCCCGCTGATCTCATCTGCGTCAACGACTGTTGGTGAGCTGCAGGACAACTTAAACGCTCTAAATGAAACAGCCAGTTCTACGAAAATCAGATAGCACAAGTGAAGAACTGGTAGAAGACGAGCATTTTGAATCAGAACTCGAAAGCGTCGACAGCTACCAAATATGTATGTGTCTGGCGAAGTCTAATGTTATCAGACGCATTGAAGAAATGCGAAAGTCAATACGCGATACTGAAGCGCTTGGGCCAAGCAGTGAACGCGAAACTCGCAGACAGAACAGGCAATTTCAAGCTACTATCAAACTTCCTAAACTAGAAATTAACACATTCCATGGAAGTGTCCAAACCTAATGCTCTTTTTGGGATCGGTACGAGTATTCTTTAGACAAAAATGTGCATCTGTGCAACGTTGATAAATTCGAGCATTTGA
The DNA here is from genome assembly GCF_023375885.2 of Dermacentor andersoni. Taxonomy (NCBI): domain Eukaryota; kingdom Metazoa; phylum Arthropoda; class Arachnida; order Ixodida; family Ixodidae; genus Dermacentor; species Dermacentor andersoni. The sequence continues at coordinate 334,769,643 of NC_092814.1, forward strand.
AGAGCTACCTTTTGGGAAAGGCAGAAGACAGCATAAGTGGCCTATCATTGATGGATGGCAATTATGAAATTGTTGTAGACTTGCTCAAAGGACGTTTGGGACGCAAGGAAGTGTCCGTGAACGATCACATAAGTCGACTGCTTCAGTTAAAGCCTGTGGTTTCTGCTGACGACGTGATTTGTTTGCGACCTCTTTATGATGGAATATTCAAGAATGTTCGAGTGCTTGAGGCCCTAACTGTAAAGCAGGAAAAGTTGCTGTGCAAAGGTACCTACCACCGGAAATTATGCTTCGCTATTGCCAGAGCAAGTCTAACAACGTGGACACAAGTAACACTTTTTCTGAGCTTATCGTGTGCTTGAAGAGGAAAGTGACTAGCAGAGAAGATGCTTTTCAAATTGCTCAGAGATGTGCAGGCCAGAAGGAATTCAAGGCAAAGAAGACAGAATTTACTTTACGCCGTGTCGCCTCAGCTACTGCGTTAACGACAACCTTTAACGTCACAAGGAAGCTTGACTTTTCTGCGAGTAAGATCAACATTCCTTCACTAAGTGTGACAAAGAGATGTCCCTACAAGAGAAGAAAGAAAAGCTTAAACGAAGCGGACGTTGCTCCCGAAAGAGTGCAAAAACGCAAGGTTCGTACGTTGTGACCTATGTCAAGGAAGTCATTTCACGTTTCTTTGTGAGCCTTACTCCAAAAAGCGTCAGAGTGACCCAGAACAGAAAGCAGTGAAAGATGTGCAAGTCGCAAGCGCGTTTCTCAAAACTGATAAGCCTGGCTGCGAACGAAGATTTCCAAAAGTGGATGTCTGCTGTGGGATATGCTTTCCAACATCGTCAAAAAATGGTGGTCGAAAAGAAGATTCCATGTTGTGGGAAATGTGCTGAAGGAATGGTAAGCCTTAAAGAACGCGTAAACTGGTGAGTTGCAAGAAAAACATCACTGTTTACAGCATAAAAAATAAGATGCTATATGACTAGGCTTACAAAACGCTAAATGACTAACTACAAGCAAATATTACTGCCTTCCTGCAGGCTACTTGCGCGAAGCCCAAAAGAAAGCTTGCATTACCCATTTTGTATCTGCATTGATTTGAAAACCTTCGACATTGGTTTACTTCTGAGAAATTGTGATACTCAGTTCAGCAGACAGAGGATAGTAAGAAGACTTTAATACTAGTATTTTGCGAAAAGTTTCGTTAGTTCCGAATATTTGAAATAACCGAATTTCCGGTTTTCTAACACGAATACGAATAGTTAATACGTATAATATGCCATTCTAGTTCGAAATTTCGCATATTCGACCATCGCTAAAAACTACATTAGCAAGGAGAGACTAAAGTGCACGTGAATTATGGGTGATACAACACCCAGTAATGCAACCCAGTAATGCTGGGTTGCATTACTGAGGACAGTAATACGTTAGCATTTAATTATTATAGCCACACTACGTAGTGCCAGCGTCCGAAGGAGTTATGTATGAGGTGCGCACCGCAGAGGGGCTCCTCTTTCGCGCTTCCCTAAGAACGCTCGACGTGATCAGGCGCGGCTACGGTGAAGCTTGAACGTGGCTTCCGAAATGCATGGCGCGCCGGTGCATGCGAGCGCTGAGGAACAGGTCATGTGATAACCAGATTCCTCTCTCACTCTTATTTCTGAGCACGCTGCACCATCTAGTAGCACTGCTGAGAAGTCCGCGCGTGGGCGCCGAGACATACACCATATAATCTTTTTTAGTGCATTCGCATTCTTAAGGTACTGCACGCATATTCCGGCTGTTATCTATGCATGTTTTCATGTCCCTATATAATCTATGTATGTGTGTATCTAACCGTTTCCCGCCTACCTTGGTCAGTGGGTAGTCAGTGGTGGAATAGGTAGCACACCGGGCAGCTGTGCTGAGGTAACCGGATTCAAAACCAGCCATCGGATCAATTTGGGTCACTAAGTATGTGGCAGTGTGTACATACGCCTCACTTTTCAAAGAAGAAATGAATTGAACTGATGAACTGATGAACATTAAAGACACAGAGGAATCTCTTTCATGCTTTCAAATGGGTAGGTACACCGCTCCTCGAAGAATCTCTCTGACGCCGACTTGGAGTAGCGGGCATGTACCAGTCCGTCTTTGCTAGTCTCCAATGCACCTTCTTGATGCCGACTTGGGTTACTGGATATGTGCCAGTAGGTGTGTGCTGTCCTTCAATGAACGTATTTGATGCCAGCTTGGGAAACTAGGTATGCGCCACTGGGAATGTGCCGCTCTACAATGGGGATTCAGATCCCTTAAATTTATCCGATAGTGAGCGGAACGGAAGCAACGTCCCAAGCGTTCGTCAAGTCCAGCAGCGCGACGCATTAGCGACGTGCGGCACTAAAGCACTGGGCGTGTCCGGCTTTCTAATGAACGCCTTTCACGCCAACGCTTTAGTGAGCTGCGCCATGAATGCACTAGGTGCGTGCCGCTCTTCAATGCATATTTCGCCCACTTGGGTTACTGACTATGTGCCACTGAGTGTGCGGCAAGCAACGGAAGAACTATAAGCGCTCGCACGCACCGGCGCATCAAGAATTTCGGAGGTTACGTGCAGGCTTCGTGGCGGCGGCACTAAATGGCGCAGCGTGTCTAGAAAGAAGCGAGAGCGAGGAGTCCCGGCTGCTGTACACGCCTCATAAATACCTCGTTTCGAAGGTGGCAGTACGTTGTGTCGCTATGTCGATTCAAAGCTAAAGCATTACCGTCGACAGTCATGGTGAGATGTCATTCTGCCGCAATGTTCTTGTAAATAAATGCAATATGATGCCTTGCTCTTTCCTTTTATATCGAGCAGCCAGCGCGTATAACACTGCTCAAAGCACCCGACAATGCCAGCATGAGAAAACAAGATTTCACCTAATCTCGACATTTTCGGCCCCGTTATCGTACGAGTCGCGATGATAAATGAGAGTTCTTTCTGTGGCTATCACCTTTGGCGAGTCTTTTGATTGTATCATATGGGCCAGAAAGAAGGGTAAAGACTGCCTACAACGCGGTTTAAAGCATTTTTACGGAGGTTAAGTTTGTTTATTATGCATAACATTCTAGCCAGCTGCCCAACGGCTGTTGTTACAGAACGCGCTCTTCCATTCTGATAAGTCATGATTTCTGTGAGCAGAAGACGTGGGCGTGAGCCTTGCTTATGAGCGTGCGCTTAGCGATCGCCAATTTCCCGCTGTGGCAGTTCCCGTTCAGTAAACATTGTAACACTGGTTTCTGGGAAGGTGCGTATCGGGAACTGCACGACTATGCGAGGAAAGTAACGTACCGCAATACGAAGGTGCGAGAGAAAGTATACACGCGTGTGTGCAGAGCTGCGATAATATTTCATTCGCGCGCATGAATGTTGACGGCCTAAGTTTGTGGAGATTATTGATTTTAGTGCATTATGAGCCCGTTGACTTAGCAAGTGCAATATGACCTGGCATGCATGTAAATGGTGGCGCAGAAGCGCATGAACTCGCTGACAAATATCCGCATTGCGTTACGTGCGATAAAAAATCACAAATTTCAGCAGCGAATTCTACTTACACTTTCCTGTGTTTGTGCGCGCGTCGTTAACTGCGCTTCACAATATGTCCAAAAAGTCATTTCCAACTCTGCATATCCTAATCGTATTTTGTGCATTGCATATGTGAATAAATATATTCCTAAGTGCCTGCATTACTCTGCTTTTAAAAACAAATACTGCATAGTCACTGCTACTGGCCATCCAATAATAAAGTATAATGCAATATATCAAAGTACATTACATACACCTGTGAAATCGTTCCTTCCAAGTTTCCGTTACACTCGAAGATGCTTCAGTAATCGGCGATGTCATTTTACTGAAGAAAAACACACAGCTGCTTATTAACATAAGGAACACGCCAGAAGCGATACACGGATCGCCAGCAAAACACAGTGCAGTAGTAGCTAGGCCAATCCGCGTGCGTTTCGTACAAGGGCCCTCTTATTCTTACGGAGCTTTAGCGGTGCACGAAGGCGAAAAGGCATAAACACAACAATGCGCGTCATGATTCAAGTTTATGTGGCGACGTCGCGCGGTTCACGAGAACAGTCAATCGCATTCACACACGCGCACACAGTACGCTCGATGTTGGTGTACCGCGAGATTAGATCGTGCTGGCAGCCCGAACACGATGGAAGAGGCTTGCTGACACGATCCATACCGCCGCTTCAGAATATGTCACGACTGTTGCACTGGCTCGTAGCACTGGCTCGTAACACTGAGCTACAAAACACAACAGTCGTCATGTAATCGCTACACGACTGACACACTCAGCGGCAAGAAGACTGCTGGCGCACTCGTTTCAACACACACACACAGGATGTTGTTTAGTTGCCGTGAGGGTCGCACGTTTCAGCGACGTTATTTCGAAAGTTTTTCGGTCCAAGCGAATGTCAGTCTTCTTTTTTACACGAATTATTCGTTCAAAGTAACCGCTATGTGTACTCAGCACACTTACAAGCAAAGGAATTCACAGAGCAAACGGGAATAAGCGCAAGCGATCACCAAGGCTCGCGCGGTGATTGAGCGCAAACGAAGGAAATGTAAACATGCGGAATCGAGGCCATCAAGCACTGATTCCGCTCTCTTGAGCGTTTTTCTTTCAGCGCTCATTTGAAATTAATGGACTAGATTTAGCATTTCGGGCCCTTTCGTTTTTCACCACAGTCAGGCACCAGTAGGTTTTATTTCCGCGCGTGTGCAGATATTTTTTCACCTTACGAATACCACGGTGCCGCGGTTTAGCTTGGGCGCCGTCTGCTACAGGAACTTACTAGGTGGCGCGCGCGGCAGATGTCGCTACCTTATTATAGAGGGACCTTGAAACAACGAAGCCTTTAGCTTCATCTATCGCACCGCGCAGTAACTATGTGGTTTAGTAAATTTGGACAACCTTTTCGTTGTCTTAAATAAATTCTGAATGAATGAATGAAAATTGAACCCCCCCCCCCCAGGTGGGGCTAAGCGCGTTGTTTACACAAGCGTGCGTGTATGTGTGCGCGCGCGAGACGGAATGATGTATGGATATCCCAACGTTTACGACAGACGCTTGAACATCGACGCCGCGATGTTCAAGCCATTCCATTGCTTTCGCGTTTCTACAGTGGTTAGAACGACGCTCCGCCCGCGTTAGCATGATCAGGAGGACGTGAAAGGCGGGTGATAAAAGTCCAAGACGAGCGGAAGGCATCGCTGCGGATATCGTGTCATACTTGCACCTGGTTCCTTGTGTGCGCCAAAGACAGCTTAGCGAGATTTTTTTTTTTTTGCCAATATCAGTACCGTAGGCTATGCTTATGACGCGTGCGTTGTTTTCCAGCTGCGAACTAGCACACCTGATAGGCTTAGTCGCATCCATCGCTTTGTTTCGCTTGCCTGGTGTCGGCCATGCTTGTTTTGGAAGGGAGAAACCGTTCCTCCCATGAATGAAGGAGTAAAGTTGCTCCATTTAAAGACGAAGGTCGGGTAAATCGCCGGTTCTCCCTTAACGGAGCAAGGGTCACTGCTTTTTCTCTTAGTGTCTAGTCCCGAGAACGATGTACTTATATAGTTACATTGTTTTGGAAGCGATTAGAACCTTGTAATTTCACACACATCAGAACTTCATGTACAGTGTTTTTTTCAATAGGTTAACGGAAGGCAAATAAGTCCCAATATTATTAAAATACATGAACTTCATTATTGTAGACACCCTCAGAGCACCTTAATATTGTTACGCGAAGGACGAGTCAGTGAGACGAGCAACTATTTATAGGTTATATTTACAAAAGACGTTGCAGCGCTGACCGGTTAGATTCACCGCGCGAGCCCAGCTCGTTCTTCCTTCTCTTTTCTCGAGCGATGGCGCCGACACGCCTCATTCAAACAATCAAATGCCACACGCCTGTAGCATATTCCCCCGGCGGCAGAAACGACGTCCCGGAGCGTCTAAATATCATCACTGGGAGGGTGATACTGCTTCAGTGGTGCGACGTGCACATTACCACTCGACTGGGAAGCAGATGGGGCCTCAGGGGCGATTTCGTAGGTGACGGGATTCAGGGCCCGAAGCACTCGGTATGGGCTTGTGTAACGACACAGCAGCTTTCTCACAGGCCGACCTGACGTGACGGAGACCATAGAAGCACCAAAAAACAAGGCGGAAAGTGCACGTCGCGGTGTCGCTGGTCGTACAAACGCCTTTGACTCTCTTGGGATTTCAGAAGGCGGTCACGGGCAATTTACCTTGTGTGGGCACAGCGGTTGATGGCTTCAAGTGCATATTCACTGGTCGGTGCCGCGTGAACAAGGAGGGTTGTGTCGAAGGGCCGTGCTGGTTCTCGGCCGAACAGAAGGGAAAATGGGGAATAACCGGCTGTGTCGTGGCGCGAGGAATTATAAGCAAATGTGACAAAGGGCAGAGCGGGAGGTCCGAGTCAGTGGGGTCTGAAGAGACATATATCGCGAGCATGTCTGTGAGAGTGCGATTGAGACACCATTTGTTTGCGGATGGTATGACGTGGATAACTTGTGCCTTGTGGCACAGGACTGCAGGATGACCGCGATAACTTTTGATAGGAATGTCCGGCCATGGTCTGTGAGAAGTTTTTTGCGGAGCTCCATGTAATAAAGGGCCCTATAACGTAAAACTATTCCAATATGTTTCTATTCCAATCTCCTGACGTCAAATTTACGTAACCACCGACGCAAGCACCGGGCGGTCACCCGCAGGGTTGTCTGAACACACCAATAAAACGCTCTCCTCGTTCATAGGAGGCCACTTTTGCTTGCTTGAAAAAGGAATAACATTGCCTAGACTGAGCGGCTTGTCGTATCTAATTGGCTGACAAGAGGCGAGTAGAACGCTCAAGTGGAGAGGGATTCGATGGGGCAGAGCCAGTGCACTGAAAATCGATAACCGGATGAAGAGGGTGGTGCCGGCGTCTGCGATTGGTCGGCTTTCCCTTACTTAGCTTGCGGTGGCTGGTCGAAAATCGCGGCGGCATGCAACGGAAGCTTAAGAATGACGCTAAAAGGGACACTCAGCAAAGAAGAGTTGGCAGAATGAGGTGGTAAACGTGCAGAAAGTGCTCGAAAACGTTACACGGCCACGCAAGAAGTTTTATTACGCGCAAATACACCCATGCTCTCCGGCTGGTGCGAGTAGCCAGCGCCTGAGCGATCGGCGGCAGCCATCTTTAATTCCTTTCGGAACGGGGCAGCCTGCGGCTATTCAGAAGAAAATTTAGTTTTGTTCGGCATATTAATGCATCTTTAATGCGTACACGTCACTTTGACGCGGTGAGTTTTCGCGGTTTTGTGACGTCGCGTGACAGGCAGGTGCAGTGGGTGCAGCCCGAAAACTTTTGACCAATAGCCGGAGGCTAATGGCGAAAAGGCGTCGAATCAGAAATAACTGTTTTCTTTTTTCTGTCAAATCATGCATAATCAGTGTGTACACATCATATCAGAAGGGGAGGTATCGCGGTTTTCGTGACGTCGCGTGACAGACAGGTGAAGTGGGGGTGGTCAAAAAAAATTTTTCACCAATCGTGGAGGGCTGATAGCAGAATTGGAATAGAAAAGTTTGGAATAGTTTTACGTTATAGCGCCCAAAATCCCGTCGCGTAGAAGAAAACCGGCGACATCTGTGGCGCAGCTTGTAGGAAGCGTTCGGGTGATGGCATGGCGCGTGGCGTAATCCGTGGCCACAGCGATCGACCTGTTCCTAGTGGGAGAAAGAGGAAAAGGGCCAAGTAAATCCAAACCAAACCGAAAGAATGGTTCTTCGGGAAGGTCGAATGGTTGAAGTTACCCAGTAGGGAGCGTCGATAGTGTCTTGCGTCGCTGGCCTTTCTCACACGCAGCTACGTATCTTCGAACGGAGCGAGCTAGCCCTGGCCAAAAGAAGCTTCGGCGGATCCGGTCGTAGGTACGTGACACACCCAAGTGACCGGCAGTGGGGAGGTCGTGAAGTTCGTGGAGAACAGCCGAGCGAAGGTGCTTAGGGATCACAAGGAGGAATGCAGGGCCGTCGGGGTGAACGTTGGGGTGGTAGAGTACGCCATCTTGAAGTGTGAATAAGCGAAGGGAACTGTCGGCAAGTGACGATTCCAGACGGTCAATGATGATACGCAAGGACGGGTCACGGCCCTGCTCGTCGGCGACAGAGAGCAGTGGAAAAACTGAGAGAACACAGGCATCGGTGTCAGTATCAGACGTAGAGGTCGCGTCTTCGACTGGGTAGCGATAGAGGCAATCTGCGTCCTGGTGTTGGCGGGCCGAGTTGTAAGTCACTGTGTAGGGATATTCTTGTAGTCGGAGGGCCCAACAACCGATCCGACCTGTAGGATCCTTGAGCGACGAGAGCCAACAGAGCGCATGGTGGTCTGTGATTACTGAGAAGGGCTTGCCATATAAGTATGGGCGGAACTTTGAAACAGCCCAGGCGAGAGCAAGACATTTGCGCTCGTTAATCGAATAGTAGCGCTCTGCAGTTGTCAGGAGCCGGCTAGCGTAGGTTATAACGCGGTCGTCTCCGTATTGGCCTTGCGATAAGACGGCGCCGATCTCATGACCACTGGCATAGGGTCATACCTCTGTAGGTGCCGACGGGTCAAAGTGGCCCAAGACCGGTGGATTGGCGAGAATCGTGATAAGGCGTGAAAATGCGGCAGCCATAGGGTGACCCCCGTAAAAGGCACGTCTTTCTTCAGAAGTTCAGTAAGTGGTCGAGCGATTGCTGCGAAATCTTTCACAAACCGTTTGAAATAAGAACAGAGCCCCACAACACTCCGGACGTCTTTGACAGACTGAGGTACAGGAAAAGCCTTTACTGCTCGAATTTTCTCCGGGTCAGGTTATACGCCGGAAGCATCGACGAGATGGCCTAGTACTGTAATCTGTCGGCGCCCGAAGTGGCACGTGGATGAGTTTAATTGGAGCCCAGCCTTGTGGAAGACGTCAAGGATAGCTGCGACGCGCTCAAGGTGCGTCTAAAATGTAGGAGAAAACATAAGGACGTCGCTGACGTAACAAAGGTAAGTTGACCATTTAAAACCTTGAAGCAGAGAGTCCATTATCCGTTCGTACGTGGCGAGAGCATTGCATAAACCGAACGGCATAACCTTGAATTGGAAGACGCCGTCTGGAGTGACGAAAGCGGTCTTTTGTTGGTCTTGGTCATCGACGGAAATCTGCCAATAACCAGATCGAAGGTCGACGGACGAAAAGTATTTGGCACCGTGAAGACAATAAAGAGCGTCGTAGATTCGTGGTAAAGGGTAAACGTCCTTCGTAGTGATTCGGTTTAGGTGGCGGTAATCAACGCAGAAACGCCACGTGCCATCTTTCTTTTTGACGAGCACGAACGGCGACGCCCAAGGACTCGACGAGGGCTCAACAATGCCTCTGGCGAACATCGTGTTTACTTCATTCTGAATAACTTGCCGCTCTGCCGTGGACGCGCGATACGGTCGGCGGTGAATCGAACCAGCACCACCAGTGCATATCTGATGCTTAACAAGGGATGTCTGACTAAGTGGTCGATTGTCAGTGTCAAATATGTCGCGGTAGGAAAGCAAAAGACGATAAATAACGGCTGCTTGGTCAGGTGCGAGGTCCGGAGTGACCATGGGACGTAATGGGCCCTCTAGGTTTAAGGCATCCTGCGGGTAATTGGGAGGATCTGGAGACGCGTCGGCTGCAAAAGCAGTGACGTGTTCGTCTGTCACTGATCGGAGCGTGGCTACAGCTATGCCTTCAGGTAACACTTGCTTCAGCAAGCCAAAATTGATAACGGGGAGACACATACGGTTAGCGGCAAGGGTTACGACGGAGTGTGGCACAGAGATGTCGCGCGCCAAGAGGACATCACGAATTGGTGCGACGACATAGCCGCCATCAGGAACGGTTGCCGTTGAGGCCAATTCGGCGAACGTTAGGGTTTTTGGAGGGAAGCGAGCAAACGCTGTAGTGCAGAGGGTGTTCGGGGCGAACGTCTGAAAGAAGAGGAAGCTCGAGGCACAGCGTACCGGACGAACAGTCGATGAGGACAGAATGCGTCGTCAGAAAGTCGAGCCCGAAGATTAGGTCATGAGGGCAACTGGTCAGCATGGTGGACAGGACTGGAACTTGGCGGCCAGCAATTCCTATGCGAGCAGTGCACATACCACTGACGGCAACAATGGCGCTATTGGCGACGCGTACGGCTCCAGTGATGGCAGGTGTTAGAAATATTTTGAGGCGACGACTAGGTTAGCGCTCATTATGGACACTTGGGCTCCAGTATCAATTAATACAGTCAACGGAACACCATGTACGTCTACTTCAGTTAGGTTCGTGTTGGTGAGGAGCGTCAACGGAGGATTTGGACAGGACGAACGTGATGCAGCACTACCTCTAAGAGCTGCATCGCCTAGTTTTCCGTCCGTCGGTTTGGCGAAGAAAAGCGGCGAGGTTGGGGCGACGGGGAGCGATGGCGTTGAGGCGACCGCGATCGCACGGAGGAGCGGCTGTCAGCGGCATCAGAAGTAGGGTACAGACGGCGAGGTGAATAATGGCGAGCGTCGACGTATGGGCGAGGAGCAGGGAATGCGCTCCACTACGGCAGCATCCAGGTGGTGGGGCAGTGGCGGGCTACATGACCAACGCGGTGGCAGCGGAAGCAGATCGGTTTGTCGTCTGGGGTTCGCCATTCAGCAGGATTGCGTGGTCTGGGAGCGAAATAATGGTTATTACAGGTTGTGGACATTGGACTGGGTGCCGAATGAGATCGCGAGACAGAGCAGGCGGTAGGGTTGACAAGGTTCGCAATTTCTTGCCGCATGGCTGCTTTAATAACGGAAATAGTGGGGGCCGCTTGGTCAAATGTACCGTCAAGGGGTGGTGGATGAAGGGGGGCCGGACTCGCCGCTTCAATCTCACGTCGAACGATACGTGTGACGTTCTCTTGAAATTGTCATGTGGCGGTAAGAGCGGAGCAAGAGGACGTGGTAGGGGTGTTTGGGAGCCGGGAAAACTGTGGGACGACGCGGCGGCTTTTGTCTACCTCGAAGCGGCGGCAGCCTTGCGTCGACTGTAGAAACGTTGTTATAGACCAGCAAATTGAAGGCGTCGACCGCGATGTATTGTAGGATACGGCACACCTTGTCAACCTAGGTCATGTGCTCGTCGACTTTCCGGCAAAGCGCGAGCACTTCCTGTATGTAGGAGACATACGATTTGGTCGACGACTGGAAACGCGCAGCCTGTTGGCAACCTGACGGGTTGCCAAATTAGTCGCGAAGCCTCTCTTTTAAAATGTTCCAGCTGGAGAGCTCGACCTCATGGGTGTGAAAGCAGACAGGCGGTGTGCCGTCCAGAGAATGTGCCAGGATCACGGAGACTAGGAACTCTAACCTACATTGTAGTTGGCGCCGCAGGTGTAGGTGGCGACGGGATGGTTATATCGGAAGCCATAGCTTAGAAGAAGACGGTGCGGCCACTTCAGAGCTCCGTGGCGAGGACGGGGAACCTTCCACCTCCACCACAATGTTACGTGAAGGACGCGTCAGTAAGACGAGCAACTATTTACAGGTTATATTTACAAAAGCGGTTGCAGCGCTGACCGGTTAGATTCACCGCGCGAGCCCAGTTCGTTCTTCTTTCTCTTTTCTCGAGTGATGGAGCCCACGCACCTCGTTCAAACAATTAAATGCCACATGCGTGTAGCAATATATACAGAAGGAACTCTAATTCCCACTGTGACTTCGCATAGGTACCCTGGCGTACTTCATACAATAATCCCAGTCATACAGTTCACATACCCACCATTGCTAATCACATCAATGGTGGCCTTAGCTACATCCGAAGAAACAACCGCTACCTCTTCTGAATGCTACACCAATCGGTCAGCGTAGGAGAGGCCAAAATTAGAATAGTAATTCGCACTATGGCATTAGTAAGGAATCTTCACCGATATACAACCTATGCAGTACAGTCGAGTCTGTCCAGAATCGGGCAGTAATATTCATTTAGTGTGACTATCCAGTCATCATAAGTGTTAATAAACTAAAACAAAAGCATCCTGATCTTCTATCGCTAGATTTATGTCGTAAAGCGGCCTGACCTTGCACAATTTCTACCATTTCACACTCTAATATTCTATAGTCAAGAGCTCCTTGCTTGTCATTACGTATTAGCAAAAAAACCAGTCTTATGTCTTCGGAACAGCGTCAAAAGCTTAAGAACCACAGAATCTGAAAAAAAGAGGTTATATTTCCGCACCCTTGGGACGCAGTGTGATATTATGATTTACAGCATGCGCTGGTCTAGAATAAACAGCCGTTTCGCATATAGCTTTACTTGCTGCGGGCCTAGCTGCGTTGGAATTAAACATGTTCGCAGTTCCTGTGCCACGTAATTAAGCTTATGACGGCTACTGTGCCATTGGGCACACGTATGTCCTTTTTTTATTTGGCACATACTTTTTTTTTTCAAATGGATGGCCTTCTATACAACGTCAAGCAGTACTTCAGCTGCTAATTTTCAGGACAGCCATAGTAGGCATGAGTTATGAAGTATAACGACTTAAGTCTCACATACTACATCATTATTAGCACATCTGTAAGTATAATAAATATGTAAAGAAATAACGGATACCGAAATTGCCTATGAAATTATATTGAATGTCAGAACTACTTGAATATTTGGCCTGCTCACCTCGTGTACCTACCTAATTAAGCTTTCTGCGAAAGAAAGGCCAGTATTCAAGGTTGAATTTGTAGTAGCCATGTCTTCTGGCACAAAGGCGGAAAAGGGAATCCGCAGCTCAGCAGCACCACAGTAAACGACTCAGCTGCTGCTGTGCTACTGACGCACAACGAAGGGCACCACCCAGCTTTATTTAAAGATAGTGGAGAAAATTATAAATGGCGTTCAGTGGGCGCTGGCGTACCAAGAGAAGGGAAGCGCAGCAGAGGACGGCAGAAGACTACGTGGTGCGACGAAAATAGGAAATTCGCGGGTGCTAGTTGGAATTGGTTGGCACAGGACAGGGGTGATTGGAGATCGCAGGGAGGGGCCTTCGTCCTGCAGTGGACCTAAATAGGTTGTTGTTGTTGTTGTTGTTGTTGTTGATGATGATGATGATGATGATGATGATGATGATGATGATGATGATGGGCGCTGGCGTGATCATCACAAGACCGCTGTACCGTTATGGGACGTAACCGATAATAAAGGAGTATTTCTAGCAAACCTTCACGCTTCTTTGCCATGCTTCATTGTTCAAACTCTTTAAAGAAGGACCAAGTTTCAAGTTCACTTATTTACCGCATACATGGAGTTTCACATAAGTGGTTGAGACGAGGGAAAAAAGCTCCATTAAGAACAGCTTTTTCAACGTCGGTGTCGAATGAGAAAACATGATACCCGCAGAAAACACATTTTACAAAATGTGAAATTTAAGTGTGAACATATTTAACATGGCATGCTTAAAAACCGAGTGTTAGAGAGTGTGCAATCGTTTTTATAAGAAATCTAGAATTTCTTTAATGTCTTCGGCAAGCAATAACTTAGTGTTTGAAAGCCATAATTATTGCGCGGCCGTAGCACATACCATTGTTCCGAGTGTCTGTTTAAGAGGGAAGAAGGATTTAGTTGCAAGTTAGCTACATTGTGTATATAACCGCGATTTTTTTTCAGCATCAGATCTAAATGAAAGTAATAAAGTGTATTCATACAGCACGTTTAATTTATTTACATCATATTTATCGAGTAGTTCTGAAGTATGTACATTAAATGATAGGTGTGCAACAGAACGTAGGGCCTTTTTTGTAGGATACCAAGATTATTTGTGGATTGCTGTGTTCCGTTACGCCAAATTAAGTTACAATAGCGCATATGTGATGAGAAGAGTGCCTTAAATATCGAAAGCTTTTGAAGAAGTGGCAATACACGCTGACATTTTCTCAGTACATCGAATACCTTGCAAAGCTTGTTTTGTAGATGTTCCGCATTGTAATCGCATTTCATATATTCGTGAAAAATAACACCTAGAGATTTTACTGTAGAAGAAAATTCAATTTTATTATTGTTCAACATGAGATTATAAGAATGAGTGAGCTCATAAATTGGGCATTTAGAGCGAAAAAGAACACATTAATTTTTGAGCAGTTAATTTGTAAATAATTTCTAAGTGTCCAGCTGCATATCTTTTCTAATGTCAAGTTAGCTAGATTCACAAGTTCATGTATATTTGTTACTGAAAGGAAAGACTTGTATCATCAGCATAGATTATGTATTGGGCTGAAGGGTCAACATTTGCAGTATCAATAATACATATATTAAACAAAAGCGGCCCCAATATTTTGCATTGCGGAACTCCGTATTTAACAGGTTGCATAGAAGACAGGGTTCTGCTTATCGATACACATTGATGTCTGTTTGTTAAGTAGTTTTGAATTAGATTGAGGGCAACCACCACGAACTCCATAACACTGCGGCTTTCCTATTGATGTTTCATGGATTATTTTATCAAAGGCCGTGGACACATCTAAAAATATGCCGAGTCTGAATTTTTTGCTTCAATATTTTTAGGAATCAATTCTTTTTGAAACAGCAGAGCACTTTCTGCTGAAAAACCTGATCTAAATCCGTATTGCCATTTTGCTATGACGGAATGTTTGTCAAAAAAGTTTGACAGTCTAAGATGAATAATTTTTTTCAAATCCTTTGGAGAATAGGGGAAGGATTAAAATAGGGCTATAATTCCCGAGAATGTTTTTATTTTCACTTTTGTATATTACCGTCACCTTAGCATTCTTCATATTCTGTGGGAAAATGCCAGTTCGTAAGGAAAGCTTGTAAATATGTGTCACACACGGGCTAAGAAGATGAATAATATATTTAATCGGCTCCATTTTTAGACCATTTATGTCCTCCCTCTTACTCATGTTAATGTTTTTAAATACTCTTAATACAAAGATTATTAATTCGAAGGTCGAAGGTCGTTATTAATACGAAGGTCGAAGATTATTCTCACACATCTACGCAACAATTGCATAAGCAGTTTTATCAGGGTAGTGTGACCTGACTCTGCAGCAGAGGGAGTCAGGAACCAAACCGCAGAATTCTATAAGAGCTCTGGTATTCGCAACAGAGGTCAGTGTATTCTTGAAATCCTTGTGGGCATAAATCAAGAAGGCATCTGCGGTTCGAATCCTCACCACTTTTTTCCCGACAGGTTGTATTAGCCCGCCCCTATGTTGTTTCCCAAGCTATGTCAAAGCTATATCATTGAAGAAGCTAAATCCCCGGAAATATACCAATCGTTGCAGTAGTTTCACCGCAAATCGTGTTTTTCTGTCTAAAAAGGTCACCAAACTTTGAACTTTTCAATAGATTCTCATACTTCGAATTTCGCATGCAATTTGAAACGCGTTCTCTCCCGTAAGTAACGGTACCGCTTGCATGAGATGTTGGGCTAGGCGCGTAGGACGTATTTCCACGGGACATTGCTGAAAGATTGCTTCTATGATTCGGTATTCGCGAAAAGCGACGCTCTCCCACAAAAAACACGCGTGTTTGCGGGGGCGATTGCTAGAGGCGCTATTTGGCGATGTCTCTGACGTGATTCAGTCAAGCAGGCTGGGTGGCTGTTTGTCACCTCTACACTTCAAACGGGATACCAATAAATCATCATCCTGATTCCTGGTCATGTGCCTTAGCTTGTGCAAGGTTTCCCAGCAGGCACCACATGTCGTAACGTCCCCTTACTTTTTAACTCCTTGTGTGTCCACGTACGCTAAACTAAAAGTTATGAATTCATGTAAACTCATCAAGATCTACGCCTATCTTGGCAGAGTACGTCTGATATAATTGTTGTAAAGCTACTGTTTTCAGGGCTACCTGCGGCAAATTCTTTCATACAACGACATCAACAGGGTCAGGGCTTGCGGCTCTCAGAGGTTGTGCTGTCTATATCCATCAACAGCCACCTAAACCGTGGGCCCTCTTTTGTGTCTCCGAGGCAGCCCCCATACTCTCCAGTCAAGCGTACATCATTGCCCTCGTGAACAGCTGCTATATTCAGTCATATATAATCTTACCACCGCTTTGTTTGAAGCGAGCGTAAAGCGAAACTTTAGTGACTGCCGAATCATCGCGGCATCACTAGCAACGAAAGCACCGACAAAGCAGCTCGTTCCGTCCATCAAGTCCAACCTACTGGTACCATTTTCGAAATTTCTTGAAGCGCCGTAACTTCACGTACGTTCCCGATGCATTACATTAGAACTTTGGAATGTAGCTGAATGTGGCCTACCAGAAATTGCACCACTGAACCTGATCCTTTATTGCGCCTTCTACTATAACCTGGCCCATCGTTATGGGACGCAACTGTATCACTTGTGATTGGGTTTAGCTAACAACTGCCAACTGATTGTGTATCGGCAATGTGGACGATATCTCGTGCTACTTTAAAATATGATACACTTAGACGGTGTTGCGTTACAAAATCATGATCTGGTTACGAGGCACTCCGTTGTCCGGGGCTCGGTATTAATTTGACCGTGCACCTGAGGTTCTTTACCGTGCACTCAACGCACGGCACATGCGTGTTTTTTTAGAATCCGCCTCCCTTGGAATGTGGCTGCCGCGGCCTGTATCCCAACTCGCGCAGTCGAGCACAGCAGTGCAACGCCTTAGCCACTATGCTACCACAGCGGGTGCCTCGTGCCACTTTAGGGATTGTAACGGCATCATAGTACATAGCATCTACTGTCTTTCTTTTGACGTTGACAGCCTTTGTATGCTATATCATTGGGCCGGCTGCACGACAGAGCAGTCACATATGAAAACGAACTGGAGCCATGGACTCGACCTTCATCCGGACACTGAGACAGCCAACCAGAACTTCTGTGTGATTTTCAATGATGACTAAAGTCTGACGTCTCTTTTAATTGCCCGGTGAACGCTGTTGTGTGTGCGCGCATCACTTAATATCAATTTCGCTTTTCCTTCTTTTTCTTCTCTTCCCACTTCCCGCTATCTCCTTGTACAGTATCAATCCAGGTACAGCTGCGTTTGACCTTCCTGCCTTTCCTTTTATTTCCCTCTCTTTATCGCAAGTGACATTCATGCTAAAGTACTGCAGTCCCAAGGTACTGCTTTTCAGTAAACACAAGCCCATCTACATTATTGCAAAACTATGTACTGTTCGTTTCTTTGTATTAGCAAACATATTGGGACCAACCACTGCAGTTACCTCATGTTTGTTTTATTCTGAAAAATTGCAACAAATTGTTCAACAATTTCACAAACGCTGCTTCAGCAAGATAACAAGTCAGACTACACTATGTTATTGATAGAGGAATTTCGGCATGTTAATACGGTGAAGAAGTGGTGGATGCTGCTATGAAAGTCTTTATAACAGCTGCCAATGTGTAAGTCTAACACGTAGTTCACTAGCCGAGAAAACCGATGCCTGTGAAGACACAGAGCTTTTTGGAGCTGCCTAAATATATGCATACCTCTTATTTCCACTACGGGTCTTAAATTCATATGACTGCCAAGAGCATCGCGTCTATATACATACATATATATATATATATATATATATATATATATATATATATATATATATATATATATATATATATATTCATATATCTATATATATATATATATATTCTAAGTGTGAACTAATAGCATAGTAATAAATAATCATAATACGCGCAAAGTTCCTCGAGCAGCCAGTAGCGTGATAATTTTGCCTGCATTCGCGGGCTTCTTTTACACTTGGAAAAACACGTTTATATAGCACGTATTGAGGAACAGAAGGCTGTATCGGGAGTTTATTCATGTTGCTCTACAATTCCGTCCTGGAAAGTTTTCGTTTAATTAAGATATTTGCGATGTTTATTAATTAATTTTAAATAGGTATGTAATTAGGCGCAATGCAAAAAATTACCTGAGTATCTACAAGTGACGACATGCACCAATATCTTGGTTCTGTCCAGTTACGTAGCATTTGTATATGTTCATATTTGCATATATATCAGGACACCCTGTTACAGCGCGATATGGGCTAAGAATCGGGGGAGGGGGGGGGGGGGTTGAGAGTACTTATCTTTATAAGTCCGTTCAAGTCCTGTTGTTGCATCCACGTTCGTTATCTTCGCTGTTGTTGTCGTGCTCTTCCTTCTCATTGTTGGCATATGAGCTGCTACTGCTTTTTGAGTACGCACACATAGTTCTCATTTGAGGGGCTGTCAAGATTTCTGAGAGAAACTGCATGTAGAATTATTTTTCAAGCGTCCACTCAGATATGCTTATTAAACAAACTGAAATGTAATTAGGCACAACCACCTGCCCGAAAGAATCAACGCAGGGACATTCACCCTGGTTATTCTGAAGCTATGCATAGTAATTTGCCCTGGCATTTGAAAATTACACTGAGGCACTCTTCGGTCTGCAAGTCACAGACATTGATCAGGTCAATTTATCATTCTTTGATTAACCAACCTTAGCTGCAAATGCGGCTCTGATATCGCTGGAACAGTCTGGACAACGGTCACTGGATAACAGTGATGACATGCCAGAATTAGATCAATTAGAAAGTTTCCTGCAGAGTAAGGCACGCTTTGTAGGTTTGGTCCAGCGTACCTAATGGACTCCTTTATTGTGAGTGTGCATCCAATTCGACATTTTATAACTTTTTGCTGGTAACAAAAGTATGTACGTTGGCAGCGATAGCCAGCAGCTGTGCAGATACATTACTGACGTAAATATATCAAAATGTTCGCATGCTTTTCCGGCTCTGCAGCTGCAGCAGGTTCTTTTCTTTCTCGTAAACGATGTTCGATTCGACGGAAGGTATTTTAGGTAATGAGCTGCGTCTGATGTGACATCTCCTTATGCATTCGCCATCCGTTCTAGTTCTCATGTTGCAGTGCATGCATGTAGAGCTTTCATCTAAATACGCCTCCCGCATCGAAGTCTCGGTCACTGTTTGGTACCAAAACAAGATCTTGGTGCACGCTTAGTACAAAAAATGGCAGGTCAAGCTTCATCACACCAGCTGTTAAGTTCATCCGTAGGCACAAACTCCAGGGTATCCGTCATTATTGAGGACGGTATCATGAAATCTTGTGTCAAAGGCGCAGTCATCCCTGATGTCATTTTTGAATCCTTTTTCACGGACATTTGGCAAGATCATGAAGACCTGACTGCTGTGGTAAGTTAGGAGTGGCTTTGAACTAATTCTTTTGATTCTCCCGCAAGCGTTGTGAACTTATTTGCTGCTATTGTTGGTTTCAAAACAACATAATCGAACATGACATCTTCCTGGTGCGCGCTTCGGTTGCTGCGAACTCAGAGTAGATGTTAAGGTCTGGCTGAGTATGTATATATCGTGTGGAATTACTCAGTGCACCCAAAAATTAGGCAGCACTCCTGCGTTTGAACGTTCAGCAGGAGCGCATTTGGTATTTTAATAATCTCATACTCTTCGCCTGTTATGTCCTGCAGACGCCCCCACATTATTTTTGACACGGCTTAATGTTGCCTGAAATTTGAAAGAGGTTTAAACGACGAACAAATATGCAGTATCTGAAGCTGTAGAGTTTGATTCTCGGATCAGGATATTGTTGTAATACGTGAAATATCCCGACACCCAAAGAGAACATTCTGAAAATTCAAACTATGGAAGAAGCTACTACGTACCATATTTCGAATTGAGGAGTCATTACGCATTTAGCGGTCCCTCGGAGAAACTTAATAGCCCTCTTTCAGCAAGAATGTTGTCACTTTTATCAAAGTAGTTAGGATGTAAACTCTAATGTAATTTTCCTAAAACAATGTCGATCTCAATTGGCCTGGGAGCGTAAACAAGGCTTTACTTCATGGAATTCAAGCCTAAACGTTCTCGCAGGCTAATACGCTGCCCATGAATAAAGGGAAAGCTCCAAAACTGCAGAGCTACGACATCTAAACCAAAGTGATGTCTTCGTGAGGGTAAAGAATGACTTCAGAATATAATTTTTTACAAAAGAGACACTGAATCTTAGCCACATTCTACAATCGGCGCGAACAGTCTACAGGGCGTGGGTACAGCCAGTAGAACCATATAACGTCAAGCTATTCAAATGTTGAAATAATACAGAATATAAATCTGAATATCAGGCTGTGTGTCCAGGGCAGAAGTATTCAGCTTTATCTCAGATCCATGCCTCGTAAATTTAGGTACAGATACGTTGCCCTTTTGATATTAACACAAACGATAGACAAAATACAAAATAAAACAAAAGTACGAAGCACGCCGTTGAAGATCACATGTATTTCACATGGCCGATCCACCGTCCCCCTCACCCCCCCCTCTTTGTTTTAACTTGTTCATTTACAAGTGTTTGCAGAGTTGCAAACTCCGAGATGGAGACAATTTGGCGCACCTCTTGTGTTTTGTATAATGATTCATAGTGACCGAAGTTGACTTTGGGAACTCGATGGTGGCTGGCACTTTGTGAGGACGACGGTGGATTCCGTTGTTATAAAAGCGATGGCTGAGAAAGTCAGGGGATGAGTACATATAGCTAGCCTACCAAACGGCTTTCGGCACAACGGGTCGTATAACGTGTCCGTGTGCCTGGTCAGCAGTGCTCACGAAGGTCCGTTCAAGGCAGGACCGCGGGACGTCCCGCGGAGTTGTTTATAGCTTGGGGGGGGGTGGTGCGCCATCGCGGCGCCGCTACACGGTCAAGGGGAAAACCACCACCAAACCCAAAGCCCGGAGACCAATTAATTCGTGCTCTTGGCCAATCAGGACGTACGCATAAGCTATGCAGAATACATTACTTCATGTACACCAATGATAACACAGTTCAACCTGCTACACGTACTTAAGTCGTTGACAGGTGCAGAGGAAGCCGATGCACGTATGCAAGCAGCACTCACCACTAGAAGGCGGATTTGTAGGCGTTAAAACTGCAAGTTTTATGAGCCTTTAAGCAGTACTTTAGGCACGATAAGTGCCAGAATAGACACTACAAAATCTTCGCAAACCACAACCTGTTTTACGTATTGAATGTGTGTAGTCCATGTTTATGGCAAGAAACTTAAGTACAGCGTTCACTTGTGAAGTGTCAAAGGCAGCATACCTATAGTGAAAGCAGTTGCGTCACAGGGCTTTGCTTGGCGGAACAAGATGCCACTTTTTACCAGGCGCATTTTTGCCGTCGACGTCGCCGTGATGTTCCGTATAAAATCCAAGGGCGGTAACACCATCAGCGCGCCTCGTATGCTGCATGTGCGAGTGAAAGCACGCGAGGGGAGCCGACGATTGCGGCTAATTATGCTGCGCGCGAGGGAGGAAAGCGGAGAGCAAATGGACCGTCTTCCGTGGCGCGAATGGCCGCGTTGAAATGGCAGGGAAGGAATGGGGAGGATGGTGATGTGCTCCGGCCGTAATAGTTTCATTTGGGCGTCCGCAGCAGCTCTGCGTACGCAGCAAACTCGCGGAGGCGTCAGTGCGCATGCGCAGTACGCAGGAGCACGCACAGTATCCTGCGTGCGCCCGCAGCTTTTCATAAGCCGCGTAGCATCTGCTGCAGGCTCTGCGGCCTTGGTGGAACGTTCTCGCTTGTCCACAAGAGCGCATTTTTCGATATCGCTTTGGCCGAAGATATGACTCCGGCTTGTGGTTTGACTTCGTGGCGGCTGATAGTGGCTACACAGTTTCAGAAGGTGGCATATGGTGGCACTGATTAGCACGCTACTGGTTCATACGCGTGCAAGTCAGCAATCCCATTGTCACCCTTTGCGTCCGGCCAACTATTGCCGTATCGTGAGCGCGTGCTACGCTACGCGCGCACAACCACGCGCCCTGCGCACGTGGGTGGTTGAGGACGCCCAACTAAATCTGGTTAATGCGTATTTCGCGACCGGGCGCAAGGGGCACTGACGATCGCGGCTCAATCTCGTGCGCAGGAGGGAGGGGGGAGCGGCTTCAATTTTGCCAGTAAAGGCTCGTTTATAGTCCGACGTTATCGGCGCGCGGGCGAGCGTCGTTCGCGGTCAGTCACGCTACGTCGGTTGCGCTGCGCCAGCCGAGATGCCATCCCCTCTATACTTCAACGCGCGTGGCGTCGGCTGCTATCTTCGGAGCATGCGCAGAACGTTCGCGAAGTCGCGCGCCGTCCGCAAACGCCGTCTGCGGAGTTGTATTGGCGCCTTGTTCTTCGCGCGCAATGCATTGTGGTGCGAGAGTTCCGCCGACTCCGACGGGCGAATGGCTCAGAAGCCATATCGGCGCCGGGCCCGTCGGGGCGCGTCGGAAGCCGCCGGTTACGTTGGCTGCGCCGGTGCGCCCGACTATAGACGACCGCACGCCAAGTTTCATCCTAGACGCCAGCGCTCGTTTCTCCCCTGGCGGAACGATTTCATCTCCAACGGGTGTAGGTTTCCGCCGCCGCTTCCCTTAGCGGTCGCGCCCGCGTTCAGTTCGCGCTGCGCGCGAAACGTCTCTTGTTTGCGAGGGCGCCTCTTCGGATGACCGGAAATTATTATTGTGTTGTTAACTGTCACGACAGCAATGTAAACACGAAATGGTTGATGCCACCAGTGAAATTCTGCCGATTCACAAGAAAATGGTACGAAAAAAGCAGACGACACACATGGATTACTGCGGTGTGCCGAGCGAAGTAAACAACTGGCAAACGAAGCGAGCTCGTTCATTGATCACTCCTGAGTGTATGACGGTTTTTATATGTAACCCACATGAATTTAATAATTACTCGGTACATAATCCTTTTATTCATATAAAAACTTTTGTTCGACGAGCGCTTGTCCTGTCTTCTTTCTCGTGTTTCGTTTAGGTGTGCGCTGCCCAAGAATGGAAACCACTTCAGTTGTATGCGCTAGCAGTGGCCGAAGTTCACGCGTGCCGAGAAATTGAATATGTGCAGGATGCATTGAACATGACCGGAGTTCATTCCCGCTTCACCACTGCACCGATCGATCGAGTTACTGGACGATACGCGGCCCGCGTCTTGGTCGCGCCGGCATTGCTGAAGCAGGAATGATTACTAATACTTTCAACTTCCGTCTCTTGAGCACTGTTAAAAAATGGCCAAGCTGTCTACATTGCTGCTTCTATTCCATATTGTAGGGGACGCACTAGTTAAAGTTGTGTGCGCATGTCGTACTTATGCTATGCAGCGATATATTTTGTTTATTTCCACACAGTGTCGATGGAAGACCGTTGTCGCCATCAGAGACAACACGGATTTGTAGCAAACATATTGTGAGAAACTGCAAAAATGACTTTAGCTCGTATGTGCCGTATGTATGTGCCGCATCGTATGTGCTGATGATTTTTCCGGCGGTACATACGATGTCGTTTCCAATCACCTGCTCAGCGTCACTTACATGGTTAAGCAGACGCTGCCCTTTCGCCGCATTGCAGCCATAAAAATAATCGTCAAGCCTACCGATCTTCTTAAAGGCAAATAGAAGCGTGTACAGTCTGTTTCACACTTAGGGAAAAACTGGGAACGTATTGCATCGCGATGCGGCAAGCAATGCAGTCGTGCGGTGGCAGCAGCTCGAGCAGGCGCAGACGCTCGAGGGGCGGAGTCGTGATCTGCGTCGTCTGCTACGGCGGCGCGCGCTGGCCGCATTGTCGGGAAGCGTGCTACTGTCAGGGGCAGTGTACGTATATTTCTTCACTGTGTGTGCTACCGTAATAAGCAGCGACAAGACGCACCAAGATGTGCGCGCAACGTGTTCAGTCTTTGTTTGACTCGAAAGGAAAACAAATCACTCAACAATGATAACTATGGGAGTCGAACACGATGAAACAAACGGATACGATTAAATGAATGTTTTAGGTTCAGACAATGAGCTGGAAATGGTTTTTCTTGAGAATCATTCGCTACACCAGACAGACTCTACCCGCCGGCGGGGAATTGGACACGTCACGCTCGGAACTTCAGTTAGTATCTCGTCATGTCCCCAGTGGCAGCGATGACAGCGCTCATCCTGGAAGGCAGTGAAGTGCAGAATGCCTTGATCAGGGATGTGTTCATTTGCAGCACGTCTCAGTCACTGACGATGGTGGATCGAAGCCTATCCTCGGGCGTCTGATAGAGGGGACGGTGCGCCAGCGATACTTTCAACGGGCCCCAGACATTTTAAATGATGTTGGCGCCCGGGGATTGAGGCGGCCACTCCAAGAGAGTGACTGCGCGCTCTTCTAGCAGTTGTTGCACCACACGAGCAGTGTGGATCGGCGACCTATCGCGTTAGAATATATAGTCGCCTTCCAGAAACGGGCCGTCAAGAATGTATGGAATCAGTACGTCGTCTATGACTGCCCTGCAGCGATGAACTTACCTTCGAGGCGTATCAGTTCGCGTCGCACAACGCATAGTAAAGAATACCGGCTGATTTCACGCCCTAGCGATGAGATCGGCGCCCTGCAACTGATAGTAGAACGTTTCCCGACAATGCGGCCAGCGCGCGCCGCCGTAGCAGACGACGCCGTTCAATATCCCGCCCCTCGAGCACCTGCGCGAGCTGCTGCCGCCGCCTGACTCAAGCGCTCGCCGCATCGCGATGCAATGCGCTGCGAGTTTTCCCCTAAATGTGAAACAGACTGTACACCGCCCTTCGAACGAAATCTCCACGCACACACACGTAGGCACACACCGCGCGCGGCGCGAAACGTGCCAAAACACGCGCAGTGCAGGAGGCAATCAAGGCGGCACGAACGAGAGATGGGAGAGGGGTACCACCTGCTAATAGAATTTTGCTTCGCATGCGGCGCTCTCAACGCCTAGTGTTCCTGTATATGCTCCCGCAGGGAGCAGAGTTGCGCATAGTTCCGCCGCCGTGATCCAGCTCTGCAGCGAAGCCACTCCTCGCGCGCGCAGGAGCCAAATGCCGCGCGGTGTTCCGCCTTTTTCTCTGGTGGTCGCGAGCTACAAGCGCCAATTCTTCGCAGGCGCTTAGCAAAGGGCACTTGTTAATACAGGCTACGCTCGAACGAGTCATTCGTGCAGCCGGAGGGGGTGGGCTTCCAACCAACCGAAACTTTGTATGTACCTATGTAAACACGCATATACAAACACACACACGAACGTACAAATATGGGGTGGGACCGCCTTCGATTCCCCAAAATAATATACTCCCGTGGCTCGAACAGCTCCAAAGTTCGCTCGCAAACGCGCAGTACGTTGCCACAAACAGCGGTGCAATGATTTTCAGCATGCATATGAAGTTGTCTTATCATGGCCAGAAAGCAAGAAGTGTTTTAAAGAGTGTTTAAAACTTCACACACGTAAGGTGGACACTTAGCGCATTTTGGCTGCCGAAACCAGCCGATTAATGACCGTCGCCAAGAGAGCTATCATGCCTGCAGTTATGTCAGTGACCGTTAATAGAGCGCCATTTATCACTAACCATCGTTCACAACAGCTGCAAGTTTTCGATACATGCGGTGCAGACACAGATTTAAGCGCATTTCAAATGTTGACATGTGCACATTTTAAGCAAAGCTTACTTTTATTTACTATTACTATTTAGTAGTACTTACTATTTAGTAGTGCTTACTATTTAGTAGCAGCAAATCTGCAAATAGAAAAAGATTCAAGATGCAAGAGCTTCTTCTAGCTGCTCCTCTGAACGCACGATCGACGGTCCACTGATTGCAATGGCGATGGTACTGACGGAAACGACGAGTTCGCATGAGTCGGCGATGCGCCCGTAAAGTTGGCTTCGCAGCGGCGCGGATCTTTTCACGTCATTTTTCGCGCTCGGCCAATAGCGGTGCGAGCGGCGCCGGAAAAGGTATGCGCAGCTCTGCTCCCTGCGGGAGCATATCATCATCATCATCATCAGCCTAGTTACGCCCACTGCAGGGCAAAGGCCTCTCCCATACTTCTCCAACTACCCCGGTCATGTACTAATTGTGGCCATGTTGTCCCTGCAAACGTCTTAATGTCATCTGCCCACCTAACTCTCTGCCGCCCCCTGCTACGCTTCCCTTCTCTTGGAATCCAGTCCGTAGCTCTTAGTGACCATCGGTTATCTTCCCTCCTCATTACATGTCCGGCCCATGCCCATTTCTTTTTCTTGATTTCAACTAAGATGTCGTTTACCCGCGTTTGTTGCCTCACCCAATCTGCTCTTTTCTTATCCCTTAACGTTACACCCATCATTCTTCTTTCCATAGCTCGTTGCGTCGTTCTCAATTTCAGCAGAACCCTTTTCGTAAGCCTCCAGGTTTCTGCCCCATATGTGAGTACTGGTAACACACAGCTGTTGTACACTTTCCTTTTGAGGGATAGTGGCAACCTACTGTTCATGATTTGAGAATGCCTGCCAAACGCACCCCAACCCATTCTTATTCTTCTGGTTATTTCAGTCTCATGATCCGGATCCGTGGTCACTACCTGCCCTAAGTAGATGTATTCCCTTACCACTTCCAGTGTTTCGCTACCTATCGTAAACTGCTGTTCTCTTCCGAGACTGTTAAACAGTACTTTAGTTTTCTGCAGATTAATTTTCAGACCCACCCTTCTGCTTTGCCTCTCCAGGTCAGTGAGCATGCATTGCAATTGGTCTCCTGAGTTACTAAGCAAGGCAATATCATCAGCGAATCGCAAGTTGCTAAGGTATTCTCCATCGACTTTTATCCCCAATTCTTCCCACTCCAGGCCTCTGAATACCTCCTGTAAACATGCTGTGAATAGCATTGGAGATATCGTATCTCCCTGTCTGACGCCTTTCTTTATAGGGATTTTGTTGCTTTCTTTGTGGAGGACTACGGTGGCTGTGGAGCCGCTATAGATATCTTCCAGTATTTTTACATATGGCTCATCTACACCCTGATTCCGTAATGCCTCCATGACTGCTGAGGTTTCGACTGAATCAAACGCTTTCTCGTAATCAATGAAAGCTATATATAAGGGTTGGTTATATTCTGCACATTTCTCTATCACTTGATTGATAGTGTGAATATGGTCTATTGTTGAGTAGCCTTTACGGAATCCTGCCTGGTCCTTTGGCTGACAGAAGTCTAAGGTGTTCCTGATTCTATTTGCGATTACCTTAGTAAATACTTTGTAGGCAACGGACAGTAAGCTGATCGGTCTATAATTTTTCAAGTCTTTGGCGTCCCCTTTCTTATGGATTAGGATTATGTTAGCGTTCTTCCAAGATTCCGGTACGCTCGAGGTTATGAGGCATTGCGTATACAGGGTGGCCAGTTTCTCTAGAACAATCTGACCACCATCCTTCAACAAATCTGCTGTTACCTGATCCTCCCCAGCTGCCTTCCCCTTTTGCATAGCTCCTAAGGCTTTCTTTACTTCTTCTGGCGTTACCTGTGGGATTTCGAATTCCTCTAGGCTATTCTCTCTTCCACTATCGTCGTGGGTGCCACTGGTACTGTATAAATCTCTATAGAACTCCTCAGCCACTTGAACTATCTCGTCCATATTAGTAACGATATTGCCGGCTTTGTCTCTTAACGCACACATCTGATTCTTGCCTATTCCTAGTTTCTTCTTCACTGTTTTTAGGCTTCCTCCGTTCCTGAGAGCCTGTTCAATTCTATCCATATTATAGTTCCTGATGTCCGCTGTCTTACGCTTGTTGATTAACTTAGAAAGTTCTGCCAGTTCTATTCTAGCTGTAGGATTAGAGGCTTTCATACATTGGCGTTTCTTGATCAGATCTTTCGTCTCCTGCGATAGCTTACTGGTTTCCTGTCTAACGGCGTTACCACCGACTTCTATTGCGCACTCCTTAATGATGCCCATGAGATCGTCGTTCATTGCTTCAACACTAAGGTCCTCTTCCTGAGTTAAAGCCGAATACCTGTTCTGTAGTTTGATCCGGAATTCCTCTAGTTTCCCTCTTACCGCTAACTCATTGATTGGCTTCTTGTGTACCAGTTTCTTTCGTTCCCTCCTCAAGTCTAGGCTAATTCGAGTTCTTACCATCCTGTGGTCACTGCAGCGTACCTTGCCGAGCACGTCTACATCTTGAATGATGCCAGGGTTCGCGCAGAGTATGAAGTCGATTTCATTTCTAGTCTCACCATTCGGGCTCCTCCACGTCCACTTTCGGCTAACCCGCTTGCGGAAAAAGGTATTCATTATACGCATATTATTCTGTTCTGCAAACTCTACTAATAATTCTCCTCTGCTATTCCTAGAGCCTATGCCATATTCCCCCACTGACTTGTCTCCAGCCTGCTTCTTGCCTACCCTGGCATTGAAGTCGCCCATCAGTATAGTGTATTTTGTTTTGACTTTACCCATCGCCGATTCTACGTCTTCATAAAAGCTTTCGACTTCCTGGTCATCATGACTAGATGTAGGAGCGTAGACTTGAACAACCTTCATTTTGTACCTCTTATTAAGTTTCACAACAAGACATGCCACCCTCTCGTTAATGCTATAGAATTCCTGTATGTTACCAGCTATTTCCTTATTAATCAGGAATCCGACTCCTAGTTCTCGTCTCTCCGCTAAGCCCCGGTAGCACAGTACATGCCCGCTTTTTAGCACTGTATATGCTTCTTTTGTCCTCCTAACCTCACTGAGCCCTATTATATCCCATTTACTACCCTCTAGTTCCTCCAATAACACTGCTAGACTCGCCTCACTAGATAGCGTTCTAACGTTAAACGTTGCCAGGTTCAGATTCCAATGGCGGCCTGTCCGGAGCCAGGTATTCTTAGCACCCTCTGCAGCGTCACAGATCTGACCGCCGCCGTGGTCAGTTGCTTCGCGGCTGCTGGGGACTGAGGGCCGGGGTTTGATTGTTGTATTCATATAGGAGGTTGTGGCCAAGTACTGCACCAGGGTGGCCAATCCTGCTCTGGTGAGAGAGTGCGTTACCGGTTCTGGTCACCGGGATCAGGCCGCACTCCAGGCCTGTTTGTGCAATTTTCTCAACACACGTTTTTTTTTTTTTTTTTGTATTTTCCGGTGGAGAATAGCGCGGCACCGGGATTTGAATCACGGTACTCTTGCACTGGAGACGGATACTCTACCGTCCCCGTAGGAGTTAAATTAAAAATTAATTTATGGGGTTTTACGTGACAAAACCACTTTCTGATTATGCACGCCGTAGTGGAGGACTCCGAAAATTTCGACCACCTGGGGTTCTTTAACGTGCACCTAATTCTAAGTACACGGGTGTTTTCGCATTTCGCCCCCATCGAAATGCGGCCGCCGTGGTCGGGGTCCGATCCCGCGACCTCGTGCTCAGCAGTCTAACACCATAACCACTGAGCAACCACGGCGGGTCCCGCAGGAGTTGTACGCCTCATTTAACCTACAGTGGTGCCCTACTTGGTCAGTCAAGGTGGACCAATCTGAGCTCGGTTATACCGCATGGATGGCACTCGGCTAGAGAACCTGGTATTTATGACCTGCACATGTGAGTGTGAGGCCATAAATATTTGAAGATCTATATAAATATATATATATATATTTTTTTTTAGGAGGGTTCCCGTACAGTGATAAAATAAAGGAAAAGCCATTAAAAGGAAGAAAAAAAAGAAAAAAAAAAGAAAGAAAAAGGGGCAGAAAAAAAAAAGGAACATAACAGGTGATTTGAACTCGTGACCCTTCGATGTTGCCCAGAAAGATAGCTCAGTCGGTTGGTTCGTCAGGCCCCAGGCTACTTTCAAGCGCCACAGCTCCTGCTCCGAGCCTCACACTTACGTGGAAAGAGACTCACGTTGTCCGCGATAGTCGGTTTTTGCTGAAGCAAAAACTGCAGCGCCGTGGTTTTAAAGCGCACCCGTGGTAGAGAAACGGAATGCGATATAAGCGTGCGTAGCCATGATACACACACGACAAACTGCCTTAAAATATTTAGACTTGAGGGAAAGCTTCGTTAGCAAACGATAGCACGGCAATCAGCACTCGAATATAATTATAACCCTAATACTAATTGTAAATATTTATCTCATCTATGGGATCTAATGCGCGCGCTGTTGCTTTGTCTCTGCGTGTAGTAGTTGAGAGAGCCAGTTTAAGGGCGGAGAAGAAGAAAGAAGAGAAAAGCAAGAAGAGAAAAGCAAAAACTGCAGCGCCGTGGTTTTAAAGCGCATCCGTGGTAGAGAAACGGAATGCGATATAAGCGTGCGTAGCCATGATACGCACACGACAAACTGCCTTAAAATATTTAGACTTGAGGGAAAGCTTCGTTAGCAAACGATAGCACGGCAATCAGCACTCGAATATAATTATAACCCTAATACTAATTGTAAATATTTATCTCATCTATGGGATCTAATGCGCGCGCTGTTGCTTTGTCTCTGCGTGTAGTAGTTGAGAGAGCCAGTTTAAGGGCGGAGAAGAAGAAAGAAGAGAAAAGCAAGAAGAGAAAAGCAAAAACTGCAGCGCCGTGGTTTTAAAGCGCACCCGTGGTAGAGAAACGGAATGCGATATAAGCGTGCGTAGCCATGATACGCACACAACAAACTGCCTTAAAATATTTAGACTTGAGGGAAAGCTTCGTTAGCAAACGATAGCACGGCAATCAGCACTCGAATATAATTATAACCCTAATACTAATTGTAAATATTTATCTCATCTATGGGATCTAATGCGCGCGCTGTTGCTTTGTCTCTGCGTGTAGTAGTTGAGAGAGCCAGTTTAAGGGCGGAGAAGAAGAAAGAAGAGAAAAGCAAGAAGAGAAAAGCAAAAACTGCAGCGCCGTGGTTTTAAAGCGCACCCGTGGTAGAGAAACGGAATGCGATATAAGCGTGCGTAGCCATGATACGCACACGACAAACTGCCTTAAAATATTTAGACTTGAGGGAAAGCTTCGTTAGCAAACGATAGCACGGCAATCAGCACTCGAATATAATTATAACCCTAATACTAATTGTAAATATTTATCTCATCTATGGGATCTAATGCGCGCGCTGTTGCTTTGTCTCTGCGTGTAGTAGTTGAGAGAGCCAGTTTAAGGGCGGAGAAGAAGAAAGAAGAGAAAAGCAAGAAGAGAAAAGCAAAAACTGCAGCGCCGTGGTTTTAAAGCGCATCCGTGGTAGAGAAACGGAATGCGATATAAGCGTGCGTAGCCATGATACGCACACGACAAACTGCCTTAAAATATTTAGACTTGAGGGAAAGCTTCGTTAGCAAACGATAGCACGGCAATCAGCACTCGAATATAATTATAACCCTAATACTAATTGTAAATATTTATCTCATCTATGGGATCTAATGCGCGCGCTGTTGCTTTGTCTCTGCGTGTAGTAGTTGAGAGAGCCAGTTTAAGGGCGGAGAAGAAGAAAGAAGAGAAAAGCAAGAAGAGAAAAGCAAAAACTGCAGCGCCGTGGTTTTAAAGCGCACCCGTGGTAGAGAAACGGAATGCGATATAAGCGTGCGTAGCCATGATACGCACACGACAAACTGCCTTAAAATATTTAGACTTGAGGGAAAGCTTCGTTAGCAAACGATAGCACGGCAATCAGCACTCGAATATAATTATAACCCTAATACTAATTGTAAATATTTATCTCATCTATGGGATCTAATGCGCGCGCTGTTGCTTTGTCTCTGCGTGTAGTAGTTGAGAGAGCCAGTTTAAGGGCGGAGAAGAAGAAAGAAGAGAAAAGCAAGAAGAGAAAAGCAAAAACTGCAGCGCCGTGGTTTTAAAGCGCACCCGTGGTAGAGAAACGGAATGCGATATAAGCGTGCGTAGCCATGATACGCACACGACAAACTGCCTTAAAATATTTAGACTTGAGGGAAAGCTTCGTTAGCAAACGATAGCACGGCAATCAGCACTCGAATATAATTATAACCCTAATACTAATTGTAAATATTTATCTCATCTATGGGATCTAATGCGCGCGCTGTTGCTTTGTCTCTGCGTGTAGTAGTTGAGAGAGCCAGTTTAAGGGCGGAGAAGAAGAAAGAAGAGAAAAGCAAGAAGAGAAAAGCAAAAACTGCAGCGCCGTGGTTTTAAAGCGCACCCGTGGTAGAGAAACGGAATGCGATATAAGCGTGCGTAGCCATGATACGCACACGACAAACTGCCTTAAAATATTTAGACTTGAGGGAAAGCTTCGTTAGCAAACGATAGCACGGCAATCAGCACTCGAATATAATTATAACCCTAATACTAATTGTAAATATTTATCTCATCTATGGGATCTAATGCGCGCGCTGTTGCTTTGTCTCTGCGTGTAGTAGTTGAGAGAGCCAGTTTAAGGGCGGAGTAGTTGGAAGGCATACTTTCTAGGAAAAATGG
The DNA here is from genome assembly GCF_023375885.2 of Dermacentor andersoni. Lineage (NCBI taxonomy): Eukaryota > Metazoa > Arthropoda > Arachnida > Ixodida > Ixodidae > Dermacentor > Dermacentor andersoni. The sequence goes on from NC_092814.1 coordinate 334,801,939, forward strand.
CCGCTCAAGGAGAAGAGCCAACTCGAGCGGCTTTAGAGGCTAGGAAAACTGCCTTAAAATATTTAGACTTGAGGGAAAGCTTCGTTAACAAACTATAACACGGCAATCAGCACTCGAATACGGCGAGAGAAATTACTGAGACGTGGAAAATTCCCTTGAAAAGAAAAAATCTGGTTTGCTAGGCAAATGCTTGTATGTATTGAACCTCTTAAAAGATGAGGGGTGAAATATGCGCTCACCGAGAGGGCATCTTCGGCACGAGACATCCCCAAGGCACCTTACAGAGATGTGGAGAGCTTCGCGGCCGGAACGAAGCTTCCCTTCTCCGCCGGCCAAGAGGGGGAAACGCGCTTTCCGATCGCTCAAGGTTGCGCGGACAAAGCCTAACTCTAGCGTCTAGGAAAAGCTTAACCAGGTGCGATGGCGGCACGCATAGCGTGCGAAGCTAGCCGCCAGAATAACTATACCAAGGACTGCTGCTGATGAGGGCGAAATACCTTCGTGTAATTATAATAACCCTAATAGGACTACTTTCGAAAAAAGAAAGGAAACGGCCCAGAGGGCTATACTACGAGAGCTATGACTGATAGTTTTCTCTCTCTCTATATATATATATATATATATATATATATATATATATATATATATTCATCTCATCTATGGGATCGCATGCGCGCGCTGTTTCTTTGTCTCTGCGTGTAGTACAGTGAAGAGAGCCAGTTTAAGGGCGGAGAAGAAAAAAGAAGTGAAAAGCAAAAACTGCAGCGCCGTGGTTTTAAAGCGCACCCGTGGTAGAGAAACGGAATGCGATATAAGCGTGCGTAGCGATGATACACACACGACAAACTGCCTTAAAATATTTAGACTTGAGGGAAAGCTTCGTTAGCAAACGATAGCACGGCAATCAGCACTCGAATATAATTATAACCCTAATACTAATTGTAAATATTTATCTCATCTATGGGATCTAATGCGCGCGCTGTTGCTTTGTCTCTGCGTGTAGTAGTTGAGAGAGCCAGTTTAAGGGCGGAGAAGAAGAAAGAAGAGAAAAGCAAAAACTGCAGCGCCGTGGTTTTAAAGCGCACCCGTGGTAGAGAAACGGAATGCGATATAAGCGTGCGTAGCCATGATACACACACGACAAACTGCCTTAAAATATTTAGACTTGAGGGAAAGCTTCGTTAGCAAACGATAGCACGGCAATCAGCACTCGAATATAATTATAACCCTAATACTAATTGTAAATATTTATCTCATCTATGGGATCTAATGCGCGCGCTGTTGCTTTGTCTCTGCGTGTAGTAGTTGAGAGAGCCAGTTTAAGGGCGGAGAAGAAGAAAGAAGAGAAAAGCAAGAAGAGAAAAGCAAAAACTGCAGCGCCGTGGTTTTAAAGCGCACCCGTGGTAGAGAAACGGAATGCGATATAAGCGTGCGTAGCCATGATACGCACACGACAAACTGCCTTAAAATATTTAGACTTGAGGGAAAGCTTCGTTAGCAAACGATAGCACGGCAATCAGCACTCGAATATAATTATAACCCTAATACTAATTGTAAATATTTATCTCATCTATGGGATCTAATGCGCGCGCTGTTGCTTTGTCTCTGCGTGTAGTAGTTGAGAGAGCCAGTTTAAGGGCGGAGAAGAAGAAAGGAGAGAAAAGCAAGAAGAGAAAAGCAAAAACTGCAGCGCCGTGGTTTTAAAGCGCACCCGTGGTAGAGAAACGGAATGCGATATAAGCGTGCGTAGCCATGATACGCACACGACAAACTGCCTTAAAATATTTAGACTTGAGGGAAAGCTTCGTTAGCAAACGATAGCACGGCAATCAGCACTCGAATATAATTATAACCCTAATACTAATTGTAAATATTTATCTCATCTATGGGATCTAATGCGCGCGCTGTTGCTTTGTCTCTGCGTGTAGTAGTTGAGAGAGCCAGTTTAAGGGCGGAGAAGAAGAAAGAAGAGAAAAGCAAGAAGAGAAAAGCAAAAACTGCAGCGCCGTGGTTTTAAAGCGCACCCGTGGTAGAGAAACGGAATGCGATATAAGCGTGCGTAGCCATGATACGCACACGACAAACTGCCTTAAAATATTTAGACTTGAGGGAAAGCTTCGTTAGCAAACGATAGCACGGCAATCAGCACTCGAATATAATTATAACCCTAATACTAATTGTAAATATTTATCTCATCTATGGGATCTAATGCGCGCGCTGTTGCTTTGTCTCTGCGTGTAGTAGTTGAGAGAGCCAGTTTAAGGGCGGAGAAGAAGAAAGAAGAGAAAAGCAAGAAGAGAAAAGCAAAAACTGCAGCGCCGTGGTTTTAAAGCGCACCCGTGGTAGAGAAACGGAATGCGATATAAGCGTGCGTAGCCATGATACGCACACGACAAACTGCCTTAAAATATTTAGACTTGAGGGAAAGCTTCGTTAGCAAACGATAGCACGGCAATCAGCACTCGAATATAATTATAACCCTAATACTAATTGTAAATATTTATCTCATCTATGGGATCTAATGCGCGCGCTGTTGCTTTGTCTCTGCGTGTAGTAGTTGAGAGAGCCAGTTTGAGGGCGGAGTAGTTGGAAGGCATACTTTCTAGGAAAAATGGCCGCTCAAGGAGAAGAGCCAACTCGAGCGGCTTTAGAGGCTAGGAAAACTGCCTTAAAATATTTAGACTTGAGGGAAAGCTTCGTTAACAAACTATAACACGGCAATCAGCACTCGAATACGACGAGAGAAATTACTGAGACGTGGAAAATTCCCTTGAAAAGAAAAAATCTGGTTTGCTAGGCAAATGCTTGTATGTATTGAACCTCTTAAAAGATGAGGGGTGAAATATGCGCTCACCGAGAGGGCATCTTCGGCACGAGACATCCCCAAGGCACCTTACAGAGATGTGGAGAGCTTCGCGGCCGGAACGAAGCTTCCCTTCTCCGCCGGCCAAGAGGGGGAAACGCGCTTTCCGATCGCTCAAGGTTGCGCGGACAAAGCCTAACTCTAGCGTCTAGGAAAAGCTTAACCAGGTGCGATGGCGGCACGCATAGCGTGGGAAGCTAGCCGCCAGAATAACTATACCAAGGACTGCTGCTGATGAGGGCGAAATACCTTCGTGTAATTATAATAACCCTAATAGGACTACTTTCGAAAAAAAAAAGGAAACGGCCCAGAGGGCTATACTACGAGAGCTATGACTGATAGTTTTCTCTCTCTCTATATATATATATATATATATATATATATATATATATATATATATATATATTCATCTCATCTATGGGATCGCATGCGCGCGCTGTTTCTTTGTCTCTGCGTGTAGTACAGTGAAGAGAGCCAGTTTAAGGGCGGAGAAGAAGAAAGAAGAGAAAAGCAAAAACTGCAGCGCCGTGGTTTTAAAGCGCACCCGTGGTAGAGAAACAGACTGCGATATAAGCGTGCGTAGCCATGATACGCACACGACAAACTGCCTTAAAATATTTAGACTTCAGGGAAAGCTTCCTTAGCAAACGATAGCACGGCAATCAGCACTCGAATATAATTATAACCCTAATACTAATTGTAAATATTCATCTCATCTATGGGATCTAATGCGCGCGCTGTTGCTTTGTCTCTGCGTGTAGTAGTTGAGAGAGCCAGTTTAAGGGCGGAGAAGAAGAAAGAAGAGAAAAGCAAAAACTGCAGCGCCGTGGTTTTAAAGCGCACCCGTGGTAGAGAAACGGAATGCGATATAAGCGTGCGTAGCCATGATACACACACGACAAACTGCCTTAAAATATTTAGACTTGAGGGAAAGCTTCGTTAGCAAACGATAGCACGGCAATCAGCACTCGAATATAATTATAACCCTAATACTAATTGTAAATATTTATCTCATCTATGGGATCTAATGCGCGCGCTGTTGCATGTCTCTGCGTGTAGTAGTTGAGAGAGCCAGTTTAAGGGCGGAGAAGAAGAAAGAAGAGAAAAGCAAAAACTGCAGCGCCGTGGTTTTAAAGCGCACCCGTGGTAGGGAAACGGAATGCGATATAAGCGTGCGTAGCCATGATACACACACGACAAACTGCCTTAAAATATTTAGACTTGAGGGAAAGCTTCGTTAGCAAACGATAGCACGGCAATCAGCACTCGAATATAATTATAACCCTAATACTAATTGTAAATATTTATCTCATCTATGGGATCTAATGCGCGCGCTGTTGCTTTGTCTCTGCGTGTAGTAGTTGAGAGAGCCAGTTTAAGGGCGGAGAAGAAGAAAGAAGAGAAAAGCAAGAAGAGAAAAGCAAAAACTGCAGCGCCGTGGTTTTAAAGCGCACCCGTGGTAGAGAAACGGAATGCGATATAAGCGTGCGTAGCCATGATACGCACACGACAAACTGCCTTAAAATATTTAGACTTGAGGGAAAGCTTCGTTAGCAAACGATAGCACGGCAATCAGCACTCGAATATAATTATAACCCTAATACTAATTGTAAATATTTATCTCATCTATGGGATCTAATGCGCGCGCTGTTGCTTTGTCTCTGCGTGTAGTAGTTGAGAGAGCCAGTTTAAGGGCGGAGTAGTTGGAAGGCATACTTTCTAGGAAAAATGGCCGCTCAAGGAGAAGAGCCAACTCGAGCGGCTTTAGAGGCTAGGAAAACTGCCTTAAAATATTTAGACTTGAGGGAAAGCTTCGTTAACAAACTATAACACGGCAATCAGCACTCGAATACGACGAGAGAAATTACTGAGACGTGGAAAATTCCCTTGAAAAGAAAAAATCTGGTTTGCTAGGATAATGCTTGTATGTATTGAACCTCTTAAAAGATGAGGGGTGAAATATGCGCTCACCGAGAGGGCATCTTCGGCACGAGACATCCCCAAGGCACCTTACAGAGATGTGGAGAGCTTCGCGGCCGGAACGAAGCTTCCCTTCTCCGCCGGCCAAGAGGGGGAAACGCGCTTTCCGATCGCTCAAGTTTGCGCTGACAAAGCCTAACTCTAGCGTCTAGGAAAAGCTTAACCAGGTGCGATGGCGGCACGCATAGCGTGGGAAGCTAGCCGCCAGAATAACTATACCAAGGACTGCTGCTGATGAGGGCGAAATACCTTCGTGTAATTATAATAACCCTAATAGGACTACTTTCGAAAAAAAAAAGGAAACGGCCCAGAGGGCTATACTACGAGAGCTATGACTGATAGTTTTCTCTCTCTCTATATATATATATATATATATATATATATATATATACATATTCATCTCATCTATGGGATCGCATGCGCGCGCTGTTTCTTTGTCTCTGCGTGTAGTACAGTGAAGAGAGCCAGTTTAAGGGCGGAGAAGAAGAAAGAAGAGAAAAGCAAAAACTGCAGCGCCGTGGTTTTAAAGCGCACCCGTGGTAGAGAAACGGAATGCGATATAAGCGTGCGTAGCCATGATACGCACACGACAAACTGCCTTAAAATATTTAGACTTCAGGGAAAGCTTCCTTAGCAAACGATAGCACGGCAATCAGCACTCGAATATAATTATAACCCTAATACTAATTGTAAATATTCATCTCATCTATGGGATCTAATGCGCGCGCTGTTGCTTTGTCTCTGCGTGTAGTAGTTGAGAGAGCCAGTTTAAGGGCGGAGAAGAAGAAAGAAGAGAAAAGCAAAAACTGCAGCGCCGTGGTTTTAAAGCGCACCCGTGGTAGAGAAACGGAATGCGATATAAGCGTGCGTAGCCATGATACACACACGACAAACTGCCTTAAAATATTTAGACTTGAGGGAAAGCTTCGTTAGCAAACGATAGCACGGCAATCAGCACTCGAATATAATTATAACCCTAATACTAATTGTAAATATTTATCTCATCTATGGGATCTAATGCGCGCGCTGTTGCTTTGTCTTTGCGTGTAGTAGTTGAGAGAGCCAGTTTAAGGGCGGAGAAGAAGAAAGAAGAGAAAAGCAAAAACTGCAGCGCCGTGGTTTTAAAGCGCACCCGTGGTAGAGAAACGGAATGCGATATAAGCGTGCGTAGCCATGATACACACACGACAAACTGCCTTAAAATATTTAGACTTGAGGGAAAGCTTCGTTAGCAAACGATAGCACGGCAATCAGCACTCGAATATAATTATAACCCTAATACTAATTGTAAATATTTATCTCATCTATGGGATCTAATGCGCGCGCTGTTGCTTTGTCTCTGCGTGTAGTAGTTGAGAGAGCCAGTTTAAGGGCGGAGAAGAAGAAAGAAGAGAAAAGCAAAAACTGCAGCGCCGTGGTTTTAAAGCGCACCCGTGGTAGAGAAACGGAATGCGATATAAGCGTGCGTAGCCATGATACACACACGACAAACTGCCTTAAAATATTTAGACTTGAGGGAAAGCTTCGTTAGCAAACGATAGCACGGCAATCAGCACTCGAATATAATTATAACCCTAATACTAATTGTAAATATTTATCTCATCTATGGGATCTAATGCGCGCGCTGTTGCTTTGTCTCTGCGTGTAGTAGTTGAGAGAGCCAGTTTAAGGGCGGAGAAGAAGAAAGAAGAGAAAAGCAAAAACTGCAGCGCCGTGGTTTTAAAGCGCACCCGTGGTAGAGAAACGGAATGCGATATAAGCGTGCGTAGCCATGATACACACACGACAAACTGCCTTAAAATATTTAGACTTGAGGGAAAGCTTCGTTAGCAAACGATAGCACGGCAATCAGCACTCGAATATAATTATAACCCTAATACTAATTGTAAATATTTATCTCATCTATGGGATCTAATGCGCGCGCTGTTGCTTTGTCTCTGCGTGTAGTAGTTGAGAGAGCCAGTTTAAGGGCGGAGAAGAAGAAAGAAGAGAAAAGCAAGAAGAGAAAAGCAAAAACTGCAGCGCCGTGGTTTTAAAGCGCACCCGTGGTAGAGAAACGGAATGCGATATAAGCGTGCGTAGCCATGATACGCACACGACAAACTGCCTTAAAATACAGGAACACTATCAACGCCGGCGCAGCAGCGCCGCTCTCGGTGCCGTTCTTGTCTATATGGACGACCGCACGCCAAGTTTCATGCTAGACGCCAGCGCTCGTTTCTCCCCTGGCGGAACGATTTCATCTCCAACGGGTGTAGGTTTACGCCGCCGCTTCCCTGAGAGGTCGCGCCCGCGTTCAGTTCGCGCTGCGCGCGAAACGTCTCTTGTTTGCGACGGCGCCTCTTCGGATGACCGGAAATTATTATTGTGTTGTTAACTGTCCCGACGGCAATGTAAACACGAAATGGTTGATGCCACCAGTGAAATTCTGCCAATTCACAAGAAAATGGTACGAAAAAAGCAGATGACAGACATGGATTAGTGGCCGAACGAAGTAAACAACTGGCAAAAACGAAGCGAGCTCGTTCATTGATCACTCCTGAGTGTAGACGGTTTTATATGTAACCCAATGAATTTAATAATTACTCGGTAAATAATTCTTTTATTCATATAAAAACTTTAAGTTGTTCGACGAGCGCTCGTCCCGTCTTCTTTCTCGTGTTTCGTTTGTGTGTGCGCTGCCCAAGAATGGAAACCACTTCTGCTGTATGCGCTAGCAGTGGCCGAAGTTCACGCGTGCCGAGAAATTGAGTCTGTGCATGATTCATTGAACATGACCGGAGTTCATTACCGCTTCACCATTGCACCGATCGATCGAGTTACTGGACAATACACGCCCGCGTCTTGGTCGCGCTGGCATTGCTGAAGCAGAAATGATTACTAATACTTTCAACTTCCGTCTCTTGAGCACTGTTAAAAAATGGCCAAGCTGTCTACATTGCTGCTTCTGTTCCATATTGTAGGGGACGCACTAGTTAAAGTTGTGTGCGCATGTCGTACTTGTGCTATGCAGCGATATATTTTGTTTATTTCCACACAGTGTCGATGGAAGACCGTTGTCGCCATCAGAGACAACACGGATTTGTAGCAAACATATTGTGAGAAACTGCCAAAATGACTTCAGCTCGTATGTGCCGCATGTATGTGCCGCATCGTATGTGCTGACGATTTTTCCGGCGGTACATACGATGTCGTTTCCAATTACCTGCTCAGCGTCACTTACATGGTTAAGCAGACGCTGCCCTTTCGCCGCATTGCAGCCATAAAAATAATCGTCAAGCGTACCGATCTTCTTACAGGCAAACAGAAGCGTGTACAGTCTGTTTCACACTTAGGGGAAAACTCGGAACGTACTGCATCGCGATACGGCAAGCAATGGAGTCGTGCGGCGGCAGCAGCTCGAGCAGGCGCGGACGCTCGAGGGGCGGAGTCGTGATCTGCGTCGTCTGCTACGGCGGCGCGCGCTGGCCGCATTGTCGGGAAGCGTGCTACTGTCAGGGGCAGTGCACCGATTTCATCGGTACTGCGGGAACTGAGCTGATATCCTTTGCTAAACGTTGTGCGTCGCCAAACTCTGAGCCTTCATTGGCGATAATGGAGTTCCACAAACTTCTTTTGAAAGCATGCTTCGTTTGTTCTTTCGAAAGGCCGGGGTACTGAGCGCGTGCACGTATATTTCTTCACTGTGTGTGCTACCGTAAAAAGCAGCGACAAGACTCACCAAGATGTGCGCGCAACGTGCTCAGTTTTTGTTTGACTCGAAAGGAAAACAAAGCATTCAACAATGATAACTATGGGGGTCGAACACGATGAAACAAACGGATACAATTAAAGGAACGTTTTAGGTTGAGACAATGAGCTGGAAGTGATTTTTCTCGAAAATCATTCTCTACACCAGACAGACCCTGGCCGCCGGCGGGGAATTGGACACGTCACTGTCGGAACTTCAGTTAGTATCTCGTCATGTCCCAACCGGCAGTTATGACAGCGCTCATCCTGGAAGGCAGTGAAGTGTAGAATGACTTTCATTCGCAGCGCGTCTCAGTCGCTGACGATGGTGGATCGAAGCCTATCCTCGGGTGACTGATCGAGGGGATGGTGCGGCAGCGATACTTTCAACGAGCCCCAGACATTTTAGATGATGTTGGCGCCCGGGGATTGAGGCGACCACTCCAACAGAGTGACTGCGCGCTCTTCCAGCAGTTCTTGCACAACGCGAGCAGTGTGGATCGGCGACCTATCGCGTCAGAATATATTGTCGCCTTCCAGAAACGGGCCGTCATGAATGTATGGAATCAGTACGTCGTCTATGACTGCCCTGCAGCGATGAACTTATTTTCGAGGCGTATCAGTGGGCATCGCACAACGCTTAGTAAAGAATACCGGCTCATTTCACGCAATAACGATGGGATCGGCGCCTTGCAACTGACAGTAGACGGTTTCCCGACAATGCGGCCAGCGCGCGCCACCATAGCAGAAGACGCCGTTCAAAATCCCGCCCCTCGAGCACCTGCGCGAGCTGCTGCCGCCGCCTGACTCAAGCGCTCGCCGCATCGCCATGCAATGCGCTCCGAGTTTTCCCCTAAATGTGAAACAGACTCTTCATCGCCCTTCGAGTGAAAGTCCACGCGCACACACGCAGGCACACACCGTGCGCGGCACGAAACGTGCCCAAACACGCGCAGTGCAGGAGGCAATCAAGGCGGTGCGAACGAGAGGTGGGAGAGGGGTACCACCCGCTAATAGAATTTTGCTTCGCATGCGGCGCTCTCAACGCCGGCGCAGCAGCGCCGCTCTCGGTGCCGTTCTTGTCCATCGCCATCTATCGCCAGGTATAAACACTGCTGTAGCCATTGACATCCAAGACCATGGAGGAAGGAAACTGAGGAGAGGCCCTACCCTCTTCGCACGCTAAGAGAAAAGTGTGGAGGAAATGACGTAGTAGGTTCTCCTTTGTTTTGCTGTTTTTTTTTTTTATTTCTTTGCTGTAGTGGCCCCGCTTTTCGGGCCACAATGGCGGCTTTGTTATTCTTCTGTGCGCTCACGTGTGTTGCTCCGTAGGTTTCATACCGCGGCAAAGGCGCCGTGCGGGCAGGTTTGCGTTGGTCTCCGTGTTTTGTTGCTCTGCGTTATCTGGACCGTGCTCTATACCGAATGTTGCTGTGGCCAGGTGGGACAGGAGGAACTAACGTTCGTGAAATGAACGCGCATGCAAAGCTGTACGCAATGTACCGCGCCACGGCAATGGCAACGGACGAAGGAATATTCGCGGGATATTTTGCCCTCTTTGGCTGAATCATGCTAACGTGCTAACGATTGTTTAGTATTGCTGCGGAGCGCGCAGGTCCGAGCAGCACGGTTGCGCGCAGCGCGGCGTGGTTTCGCGAGAAATGTAAACAAGAGAGGAGGACTGGCCCGATAGGCGGAGCAACGCCATGAGCGACGCGAACTTCCGGCTTCACTTTCGCTTCACAGAGTGACGTGTGGGCCTCTCCTGAGTTTCCTTCCTCCGTGTCCAAGACAAATCAAAGCCAAGCCAGTCGAGTTGGATTGGCGCGCAAAACACGTAAAAGTGTGTTCTTGTGCACATCGGAGCTTCGCAATGCCTAGAAGTGCTATACCGCATGTTGTCCTCGAAAGGGTTACACTCCCTTACGTCTCGCAACAAATCCAAGTCGTTTTTAGAAAAACGAAGGCGCGGAGCTGCCTTGCCGGCGCGCTTGGCTGCCATCTTGCAATGATGTTCTCGCTTGTTCGAGATCTCGCGAGACCGCCGAGCGGAACTCTCTACGTGCGCAAGGAACGCACGCAAACTTTTGAGCCTCACGTACGTCCGTGAGACTCACGCAAACCTTTGCGTTCTGCGCAGGCGCACTGCTCCCACGTAAGAGCTCTACGTACGCAAAGCCCTTACGTACGTGAAACTAAAACTGTCTGATGTGAGAACCACCGCCTCGCAAACTTTTGACACCGATTGAACGACATCATTGTACTGTCATCAGAAGCGATAGAGAAAATAAATAGGACGAAAGCACAAGGCCCACTTTTCAATCTGAAATGCACTTCACTTGCTGACAGGGGCGTCAGAGCCGAAAAAAAAATAATTTTGCAAAACAAGATCGTTTTTTTTTCTCGTTTCTTCTCTGGCCATAAAAATCATCAGGATACCACGCACTGTGGAAGTCGATGTAAGCGAAGTTTTCTTTGCTGTTTGCATTGATTGATGATGATTGGCGGTGATAATGTCGCACATTCTTAAGTTCTTGAGCGTTTAGTGCAGTATGAATGCGGTGTGTTCATGTTAAACTTAACTTGGCATGGAACACTGCTGTTTGTCCGCGTATATATTACACAGAATAACCAGAGAGACTTGCTTGCTTGACGCCTTGTTGTGCGCCACTGTTCATAGCTCCCGAGAGGTTTGCAGTGCCATTGCCTCACACGGCATATCGCATAGTGGCACAAGTGTTATACTTTAACTGAATTATAGGGCTCTACATGCCAAACCAGCAGTCCGTCTATGAGGCACGCCGTGCTGCTGGACTGCTGATTATTTTTACCACCTGCGGTTCTGTAATGTGCATCTAAATACAAGTACACGAGTGACTTTTCATTTCGCCCCCGTGGAAATGCCGCCGCCACTTGTTAGGATCGAACCCGCAACCCCGAGCAACGCCATAGACACTAAGCTACCTCGATGGGCACAGAAGTTTTGAATAGCGGGCGGCCGCTTGCGTTGTGTTGTCCTGACACTGCGGTGCTTTAATGCGCCTTTGCGACGGCACGTCCAACGTCAGTTGTCTGCTGGACAATTTTTACCGGCGTTTATTGCCAGAAAATGGCAGGAACGTAGTTGAGTGTATCTTAACATATCTTGAATTTACATTTATCCAGCTTGTCTGCGACTTTGCCCACGTCTAGTGGTAGCGTTCCTTTAGTGTAGGGACCCCAAACGAAGAATGCTTTCTGACATCGGCTTTCCCTTTTTCCGCGCTCCTTCCATGTATGCGACCTGTCAAGCGCGAATAATGGCAAGACTGTAATTCTCTCATTTGGGCACTGCGTTGCCTCTCTCGATTCTCTGCTTCCTCCCTTCACTTCCACTATACGACGTTGTGTACATCCCTTATCAACTGCTGCGCGTGAGTACAAATGCAAACGCTGCATCTTCTGCTGTCCTTGTGCGGTCGCCTCACACATCTCTCCAAAGACGCCTGGGTATGCCCACAGAATAAAATTTACCAGTGTGCCAAAATAATGTAAAGGTACATGTGAGCTAAGAGATTGCGCAAATGTGAGCTAGGAGATGGGGAATTCTGTAATGTATTCTGCAATAACTATAGGCCACGTCAGCGTTTTCAAAGTTCAAAGCAAGCGCATTACCCTCTAGTTTCATATGAGTAATCCTTGGTATGTGAAATTCAGCTTATGTGATAGAAATGCGCTCTCTACCTCAAACTAGTTTTAATTGGTCTGTTTCTATTAAAAAATATGTCGATCCAACGTACATGCTAGATAGTATGCCAAGAACGCTTTGGTGAGGTGGTTATTTATAGCTATACAAAAAACGCAATGTGTGCAATTGTGTTTATTTTAGAGCGCAGCTAGGCACCCATTCCTGCGACGACCGTAGGCGTCGGAGTACTAGGCGTAAAGGCACGTCCACACTAGCGACAAAAACACGCGCGACACGCCGCGCGTGGCAAGATTCACGGAAAGCGGCAGCAATGCGCGGCAAACGCGCGGATGGGTGCGAGACACATTTTTCGCGGCCGACGCAAAACGACCACCAATAAGAAGCGAGCCGCTTTACGAGCCGCGCTGTTGTGGCGCCACCTGTCGCATAAGCAAATAATCATAATCTATGGGCTCTGAGATTGAACAGTGACACGCGCGCCGTAAAATCTCAGAGGCCATTTCCAGTCAAGGGGGCTGTTTTTGTTAAGCCTTACCACACCGCCACTGAGACGTCGACGAAGAAGTCGCCTGGCAATGGAGGCGTTTTCGGAAACCGTTCGCGGATATGCGTGCCGCTATGATAAATCGAACGTCGGACAAGGAGCTGCGCGCCAACCGCTGGCACATTATTCGACAGCAGTTTGGCATGACAGGTGAGCAATTGGTGAAGGTGGGGAAGCAGAGTGTGCGCCTGGCCCTCAGTGTCCCTGTACCCCACCCAAAACTTTCTCGTCCGCTTTCTGGCACGTCGGTGTCACACAAGTAAAGAACAAATAAGTATTATAGTGATCACAGTCACCAGTAGGTCCTCGTCCGTATCCGACATGTCTGAGCGTGGCCGGCAGTGATGCAAAAAAACACAGATACTTCCGATGGAACACGAAATGGGAGAAAGGAGAGCGCGTTGTCACGAGAAGTATCGAATGGAACGAGACAACGCGGGACTCAACGGGCCGTTGCCGCGTGCCGCAAAACGCGACTGTGGACTTGCCCGCATGCCTGTGCCGCGCGGGCGCTTGCCGCGTGCGGCGTGTAGCGCGCGTTTTTGTCGCTAGTATGGGCGTACCTTAACATAGTACATAACTCAACACAGCGAAGGATGATAAAGCAAACGCGTTGCGCAGCGGGTGATGTAATACGGGGATAGCGAAGAGAGCGCGAGGAGGAAAGCGGAGGAGAAGTGTACAGCGAAAGCGTGATAAGAAAACAGTAGTGCCACGCAAGACGCGCTCTGCGGCGACGATGGCTACGAGATGGCGCGCACCCTCTGTTCACCGAGGACACCAGCGATACCATACAAGAAAGCAAAGCGCTGCATGAGCGGAGGTCTTTCTGCGGCGGCTGCTCTGAATCGCGCCCACGCGTCCTCCATGCGCTGCCTCTCGCGATCTCCCGATTAGCGAGGCAGTAGCCCCACACTTCGCTCCCATTGCAATGGGCCGCACGAGACTGTCCACGCCAGCCAATATATCGCGGAATGAAAACACATATAGAGTAGCGCTGAAATTTCGCATTAGCGAGTAGTGTAATCATCAGTGAATTTATACAGTGAAGCTGTTAAGGGCTAGTTTTGCCACTATCGTGTCCGCGTGTAAAAAAACTATCATCATCAGCAATGGCTCGGGCGTCATATCATCATCAACAGCTGGCTCGTTAGCGCTCTTCGGCGCTACCGCGCGAACATGCTCGTGCCACTGCTCCTGCGTTCGTCATCGTCGTCGTATTCTTCTACAGCTTGCTCCGTTGCCACTCGTCATTCCAGCGTAGAATTTCACTTGTCTTGTCTCGTCGTACTGGGGAAGCCGCGTTTACGGGGGGTATGAGCCGCTGCCGAAAGGGGTATGGGCCATTTATTGTCTTACGTGACGGACAGATTCAATTTTGAAGAATCGCAAGCGGCAATGGCGGGCGGATGTTCCTAACCACGCCATCGAGCAAACTCGAGACATCGAACGCTAGTGACAACAGCGGACTGTGGGGAAACCGTCACCGACGTCGTCCTCTCCGTCGCAGCCGAACGTGTGTGTAACCTCATTAAGAAACACAGACATAACCAATAATTGAGAAAGACTTGAGTGAACCATCCGTAATAACCCAGTGATAAACACCAGGGCCTGACGTTTCAGCTTCGCTGATTAACCATCTGTACGGAGTGCTTGGGGGGTAAATTTTTTTTTTATTGTATGCAAACGGTCGCACCTTTAATCCCACTCAATGTTTTTTTTTATGTAGTCTATATTGTGCACAAGCGTTCCCGAAATGCAAACACCAAATCATTTGGTACTGTGACGCAGCAATGTCACAATAATTTAAGCCTGTTTCACATGATGCATCGCCCTTTAAATTGGATTTCGGCCGCATGCGACGGAAATCGCATTCGCAGGTGTAGACTACGTCACGCCCCCCCACCCCCCTTTCTCTGCACCTGCGACCAACCCGTTGGTCACACGTTGGACCTATCGGAGCGATCACTGTAATTTATCGTCAAAATTGCGCCAAAAGCCGCGGGAGCTATTTCGCGGTTTGTGTTGCGGAATGACGTCTGTCCCTAAGCACAATGTTTATAGATACTTTTTTTTATCTCTAAATGTTGGCTCGACAAAGCTTGAATAGTGCAAATAATTGAGTGACGCCGTGGATTGCGCAAGTGGTACGTTCCATCAGCACGGACATGCGAAGAAGATCGATAAAAACTCGTACGTCAGATTCGGTTCTGTAAGTTCTGTGTGTTTGTTGACAGGCTAATTTTCTAATCAAGCGATGCTTTTTTTTTCTTTTCGCGTTGACTTCGGGTGCTGATAAGACGTACTTGTGTGTGTCTTTCCGTTATTCACTGATACGTACTACGTGTTATACGTACTACGAGGTGACCTTCACGAGAAGGCACAGGAGTGAATCTCCGCATGGCTGCCATTGGCTGTTTTCCAGCAGACGCTTTTTCGACGCTCGCGCCAAGGTTACCTTCAGTTACGGCCCTAACAGCAGGGTGATGCGGAAACAAAATGGCGGCGCACACGCCTGTTTACGTTGTCATGGCAACAGGAACAGTAGCCGCGCGACGCCTCCTCTCCAAAACATTTTTATTTTCTTTTTGTTTTTATTATGCCAACCCGCTCCCCCTCCCGTTCCTATTTTTCACCATACCGCGCCCGCTGCTTACTTTTTGTTTTTACCTGTACGCAGCGTGTTTTTATTTTTTTGTCGCGCGCGCTACGTCGCACCACGCGCCAGCTCGCAAGCAAAGCGCGCGCTACGCCGTGCATCATAGAGTTACTATACTGACTCTAGAGGACAAGCTACCCATAGGGCCCATGCATTGAAATCGGGAACCGCAAGAGCGCCGCCATGTTGCTACGCGCCGAGGTTGCCAGCTCCTGAGACGCTTGCTAGACTTGGTGACAGTAGTCAGTTTTAATCCGGCAACCGTAGCAGCGTAGCAGCATGGCGTCTCGCTTGTAGTGTCCTGATGTGTGCGTGTAGCCGTGTGTTTGGGCTTTATAAGTTGGTTCTTTACTCTATGTTGCGGGACGGTGTGGGTGTGGTCCATGTTGGCCGTACAGGTGGCGGTTATGCAACCGAGGGATGACCCTGTTGAAGTTTCCGGTGGTATGAGGTTTTCAGCGGTCACGCCTGTTGCAGGAGTGTCACTCGACGAGGTTACGAGCTCGAAGCTGTGGTCAGATTCCTCGTTGGCGTTCCGTAATTCTCTTCGCACGGGCGCGGTATGTTGCAAAAGCCGCTTTCGCGAACTATCGCCGCGACGATATATCGGTTGTTTTATTATTACAAGTACTGATCCAGCTGTAGGGCACATGTAACCGACAAACGGAAGTCTCAGGAGAGCACCTGTGATTATAATAAAGCAGGCGGCGCAGGAACTCCAGGGCACCCAAGGGACAGTAGGGGGATCAAAGCTCGAAGGAGAACGGTACGTAGGTTGGGGCCGCCGGGGCAGGTGTGTCGCAGGGAGTGTTCGCACGGACAGCTCCCCTGGAACGCGCAGCAGTGCCTCGCAAGGTCGAGATACTTTAAAAGGCACCTGCGTCCACCTTTCTTTTGCCTCTGTGCAGTGAGCACGATTAACGAGACTAATATCGAGGGCATCCGGTGCAGTCGCGATTGCCTAATGGCAAATGTAGCTCGCGTCGCCTGGTGTGTGTAGTAATATCAGAGTTGGTTGTACGAACTTTATGCATAATACACTTTGTTACGGTACCTTAACGGAATGGGTCTAGAGGACGGTGTGGGTACATTTTTTCGTACCGCCCTAATCCTATACCCCCCCCTACAAACACACACACATACCCCCTTTTTTTATGTATACATACAATTACTTGCCATGACGGATCATAGCCTCCTTTATTTTTGAAAAATAGAGGAGGCTATGGGACGGATTGACCAGTTCAAGTTGTCAACTTGTCAGTAACTGTCATAGGAATCACTGTAGTAAACACAATTCCACGATCGGATTGTTTACTTTCATTTTTTGTTGTAACACTGAGGACTACATAGAACTTTATTTTGTATATGTGAGAGACGTATGTGGATATCACGAGCTTAAGCCAATGTGCGATACACAGACAAAGCAGTTGCTACAACATGAACTGCATTGAGGGCCACACAACACATACGTAATTAAAGGTGCAAAATATAGGGGGAAGCTTCAAAATACGCTCTTTAGCACTGCAAAGTATAACGTATATTGTATGTGTACAATAAATGTTAAAAGAAACAATGCATCAATGTTGCATTTGCCTGCAAGTTTATTATCAAGTTCAAGTTTACTGAAGTTTATTATGAGCATATGTACAACAGGAATCTACTGACACACCTGCAGTCAAGGTGGCTGTTCAAGGTGTGCTGGCTGCCTCAGTGTAAGAAAAAGAAAGAAATTGGGTGAATGTCGACATCAGTGCTACTGCTTCTTGCCTCTGACCTGCATGTGCCTCGGCGGCATCTTTGTGCACAAGTGAGCTGGCGTGGTGAGGCGTAGGAGTCATCCGAGAGAAAGAGTATCGTTTACATGGAGAAGTGGCTGTTCACATTGCCTGTCGCTTTCCCTCAAATGTTTCCTTGGCGACTAGGGTGACACACCCGCAGACAAGGTGGCTGTTCGAGGTGTGCTGGCTGCCTTAACGAAAGAAAAAGAAAGAAATTAGATGAATGTCGATACCAGTGCTATTGCTTCTTGCCTCTTACCTGCATTTGCCTCCATGGCCTCTTGGCTTGCGGAGTCTGTATGAGGGAGCTGCTGTGGCTAGGTGTAGGCAATGTCTAAGGAAAAAGAAAAGGCCATTCAAATGGGGAATTATGGAAATAAATGCAGTTGTTATGTCTGCTTCTTGCACTCTTCTTGCCTAAAAGTTTTCAAACATAGTGTCCAGAACACACCAGCACTTTGACTGCTTCTGCTTTCTACCTGCAGGTGTTGCTGCGAGATCCTTAGTATGGCTGCGTGCAGCATTGTAACGCTTGGTGGAGGCATTTGAAGTGGTAGCCAAAAATATAACGAATCATCCTTGTCTGCATGAATGCTTTTAATTTCTAAAGGCAGTGGTAACTATCACTATTAGTGCAAGGCCCCCCACATCTATGCGGCAAGTGCCATAGCTCGAAACTGAATTTTTCCTGTAGTGTTTCACAAGGCGTCTGATATGTCCACATTAGATGTGATGTGTTTGTTTTTATTTATCCTAGTGTGGAGAGGGCATCATTAAATTGATTTTTATTTTTGCGTGCCTTGTTTTTTGGTTTATTTCTGAATTTATCAAGCAGCAGTCTCATGATGCTAAAGTGACTTATGTAATGGCAATCAGCTTTTGTTTTGCAGAAAAACAATGCATTTCGTGACCTATTGTTTGACATCCCCTCACTCACATAATTTTGCAGAGTATTCTACCTATATTGACTTGCTTGACCTCCACTAAAGAGTCTTGCACTTTCAAATACGACTCTTTTCTTACAATCATTCGACACTTCTCATAATTTCTGTACCTTGGGCTTCTGATACTCTGCATTCACCATTTTTGCTTGTTTCTGACTAGAAATGTCTTCTTTCATTTAGAGCTTAAATTTTACCTTTGGAACACACAGAAGGGCTTGCCATTGCATATCTATATAAAAGGGAAACATGTTTCATTAAACATTTGCAAAATCCAATTCAAGATTGATGAATGCAGCTTGCAGTGTGATTTGACTGAATGAGCCATAAAAGTAACTCATCTCACTTGGTAAATTAAAGCACATATTAGTGTGATGTACCAGATACGTTACACTAACGTGGGGGGTTCTCTTGCTTATACAGCAAAATAATCGGTGCACGAGAAAAAAAATTATTTTTGCATACCCCTTGTACACACTGATTTAAGGAAAATGAGCTGGAGCTGTCCACATGATCTACTTGTTTTACCGGCGAGTATGGTCAACAAAAATGTGTCCCAGCTGCTTAGTGGTATTTGAGATTATGTCAACATTGCATATGTGCCTGTTGTCTAAAATAATTGAATTTTGAAAATGCTCGCAGGGATCTGATGTGCATATCTGCAGTTTATGGATACATGTAAAAGACTCAGCATCAAGTGCAAGTGAACGGTCCCACAGGCCCGGAGTCGATCATGCAAATAGATTCGCTGCACAAATTTGTGACCAGAAAAGATATGCCACATGAAATGGCATGCAAGGAAGTGTTGAAAATATTGCACAGTTAATAAAACGCCTACGCTATTAACATGTGGGTTGATGCACTCGTTATGCAAAACGGAGGTGAGGCGTGCAGACAGGACACAAGAGTAGAGAAGTGGACAACACGAGCGCCGTCCACTTCTCTACTCTTGTGTCCTGTCTGCACGCCTCACCTCTGTTTTGCATATTGAATCCTTACCAACTAGCTCAGCTTTCTGTCGTTCTAAGTCTCGATGCCCTCGATTTCGTCCGCATTAGGCACTCGCCTCTTGATTACTTCGTGGCACAGAAATACTCGGCATCAGGCTGTTTTTCTGCTGTGGCCTTTGTATAAGCATGATTGTTCAAAGTGCAACAATTAAACAGATTCTATGAGTTGCTTGTGGCTTCGCCAATACAATTCCGGTGCGCTGGTCCGCCTGTCCAGCAATTTCCTACTGAACGGAAACCTGCAAATAAAAACACCGCTCCGCATGTAGAAAAATGCTCTACTGTGACGCTTCTCAAACGATTGTGATGCACCACAAGAGCTGCCTACTCGCGTGATATTCTCAAGAAGGAGATACATTCGTTTACTTACATGTGAAGGTATATGCCAGAGCACTTCGGGGCTTCGGTGGCACATAAGGCACGAGTGTGCCATAGCGTCCGATGTCGACGCGCGATCGCATGTCAAACCTGTACGAAACTACTACGCTTCCAAAAAACAGATTCGAAACCGAAATTCGCGTCATCCTTTATTGCATGAATGCGTACCTCTTGATTTACATAAGTCACTGACTTAGCGATCGCTTTCTGTAAACTTAATATTAACGCACCATCTTCATAAAGCCATCAGGTATGCGTTTTAGATGACAAAGCATAAGGTGACCTGTACCGGTTTTCAGCTCTTTCAGTAGTAATTGCGCTGGCCACATTGACCAGTAGCAACAGGGCGGCGCCCTAGAGGTTCCCACTGTTCCGGCCCAGCTTTTCCTCTAGAGTTGTTCTACTAACTCTATGCCGTGCATTGACATTGCTTGCGAGCTGGCGCGTGGTGCGCCGTGGGCGATGCGTTGGCACGTATGTAGTCTTGCCCATACTTATTAGCCCCGAGAACGACCTAGAGGGGCGCTACGAGCGGCGCTCGCGTGACGTCAGGGCACGGACTCGCGCCTGCCGTCTGCTGTAGTTCGGGCGGTCCCCGGGCGCCCTCTGCAGTGTTTCCGTTCGTTCGCTCTAGTTGTCTATGCTTGTATACTTATGACAGGCCTCTCAAATATATCTTTCAGAAGTCTTCGTTCGCGAAAATGTAATCAAGGAGCTTATTTGCTAGACGACAATATATTTCTCAAAGGCAACGCTATAGTGCCACTCACCCGCCGTAGTTGCTCAGTGGTTATGGTGTTGGGCTGCTGAGCACCACGTCGCGGGATTGAATCCCGGCCACGGCTTCCGCATTTTGATGGAGGCGAAATACGAAAACACCCGTGTACTTAGATTTAGGTGAACGCTAAAGAATCCAAGGTGGTCAAAATTTCCGGAGTCCTCCACTACGGCGTGCCTCATAACCAGAAAGTGGCTTTGGCACGTAAAACCACACAATTCTTTATAGTGCCACTCGAGGGAGCTCAGACGAGCCCATTACGGGTTTTTCATGCGCGGATCTACACTTTGCATCGGTAGCTCACATGAATAATGAAAGCATAGACGCAAAAGCACAGCACATACGAATCCAGTTAGGATCCCATACCCACCATGGTGCAACATGCTTGTCGCAATCAAACGCTGCCTATATATGGCCTGTAGAACATTTATTTTGATTTTCACCCACTAAAACATGTTTGCTGACGAGGAGTAGTTCATGGTATAATATCAAATTGCTCTATTTCTTCTCAGAAACGCTCGGCAGTAACACGAGGGCTTAACTAACACTGCAGTTTAGATTCTGCCAGCACCACTTGCGTTTTTAACTGCTTCTCAAAAGGCCGTTCTGCAGCGGTTAAACTTAAGTGGGGGTAATTTAAAGGAAAGATGATTGAGGCTTACAGCTCTTTGCAGCATACGGAAATGAATATGTACGAATATTTAGTTCCCTTTCCATACTACACGATTAGCTCACGTGAGCAATTAACTGGTGCTACTTGCTTGAGAAACAGACATGATGGACCTCTTTGGAGAACTGACACAGGTTGAGCGGGCCAAATATTTGAGTGAACTATGCCTTTTGTACCGTTTCGTTGCAGCCACCAGGAAGCCGAAGCCTCATTGATCAGTAGTGTGGCACATATTGAAGATATCATTGTTCCCCAGTGGAGGTCAAAAGTCAAATGAATTCGTGTGAGGCTTGTGGTGTCTTCTTTATGAGGCGGGTATGCGAGGCTTTCTTGTACGTACTGACGAAGCGCATAGTTTTCAGTTTGTATAATTAAACAACGCAGGATCGAGACATGGTGAGGCAGAATGTGCTTGAATTTTCCATTTCAAGGGAGCCTAAGCTGCGCTGTAGAGCCTCGGGTATGCTACAGAAATTGTAATTGGCGCTGTAGAGAGATACTTCATGGTTTAAATTGGAAGTTGTAGTGAATGGCTCGCTTTCGCGAACAATGCGTGCCTCGCCATAAGGACAGTCGGTTGCTTCCGTTGGGGATGGGGTGTGCCATGTCGTCGATGAAAGCTAGCGAGAGACACTATGACACTATTCATCGCTTGCAGTTGATTGGTTCTCGATCTTAACCACGAAATTTTCTTTCATGGGATTGATGTT
Organism: Dermacentor andersoni; assembly: GCF_023375885.2. Taxonomy (NCBI): domain Eukaryota; kingdom Metazoa; phylum Arthropoda; class Arachnida; order Ixodida; family Ixodidae; genus Dermacentor; species Dermacentor andersoni. The sequence goes on from NC_092814.1 coordinate 334,823,667, forward strand.
ATGGTATTGGTTAAGTATATATATACAATATATGATGCGCCGTCGTGTTAATAGCCAATGTGTTTCTGGGTGCCTGTTTCAGAGAACGGTGAAAGTAGTACCAAACCTTCTCACAAGAAATGTGCGCCTAACTCTTTCTTTTAGGCCTTAATACAGTTGCCACGTTTCACTAAAACTCGCCAGAGTAATAAGAATCATAATGAAAGCTTCCTCCTAACACGATTTTATAATGTTGACACCAAACATGAAGGTTTCCTTCCATGTAAAATGCGATGTCTCTCACAGCTACGTACTAAGAGAATGTTAAATGTTTAGAGGAGCATCATAAATAACTTCACGTGTTGAGCTTGCAGACATTCTTTTTAAGCAACATTTATGGACAGACAGAGCTTACATGCACCGCAGGAACAGTAGACCCCTTCAGTGCTACGTAGCTTGCGATATCCAAATCGCAAATTTTCTCGATTCACGCTGTTTGGAAGAAAAAACTGCGGTTCAGGCATGGCAGCACAAATAATCCGAAATATTCCTCGACAAGTACGGTTCGAGCCGCCAATACCCCAAGCATGCACTAAGTGAACGAGCGCGCACGGCAGCCGAGCGAGCCGGAGCGAGCGGCGTCCTGGCCGTGACGTCACTCGCGAGAGGGCGCCACTCCTAATTCTCGCCGCTAATATTATACCAGCATGTGCCGGAACATAAAAAAATTCCACTTCCAACACAACAGATCTTTGGTCTCGCTTTATTTACTTCGTTTCCGAAAACAAAGATTTTTCTTATAACATGGTGTTATGCATGCTCAAAAAATGAGCAAAAGTGAAAGGTGCATGACATATACAAGTGTACTAAACACAAAGGTTCACAGACGGTGAAATAACAAAAAAGCACTAGAAAACGCGAAGGCCGTTTCATGTACACACACATATAAAAAAAGCTAGCTTTTTGTATAACGCCCTCAAGACCGAAATGTAGACGAGCTTCTGATATATGCACTAAGATATTGCACAAGACTGGACGACGTGTAGGACATAGTCATGACAACTATAGAAAGGGAAAACTCACTGGTAATGGCAAAAATGACACCCAAGATACCTAAAAGATAGAATAAAATGCTAACATTGTTTGATTGACAGCCAAACAAAAAAAAAGAGCTTACTTATAAACCTGCACGAAAGTATATGAAATGCGTGACATGTTCATTACTACTGAAAAAAAAACACGAAAAAGACATGGCAGAACAAAAATAATATTGTGGTATAGAAACTGAAATACACATTATCACCTTTGTTGCACTTGGCCACAAATTCAGTAACGGTGGCAAGGAGGAACAGAAGGTAGTCGGCTTGTGCAGTAGCGCATAGAAAACATTCGCAGAAAGGCCTATTCCTCAATCAAAGGCCAGGAAAAATAAGCCAACAACACGACTTTTCTTTCGCCCCGAATGCAATGTTTAGCAGTAAAATTACGTCACTTAAGGCACTAAGTCATACCTACTGGGCACTCCTTTGTATAATAAACACGAACTGCAAAAATCTGCAAGTAGAACACTTGCAATGCTCATGCTTTCCAGAAGAAAAAAAAAAGCGTATCATGCCTACACATGAAGGTGTTTCGCGCGGTTTTCCCATCAGCGATTACTGAGATAGTAGAGAAACACGAACAGTAATTTTCAGCTTTAGTACGTTTGTAGAATGTGACACAGAGAAAGCACTGAGGGCGGAATGGAAAGCTGGGCAAGTTCCTGAAGTTGCAGTATGAGACTTGGCACAGAAAAACACAGGTGACAATGAGGAGGTACATCTATTTGTCAGCATTCTCTACCCGCAAGAGGGAAGTGTAGCACAATCAAGGCGCAACGACGTCCGGAGGCTCATGGAGCACACACATGGACAGGGCTGTGTTCGTGTACAGAGGGCAAAATGCATGTCTAGAACGACCGAACTGCGTGCTCCGGGCCGCTCGGAGCTACGTGCGCGACATCTAGCGATAACGCCTGGTTCGAGACGGGCGGAGTGTCGGCATGCGCGGCCAAGCTGATAGCACTGCCTGTCTTTTCGGGGCTCGCAGGCTGCTGCGGCTTTACCTTCTGCTTCAGTCGTCAGAAGCGCTGATGTGCGCTGCCAGTCTGCGAAAGCGCATACGCGGCGGAGCGCACGCCACTGGCTTCTCTTTTTTTTTTTACTTTCTTTTTGTGCACTATCAAAGCTCTGGCAGGGAGCATTTCACCGCATCATTCACGCGCCGGTGTACTGCATCGTCATCCTAGCCGCGAGCCTTATATCAGTGATCGAGGTTTGGCAGGCTGCATTTGCCGGCAAATGCCAAAATCGGCATGCCATTACTGAAAGCATACTTGGACCTTAAGTGTGGCGTATACACAAGATCAGATATGCGATAACCTGAATAAAGTTTTCATCCCTACAAGTGAACAGACGAGATGCGTAAAGGCATCGACGATGGCGCCGCGACTCACAGTAGACCAAAGGAAAGCCATCACCGAGATGGGCCGGACCCAAAGAGCTCAAGCTACGGGGCGCCCTTTAGCCACAGTCAACAGAGTACTGCAGGCATTCCACAAAGAAGGCCGACTTAAGGATGCTGCGCGCGGCCGGCCACCAAGAGCGACGACGGAAGAAGAAGACAGGCTTGTTGTCGCAGGAGCAGCAGATGATCCGTTCCTCAGCGCCAGGGAGCTTCGTGACATGTTCGCTTTGAACGCATCCACTCAGACAATCAGGAGCAGGCTTCATGCAGCAGGTGTGAAAAGTAGAATAGCTGCGCAGAAAACACAACTGAGACAAGCGGATCGGGACACGCGCCTGGAATTCGTGTCTGTGGTGGAAGACTGGACCCCAGACAATTGGAGAGCAGTCGTCTTCAGCGACGAAGCCACTTTTTGCACGCGCTGGGACCAGCAGAAGCGGGTGTGGCGGCCGGAAAAAGCACGGTAGGACTGTAGTCTGTTTCAATGTGCTCGCACGTCTGAGAATATACCCGGAGTTTTTTTTTAGGCTGTCAAATTTATATTTTAAAACCAGTGAAAGGTAGGTGAGTGCAGTCTGAGTTGTTAAACTGTACAGCACGGTGGGCATTATGTAGGCAATAGAGATGAAACACGCATAAAGAACTTAAATTAGTATATTTTATTTTCGGCTTCAGGGCGAAACAATAAATCGCAAAATTAAAGGTCGTGAATGCATAATGCGAGCTCAGTTCTTACGTTTTCGGAATCGGCAATGTTTTTTGAAGTATAGAACATCAAAATCACACTTTTAAATGTTCGTTAGGTTACCTTTTCTGCATGGCACACCCACAAAATTGTATCCTTAAGCTAAGATGTGGCGAATTTTAAAACAGCGTGTGTATTTTATCATATAAAAGATGTGTGATTGATTTCGGGTATTATACTGTGCGCTGCGACGCCATATTAAAAATCTACAATGCTGGAAAGCCAGCTTAACGAGCTCGCGAACGGACATTTTGACGCTCCATATTTTGAACCATAATGGGCTTCAATCTCTTTAATGCGTTGCACTCTCGTCGTTTCTAGTCCTTCACTGCTACCACATCAGGTATCATTAGCTCTGATGGCAATTTGATTCCTCTAATAAAACCGGATTTCCCTACCACCATGCAGGGACGAAGAAAAATACACTTGGAATGTGCGCAGCAGCGGCCGTGTTTCAGTCAGCGTGTGGGGAGCCATCAGCTACGATGGACTAGGACCCCTGTACCGCATTCCTGGGCGTATGACGGCAGAAGTCTACGCGGAGGTGGCAGAAACGGTCCTCTTGCCTTATGTGCTTGATGGGCCGTTTCCGGATGGGCTCTATCACTTTCAACAAGATGGAGCTACTGTGCACTCAGCCAAGACTGTCCGAGACCTTTTTGAAAGGCTTGGCGTTATGACCCTTCCATGGCCTGCAAGAAGCCCTGACCTTAACATTATAGAAAACGTGTGGGGACTGATGAAGAAAAGCCTATCCAAGAAATCGGGACTCTCCAATTGCAATCCGGACGGGCTATGGGAAGCCATTGAAAATGAGTGGGGACACCTCCGCAATGACCGCGCTCTCGTCGACTCCCTCTACGAGTCACTGCCGAAGAGGATTGAGATCCTAAAGAAATCTGGGGGAGCCCCTATTCGCTATTAGTTTGTCCTCTCCATCCCCTAATAAACAGTAAACTTGTGGAAAAAATAAAAGAACGTGAAATGAGAAGCCAGCAATCTGTTTTCTTTATTGACCAAAGAAGAACAGTGAAATAAAGACAAACCCGCCGCTTACACTTACTTCGCGGCACCTTTAATACTAATTTGCCTTCCTGCAATTGCCGAAGAATGAAAACTGCCAAACCTCGATCACTGATATAAGGCTCGCGGCTAGGGTGACGATGCAGTACACCGGCGCGTGAATGATGCGGTGAAATGCTCCCTGCCAGAGCTTTGATAGTGCACAAAAAGAAAGTAAAAAAAAAGAGAAGCCAGTGGCGTGCGCTCCGCCGCGTATGCGCTTTCGCAGACTGGCAGCGCACATCAGCGCTTCTGACGACTGAAGCAGAAGGTAAAGCCGCAGCAGCCTGCGAGCCCCGAAAAGACAGGCAGTGCTATCAGCTTGGCCGCGCATGCCGACACTCCGCCCGTCTCGAACCAGGCGTTATCGCTAGATGTCGCGCACGTAGCTCCGAGCGGCCCGGAGCACGCAGTTCGGTCGTTCTAGACATGCATTTTGCCCTCTGTACGTGCGTCTTCTGATGTCGTTGGGTCTGCGCGCTCACCTGTTGTCTTTAGGCACACGGAACAACCTTGCAGGGCTTGTTCTTGAGGTATTCGTGCACCACTGCACGATGCACGAGCGGTAGGAGTCGTGAAACGGGTGAAACATCGCGGAGCACAAGCACACGGCTACCGAGGACCACGAAACTGACGAAACTACCCACGCGGGTCAACGCACAGCAGCGCATGCTTCCCGATAACAGCAGATAACGAAACATGATACGTCATGCAGCTGCCTAAGCTTGCGCCGGGCTGGTGGGGCCGCACGGCGCGCGCGCGGCGACAGTCGAAGGTGAGGGAGTTACGAGGAAGGTCGAGGGCAGAGGAGTTAGGGGGAAGGGCTCGGCCAGCTGGATCGGCGTGCGTGGGCGCGGCGATCTACGAGGCCATGCAAGGGAAACGGATTTTCGGTTTCGCCTTCCCCATAGATGGCGCCAATTACCTCTGCCACCGAAGCCGGGGCACGGACTTCTGATGTCGTCCCAATTGTTCTGGTTTATTGCGTACAAGCTACTCGCAATATACGGAAACGCCACATTGGTAGCGCGGTATGCTTTTACGGACGGAGCAATTTAAAGAATATGCAGCTATGGTCAAATTCTGTGTCGAGGGAATACGATTCGACAGCATAGTAACCCACGTTTCAACATCGCCCTATACACGCGACCATTTAGTTGCAATCTGTTGGTTTCGGCTTTCACGCGCATTTTTCCCAGTTAATTATCTCATTTCGAGGTAGGTTCTGTTACTTCCGCTGAGAGACGACCCGACTTATCAAGCTAGCAAAGCGAACGTGAAGGCTATATATCGTAATAAATTTTAAAACGAAATTTTGAGGTTTTACGTGCCAAAACCACTCCACGGCTATGAGGCACTTCAAAGTGGAACGGAAAGGGCCGGAAATGATTTCGCGCGTGCTGTGCTGGCTTCGTTTCCGTTCAGTTCAGACTCGGAAAACGGATGGGCCGGCCACGTTGTGCCTTGCCCGGAGAAACGGGCAGCGTTCAACGAGCGGCGGCGAGAACTCGCCCGTGAAAGGGCTGGCCGTCGGCGCGCCGATCCAGCCGTTAGAGCCGCCAGAGTCCAGGCAATGTGACAGCAACGAGAATCTCCCGAGCTGAGGGAGTGGGAGGCTCAAGCAATCCGGTACCGTTACCTGTGGATTACTTAATCGTGACGAAGGTCAGGTGCACGCCGGACAAGGTTCGCTTACCCCCATTTTCTGGCGGGGGAAGGGTTCGTCATTTTTTTCTATATCGCCCCCATCGAAATGCAGCCTCTTAATGCGGCCCCATCGAAAGGCGGTTCTTAAGCTGAGATCGGCACTCATGGCGCCGATGAACGGTGGCGTCGAACGTGTCCATATTGCAGTCTGTTACGATGAGCATGGACATGCCGTACGTAGCGTAGATCCGAAAGCAGGGGCCCTATAACGTAAAACTATTCCAATATGCTTTTATTCCATTCTCCTGACGTCAAGTTTGCGTAACCGCCGAAGCAAGCATCGGGCGGTCACCCGCAGGGTTGTCTCAATTGACCAATCAAACGCTCTCCTCGTTCATAGGAGGTAACTTTTGTTTGCTTGAAAAACGAGTAACATTGCCTACACTGAGCGGCTTGTCTTATATAATTGGCTCACAAGAGGCGAGGAGCGCGCTCAAGTGGAAAGGGATTAGATGGGGCCGAGCCGCTGTACTGAAAATCGATAACCGGATGAAGAGGAGGGTGCCGGCATCTGCGATTGGTCCGCTTTCTCTTACTTAGCTTGCAGTGGCTCGTCGACAATCGCGGCGGCATGCCACAGAAGATCAAGAATGACGCTAAAACGGATCCTCAGCAAAGAAGAGTTGGCAGAACGAGGTCGTAAACGTGCCGAAAGTGCTCGAAAACGTCACACAGTTGCGCAAAAAGTTTTATTACACGCAAATAAACCCATGCTTTCTGGCAGATGCGAGTAGCCAGTGCCTGAGCGATCGGCGGCAGCCATCTTTTATACCTTCGGAACATGGTCGCTTGCGGCTATTCAGAAGAAAATTCAGTTTTGTTCGGCATATCAATGCATCTTTAACGCGTATAGGTCACTTTGACGCGGTTAGTTTTTGCGGTTTTGTGACGTCGCGTGACAAGCAGGTGAAGTGGATGCAGCCCGAAAACTCTTGACCAATAGCCGAGGGCTAATGTTGAAAAGGCGTCGAATCAGAAATAAGTATTTTTCTTTTGTTCGGTCAAATCATGCATACTCAGTGTGTACACGTCATATCGATGGGGAGATATCGCGGTTTTCGGGACGTCGCGTGACAGACAAGTGAAGTGGGGGTCGTCCAAAAAAGTTTTTGACCAATCGCGGATGGCTGACTGCAGAATTCGAATAGAAAAGTTTGGAATAGTTTTACGTTATAGCGCCTCAGATTCCTGCACATGATGCGCAGTGTAGTGAATAGTCCGCCAGGGAGAGCCCAACCCCGTGCGTAGCCTTGAAGGTATTCATCGCTCTCGCCTGTTGCAACGGCGGCGCAGGGTTTAGCGGCGCTGTGTGCGGCGCTGTGGTTAGCGCGCTCGGTTACGGGGCGGTATAAGTGGCAGTGGGGGAGGGGACGGTACCCACAAAGTGGCCACTTTTTTGTATTGTGTAGTCATTGTATGGTCACACCAGGTGCATTTTTGCCATCGCCGTCGCCGTGATGCTTCGTATAAATTCCAAAGACGATAACACCGTCGCCACGCGTAATATGCTGTATGTTCGAGTGAAAACACGCGAGGGAGACCGACTATCGCGGCTCAATCTGGCACGCGTGAACGAAGAAAGCGGAGAGCAAACGCGTGGTTTGCCGTCGTGGTGCGAAAGCCCGTAGGAGGGAGGGGGGGGGGGGGGCGGCGTTATGCTCCGGCAGCAACTGCGCATTTCGCGACCGGGCGGAAGGGGACTGATGGTCGCGGCTCAATCTCGCGCTCCATATATGGAGGCAAGCACGAAGGCAGGCGTGTGCGGCTTTAACACCGCCAACAAGTGCGCACTTTGCACGGCCGCGCGCGCTGGCACGCGCTGGATCTTGAAAGTGACCTGCAGACGGCTCATACCTTTGTGCGCACTGTGTTATCGCCGCACTTCTGTTGAAGCGATAGACCGCACGATGGTCACTTTGCTCGCTGCTGATGCCGCGCTTGCTGAGACCAGCGTTTTGACAGCGACTGTTCGCGCTCATCGAGTGTGATGCGTTCATGTATGCTCGTGCGCGCTGACGCCATGCTTGTTAATTCAGTTACAGTAGGCGAATGTTTCCAAGCTTATAAGGCCAGTAAAAGTACTATCCTTACTTCATATTGCTGTGCATTAATTTGTTTTTGCAATCGATGCTTCACCTTGTGGGCGAAACTGCGCCTTTCTTTAGGTTTAAGATTACGTAATTTGTGTGCCGTGTTTCTGATGCCTTTCTTTTTCCTTTCTGATGATGGCGGCGTCGCGCAATTGACCATATGAGGCTCTCACATTATAAAAAAGAAAAACACCCGCTCCGCATGAATCGCAAAAGGTTCACCAGAGATGCCGTTCTTTTAATTGAAGCTTGGTGGCGCTTACACCCCATGTGCTGGATGACGTGAAAATTAGGTTCCTCAACATGCGTGAAAGCTGTTGCGCGCTTACTTCTGTTGTCAAATTTACGTTACAACAAAATTCTGTTGAAGCAATGCACTTTGTTATGTTTACTTGAACCGTCTCCTGGAATGAAGCAACAAGGGGTTGCTCTGGGGCATACGGGAACACGCCTTTCCACATCGGCTATTACTCCCCATCGAGGAATTCCGCATACGACTAAAATAGAAGTATGCCATATTTTCCCGATTCATTGTCGAATCAGTTATTTGAGCGTTCGTGATAGCTCGGAAGAAACCGAGTTTCACCAACTCAGAACTTCCTGCATATAGTGCCTTGGGAACCAAAAACTCGGCTCCTATGCCGGGAAAACATTCAGAGGTTATAAGAAGGCGTGGGCCGGGCGCCTTCACCTTTGTCTCGCACTCTCTTTTCCTGAAATTGATTACGCAAGGTCAGCAAAATGTGGCTTTGTATTGTAAAAATGCGGAGGTATTATTGTGCTCACAGCTTTGCCGTGTCCTGTCTCAGGTGGATGTGCAGAGTGGCGTTCAGTACACCTTCGGAGAACTGTTGGACGGTTGCCGTCGGATCGCCGCTGGACTCCGCAGGCTCGGACTGCGCACCGGCGACAATGTTGGTTTCCACTGTGTCAACAGCTACGAGTTTATGGTTACCATGTGCGGGACTTTCTTTGCTGGCGGCATAGCCAACATGATCAAGACTAATCACACTCACGGTAAGCGCACCTGCTTTGCCTGACGTTGTCACTGCTGTTCTTCAGGAATGGGAACTGAGTGACGTCTGTTTTAAAGCGAACATTTTCAGGAAAAACATTCCTTGTCCCTTCCTTCCGCCTTTCGAGTGCTGGCAATTGCTGCCTTGCCGAGTATACAACTTGGGTCACTGAGTGTGTGCATGTGGGTATTTGACCAAATGGACAACTTGGGTCTTTGGTTAAAACACGTTGGCGGGCTACTTGCTTTGAATCCATGATAGAGGGCGTAGGCGCGACTGAACAAGGACGTAGAAAGAAACAGATACACAGAGACAGCGCTACTTTCAACTATAGATCTTATTTTTGAACGCATCGACAAATATATACCCTACGAGCAGAAACAAATTAGACAGCAAAAAGAGTCTTTGGCTATGTGCAATGCCGAGTGTTTCACTGGTATCTAGTAACTTGGGCACACTGTGTATGCGCAACTCGGTATGTGGAACTGGTATTTAAAAATTCTTGACCAGTCCCCTAGAATGGGTATAGGCTGCTGGGTAGGTACCCGAGTAGACAAGCGGACCAACAGGCAAGTAATAAGTCAGCAACGGCAGCAGCAGAGTGTAGAGAAATACGTGAAGGAAACAGAATGGCACCACAGCGTTAGTTGAGCGATAAGCATTTAGCCATACTCAAGAGTAGTAGAAGTGAAGATATGTCAGTACACATCAAAGAAACTATTGCTTGTAGCCAATTCGAACATATGCGTGGGATATGCTAATTTTTCAAAGAATTCTGAATAACTTGATATCTTTTTATGAAAAAAGAAATATGCTCACTCAGCTTTTACGAAAGAAAACTAAAGCCAAGCCTCGTGGGCTGAGAAAACTCTGTGCTTTGCGACCATTCGAAAAAGCTCTCAAGTATTTTTACGTTGTCCTAAGTAATCAGTGTTAAGTAATGATCAAAATTTACCAGTTAGGGTGTACAAAATATTTTCTCTATCTGGCGTCATGACCGTGAATGGCATTGCCTAAAACTTCCAGTGGTAATCTTGTACACGCATTGAGACACTCAACAAAGGTGGCAAGAGGATGGCTGCCGTGGTAGCTTCGCAGCGGCGGAATGCAGCATCGCAGGCGGAATGAGTGGGATGTGGCTTCGGCTTCCACCTGCGGAAAACGTATTTTCACCCGCTTTCATTTTAATTTTCCTTCCGATTTCAAACATTTTGTTAGCAATAACAAATGTTTACACCTATTGCTTTCGCTGGCATCATTGTCAGCTTGCTTTGTACGGCTGTAAATAAATTAAAAAAAAACAAATCCCCCGGTTCTCCTTATTCTTCTCGGTCATAAACACAGGCAAGATATTGTCACGTAGTTGTGACGTTAAAGAACACAGTAGCAGTACTGTGAAAGACAAAACCAGCTTTTATTGGGCGAACCTGTGCCCACAAAACAGGCTACACTTAAAGCGCAACGATAGCGGCGAACACAGTCGGCGATCGTGGAAAATCTGATCAGCGGGTCAAGCGCGTCGGCTTTTATACAGCAGTCATCGAATGTTCCAGTCTAATCGTTCGGACCCGCGTGCCTTCCACAAAGTTCTACACCATTCGCGTCACGCGATGAAATCAGATAATACAAGGTTCGGCAACAACAGACAGCGGATAGAAGCATCGATAACTTGCCAGAAACTTCGGATACATGCAGGCGCGTCCCGCGCTGTGCGATAACATTTGTTCGGCGGCGAAACGTGGTCGCCCTCTAAAGATAAGTACACGTGTCAATACCCCCCTCTTAAAAAGCATCGACCCGATGCTACACACAAACGAAAACACCCGTAGCAAAGAAAACAACACAAATAAGGAATATCATCAGCGTCCGTAAAAGGGTTTAAGGCGCACCACGTGGATCACTTCAGATCGGGCGCGGCGCCGCTGTGAATGCGAAATGCCGTCTGGCACGACCTCATAGTCCAGAGCGCCAATACGTCGGATGACCTTGTAGGGTCCGAAATAGCGTCGAAGTAGTTTCTCACTGAGTCCTCGTCGCCGTATCGGGGTCCATACCCAAACACGGTCGCCGGGCTGGTACTCGACGAAGCGTCGTCGGAGGTTGTAGTGTCGGCTGTCGGTCCTCCGCTGGTTCTTGATCCGCAGGCGGGCGAGCTGTCGGGCTTCTTCGGCGCGCTGGAGATAGGTAGCGACGTCAAGGTTCTCCTCGTCAGTGGCGTGCGGCAGCATGGCGTCGAGCGTCGTCGTCGGGTTCCTGCCGTAGACCAGCTTGAACGGCGTGATCTGTGTTGTTTCTTGCACCGCCGTGTTGTACCGTCCTACGTACGGTAGGACGGTATCCCAGGTCTTGTGTTCGCCGTCGACGTACATCGCTAGCATGTCGGCGAGGGTCTTATTAAGACCATTCGTCTGCGGATGGTAGGCCGTTGTCCTCCTGTGCCTTGTTTGACTGTATTTCAGAATGGCTTGGGTGAGCTCCGCTGTAAAGGCCGTTCCTCTGTCGGTGATGAGGACTTCTGGGGCGCCATGTCGCAGTAGGATGTTTTCGACAAAGAATTTCGCCACTTCGGCTGCGCTACCTTTCGGCAGTGCTTTAGTTACAGCGAAGCGGGTGAGGTAGTCCGTCGCCACGACGATCCACTTATTTCCAGTTGTTGACGTCGGAAAGGGTCCCAGCAAGTCCATCCCGATCTGCTGGAATGGTCGGCAAGGTGGCTCGATTGGCTGTAGCAATCCGGCTGGTCTTGTCGGCGGTGTCTTGCGTCGCTGACAGTCTCGGCATGTTTTGACATAACGGGCGACGTCGGCGGTCAGGCGCGGCCAATAATACTTTTCTTGTATCCTCGATAGTGTCCGGGAAAATCCGAGGTGTCCAGCGGTCGGATCGTCATGTAGGGCGTGCAATACTTCTGGACGAAGTCCTGACGGGACAACAAGAAGGTAGTTGGCGCGGACTGGTGAGAAGTTCTTCTTCACGAGTAGATTGTTTTGAAGCGTGAAGGAAGATAATCCGCGTTTAAATGCCCTGGGGACAACGTCGGTGTGCCCTTCCAAATATTCGACAAGGCCTTTTAGCTCCGGGTCTGCCCGTTGCTGTTCAGCGAAGTCTTCCGCGCTTATCATTCCAAGGAAGGCGTCGTCATTCTCGTCGTCCTGCGGTGGCGGGTCAATGGGGGCGCGTGATAGGCAATCGGCATCGGAGTGTTTTCGTCCGGACTTGTAGGTTACAGTGATGTCGAATTCTTGTAGTCTGAGGCTCCACCGCGCCAGTCGTCCTGAAGGATCCTTTATACTCGCTAGCCAACACAACGCGTGATGGTCACTGACGACTTTGAATGGCCTGCCATAAAGATAAGGACGAAATTTAGCTGTAGCCCAAACGATGGCGAGGCATTCCTTTTCGGTCGTAGAATAGTTGCCTTCCGCTTTTGATAGCGACCGGCTAGCGTAGGCTATCACCTATTCGACTCCGTTTTTCCTCTGGACTAGAACGGCACCGAGGCCTAGGTTACTGGCGTCAGTATGGATTTCTATATCGGCGTACTCATCGAAGTGCGCAAGTACCGGCGGCGACTGCATGCGTCGTTTGAGTTCTTCAAATGCGTCGGCCTGCGGCGTTTCCCACTTGAACTCAACATCACATTTAGTTAGACGTGTTAACGGCTCGGCGATGCGTGAAAAGTCCTTGACAAAGCACCTGTAGTAGGCACACATGCCAAGGAATCTACGCACTGCCTTCTTGTCGGTGGGCTGCGGGAACTTTGCGATGGCAGCTGTTTTCTGGGGGTCGGGGCGTACTCCGGATTTACTGATGACGTGGCCTAGGAACAGAAGCTCATCGTAAGCGAAGCGGCATTTTTCTGGCTTCAGAGTGAGCCCTGATGACTTGATGGCCTCTAGTACTGTGGCAAGCCGCCTAAGGTGATCGTCGAAATTTCCGGCGAATACAACGACGTCATCCAAGTAAACGAGACAGGTCTGCCACTTCAATCCCGCTAAAACCGTGTCCATCACGCGCTCGAACGTTGCAGGCGCCGAGCACAGTCCAAATGGCATAACCTTGAACTCGTAGAGGCCGTCTAGGGTGATGAAGGCGGTCTTTTCGCGATCTCTTTCGTCGACTTCTATTTGCCAATAGCCAGACTTGAGGTCCATCGAGGAGAAGTACTTAGCGTTGCAGAGCCGATCCAATGCGCCGTCTATCCGTGGGAGGGGGTATACGTCCTTCTTCGTGATCTTGTTCAGACGACGATAATCGACGCAGAAACGTAGGGTTCCGTCCTTTTTCTTCACCAGGACAACAGGGGATTGGCGGGTCGGATTGGCGGGTCGGATTGGCGGGTCGGATTGGCATGCCGGGTCGGCATGGCGGAACAGATGGTTCATTTCTTCCGTGAAGATGGCAACGTTCTCGTTAGGTAGCTGCACTCGGGCTTCCAGCATGGCTTCGGCCCTTTCCTTGCGCACGACGCTCGTAAAGGTGCGCAGGAAGCCGGTACGGAAGAGGTCCCATGACGTCAAGGTCGACTCCCGGTTCTCAAACCACGTTCTGGCGGCATCTTCTAAGGCAAAGTATACATGCCGCAGCTTGTCGTCGGAGTCCCAGTTGTTAAAAGTCGCGATTCGTTCGTAGGTCTCCAGCCAGGATTCTGGGTCTTCAGTCGCTGCTCCATGGAAGGTCGGTGGGTACCGAGGTTGTTGTAGGATAACGGGGGACGCTGGGGCAGCCATTGGGGTTGTTCTGACCACGATCTTCTTTGTCGACTCAGGTAGAAGTCCGTGCTCTGGGGGCAGTCCTTGCAGTCTGCGGCTAGCACGCTGGTCTTGGGCGATGTTAGTTTTGTCCTCGGGCTTCGGGCTTGGATCGCGGCTTTGCGGGGGCGTTCGGTACATGAACGCACTAGCACCTCCACCAGATGTCACGTAGTAGTGACGTTAAAGAACACAGTAGCAGTACTGTGAAAGAAAAAACCAGCTTTTATTGGGCGAACCTGTGCCCACAAAACAGGCTACACTTAAAGCGCAACGATAGCGGCGAACACAGTCGGCGATCGTCGAAAATCTCATCAGCGGGTCAAGCGCGTCGGCTTTTATACAGCAGTCATCGAACGTTCCAGTCTAATCGTTCGGACCCGCGTGCCTTCCACAAAGTTCTACACCATTCGCGTCACGCGATGAAATCAGATAATACAAGGTTCGGCGACAACAGACAGCGGATAGAAGCATCGATATCTTTCCAGAAACTTCGGATACATGCAGGCGCGTCCCGCGCTGTGCGATAACATTTGTTCGGCGGCGAAACGTGGTCGCCCTATAAAGATAAGTACACGTGTCAATAGGTCGCTCTCAAGATAGGACCCGCACGGCCGCGCTCAGCCGCGCCATAATCAGCCGCCATCAGAACATAATGCGCCTCCCCACTCCGGTACCTTACGCGCAATGGAGACGGCTCCCTTGCTTCCCGCCTTCCTCCCTTGCGCGTGCGAGATCGAGCCACCATCCTCGGCTCACCCTCGCACGATTTCCCTTTGTACCCACAGCCAACGGCGGGCGGTTATGATGTTATCGCACTTAGACTTTATACAGAACATCACGACGACGACGACGGCGGCGTAAATGCGCCTGGAATGGCCATATAATAGATATCCCAATAAAGAAAGAAACGCTTTCCCCAGGACGAAAGCTATAGGCACCTTTGTATAGGATAGAAGCGTGAAAATGAGAAAGCCGTTTTGCTACATCCCTGCATTGATGTAGCCTACCCCATGTTTATTTTGGAAAGTGTTCCATAGGTGTCTTTTATTCCATCACGTTAAACGCAAATGAAAATGACGAAACTGTTCATTCCCTAAAGAACAAATTGGTACATTTGTTCTTCTGGGCGTATAGGAAACTGTTCTTTTATTGACGGTTATTAGTGGTTTATTCAGGTTTAAAGGGAAGCAAAAAATGAGTTAACATCAACGGCTAAGATAACACTTCTCGATTCGTGAAAACGACGGCGTTAAATTAAATGGAGGTCTCGTAAGCCAGAAAGAAAGAAAAAAATGTGGTGGTGGCGATGGTACATTGGAATCATAGAACAATGTTCCAGTGACATCATAACTTTTTGGATCGTCTACCTATTCCATTGCTTACCAATAATAAATATTTATATTGTATTCAAAATAAGCAGACTCCATCTCATAACGTTTTGAAATGATTTGTGTGAACATAACGCGGGTAAAGCACCGGGAAAGAAGCAACTCTTCGTTGATGTAGTCTCCTTTATGTCTGTCCAATTGTCTACTTCTGGCGCTGAAATGTCAATATAAAAAAACAGTCCCACTATGCGAAATTACAACAGGAAGATGCACTACGAGAGCCTAACGGTTTAGAGTGGCATGTCCAATAATTTGGAACATCGCCTGTGAATGGCAGTCTGCAAGTAACGGGTGCGAAGCAGTGGTAACGCCATTCAAAAACGGTCTGCAGCCAAGAATTCCTGTGTGCACTCGAATGGCGTAACTGGGATAACGTAGAGGACATTCTCCGACGAAGCGACAAGTCCGACTTCATTAGGGAAAATCTTCCGTGTTCCATGGCCACAGTTACGTATCAATTGAAGCTAACGATGTCCTTAAGTTGATATCAGTGCAATATAGCGTTCATTCACTTAAGTCATTCTACTGTCGCAACCAGTGCGAGACACGCCCAAAACCTGAACACACAGCCGAAGCACAATACCCTTGCACCATGAAGCGAAGAAAACGCGTAAGCACTATCCACGAACTAGGACTGTGACCTTCGTTTCTAATGAAGTAATATAATCAACAAAGCAATCATCACATCGTGAACATTGAAAATATACGCTGACGAGGAAGGAGGTGTTAAAATGTTCGAGTTACGCGTGGTGGCCAAAGGGGCGTACTAAATTTGTCGTCCAGAATTTTGGGGTACCATGCTGCGTACGGGTGATGCGTGGGCAAAGTGTGTGAAGTAATTGGCCGCGTGGTGAAAAGATTCCAAATTACTGATCTTTGCATGTCGTATCTCTATATCATATTCGGTACTTTGTCTTCTCTTGATTATGGGATGTGCCATCATTAGGCTTGGCAGGAGGCACAGCGATCACCAAGCGGGGCTTCCAGGACAACTGCTTCACCTGGTTCACCGCGTCGGCAGTCAGTGTCGAAGCGTACACAAACTCGCGCATAGGCATGGCCAGCGCACGACCTCATTCCACAATACCGGCACTCCTAGGGCCAAACGCATACAAAACGAGCAAAGAAACTTCTACGTACTACCTAGGCAAAGTCACATATTCAAGGAGCAAAAGGCCCTAGATTTTCTCTCTCGATCGCGCTCTTACTCGTGTTTGTGCACAAGCGTCAGTGGATTCCTGAAATGCTACGCCCCGCTGTGCTGCATAGCAATTGCAAAATCGTGCCCTGGCTGCGCTATCTTGAAAGCTATCTGCAACGAAGACAGAGTCCGCCACGCGCTGTGTTTTCGCGGCTTATTTTTGCGTTGATGCGAGAGGTAGCATGAAAGTCAACTCGCTCGCTGCTGCTGTGGCACTTCACTGCAGCCTTCTGACAGCGAGTTTCCGCGGTCGTCGAGTGGGATGTGTTCGTGTTTGCTTGTGAGCGCGTGGCACCGTTCTTGTTAATTTGGCTATCACGGCCATGTTCTGAAGTTTATATGGCCGACAAAACTACTGTCCTTACTTCGTATAGCTGTCTACTAATTTGCTATTGCAATCGATGCTTCGCCTTTCGGCAAAACTGCGACTGTTTTTTCTTTTTTTTTTGGAATTGCGCATATTTAACTCGCTTCCTATATTTTTTGTATTTCTCATATTGGCGCAACTAAATTTATTGGCCGCTTGGTATGCGCCACTCTGTATGAGCCCATCCTAGGCCAATACTCGATAATAGAAAAGTCCTACTGTGACTCAAGGGGTGCAACATCGTAGGAGTGTTTTTTGCTTGGATAGTGGGGACACATCGCGATTATACGAGGGGTGCTAATTAACACTTATGTAGACGAAGTATGCAGGACGAGCGCCACAAGCTACTGTTTTCTTAGCCCTTAAACATTCGTCTGTGTGTGCTGCACATACAACCTCAAATACATGCGCAGATCCAGAAGACAGCAGGAAAAAGTTATGCAGAAACAATCCTTGACGATTGCCAACGTAAAAAAAATGCCCCGAAGGGGCGAGCCAGCGACAGTGACTCACCACCCTATACATATTCGTACCGCCAATACTCGCAACTCGTCAGCTCGAGCGCACGCAACCTTTCCGTCGGCGCCTTCCCGGAGTTGTAGTTGTTGTTCCTTCGCGGCATCCATGGAGAGCGAACGCGTCCACTTCTTTCTCTCCTTGCTGTGTTGGCGTCAACGCCGTTGGCGTTCGACCGAGCGCTCGCATGCGTATGCGGTGTATGTTTTGGGGGGGAGAATCTGCGATGGATTCTCGGCCCCTGGATCGTCCTCCATAGACTGCTCACCGCCTGCCTCCCGTCCTCTTCCCTCCGGTTCCTCCGCGCCACCCGGTTCCCTGAAAGCACGCGCCCTTTCACTTTCTCGCGGCGAACGAGCGAGCAACCTAGCGAGTGACAGTGCGCCTCCCCCCATTTCCTCTTTCCCGCCACTCGTTTACGCGAGAGCTCAAGCACGATGCCCTTTCCTTCCCTCCAGTTTTTCTCTCCACCTCCCTTTGCAACTTGGTTGACAGAGAATGCGCGGCCTTCTTTCGACAGCTTTCATCGCCTTCCTTCGCCCAAGTGTGACCTCTATCGTACCACGGACCCATCACGAAAACGGCCGAACGAGCCAACGAAAGCTATTCACTTCAGCAGGAAGGAAACACATACTGGTTTTTCCAGGTTTCATGTAAGAAGATCCGGCATGGTGCTTTCGTGCATACGAAGCTACAGATTTGACTTATACACCTATTCCCGTTTTTTCTTATGTGTTAGACTTCCAAAATTTCCGTTTGAATTGTGTTCTTGCATTTTTCAGCAATGTCTATGTCGGAGAGAGAGAGAGAGAAAGGCCAAGGAAAGACAGAGAGGTTAACCAGAGATTACCTCCGGTTGGCTACTCTGTACTGGGGGAGGGGAAGGGGATGCGATAGGTGAGGCAGAGAAGGATAAAAAATTAAATAATGAACCTACACACGCACACACACAGGTACACACAAACTGTTTCTGTGGGCACTGTCACGCAGCCAGCAAAGGCGTTCCTAGTGTTACGCAGTGTCACCGTACAATCCTACGTAGCACAGTGCAGTAACAATTCGTCAAAAAGTCCAGTGTCGTTTAAGTACCGCAGCAGCGCATTCATAGCGGATCGCGCTGATGTTCGCATAGGCCAGTTTCCAAGCATCTTGTTTTCTGTCAATGGGTGTTTGTCCAGTTTGTCTAGGGTGGCTGACAGGACTGCTCTTTGCGGGTCGAAACGAGAGCACTTAAAAAGAAGGTGCACGATTGTTTCGTTGCACCCGCAGAAGTTACAAAGTGGGCTGTGGCCATTCCGATTAGAAAAAAAGTATGCACTTGAAAATGATACTCCAAGCCACGACGGACAAGAAGGGTGCAGTCACGTCGTGGAAGCTGTGGCGGAATACGGAGCTGTAAATTAGGGTCCAGGCTATGAAGGCGTTCACTTGTGAAATCGGATGAATTCAATTGAGCTAATGTCAGGTCATGTGCAAGTACGGAAAGGTTTTTCGCTGCGTCGGCTCTCGAAAGAGGAATGGCAACGCAGTTGACGCCATCATGTGCAGATCGGGCAGCTGCGTCTACTCCATCATTGCCATGTATGCCACAGTGACTAGGCAACCACTGATATGTGTGGAGAGTAGGCTCTGTAGGGCTGCCTTGTAATCACAGAAGACTGACCATGCATGGGGTGGTTCCTCCTGAATGAAATGAAGAGCCTCATGCAGGGCTACCCGTTCAGCAGCTGTTGTTGATGATACATGTGACGTTTTTAGCTACATTTTGACGGATCTTGCTGGTATCACCACAGCAGCAGCTGAACTTGCAGATGTGACTGAGCCATCGAAGTAAACGTGTACGCTGCCACTGTGCACCTCATGTAAAAGCTCTAATGTGGCCTGCTTCAGGGCGAATGACGGCATGCTAGCCTTCTTCGTGATTCTTGGGCTGGTGAGGCGTATTTCAGGTCTGTGCAGGCACCATAAAGGTGAGGATCGTCTTGCTCCAGGCATGTAGTTCGATGGCAATGAGGTACGATTGGCAACAATTATACGACTGAAAGTTGCGTGTGGCCTTTCTGTGGGTAGAGCGGCAAGATAGTGAGAAGGTAATCGTGCAACGTACCGAATATGCGCTCTGAGAGCGTCGGTTCCCAAGTACGTTGATATTGGCTGATCTCGAGCTATGACAATCGTTGCCGCTGTAGACGCACACCTTGGAAGACCGAGACACGTCCTTAGGGCTTGAGCTTGCAGTCCCTGGAGTACACGCAGGTTTGTTTTGCAGGTATTACCAAGCACAGGTAGGCTGTATCTTGCGAAAGCGAGGAACAAAGCGTTACAACGCTGCAGCATTGACCGCACCGATTTGGCCCATGACATTCCGCCGAGAAATTGGAGGATATGTATTATTGTCATTAACCTCTTCTTTAGGTATGAAACGTGCGGGCTCCATGACGGGTCGCGGCCGATAATTACTCCTAAAAAGCGGTGTTTCTGTGCATTTGGAACTGCTTGCCCATTGATACTTACAGAGTAATGCTTCATTGCCTTCCGAGTAAATGTAACAAGGCAGCATTTCTCTGAAGACAGCTCTAAGTTCTGTTTTCGCAAGTACAGTGCCGTAAAGGTAGCTGCCTTTTGTAGACGTGCTTGTACCTGTAGTCGTGTTACAGCAGACGCCCAAATGTAGATGTCGTCGGCATAGATTCATACTTTAACTGTGTTGGGCAACCATCTGACTAGGCCAACGAGCACTAGGTTGAATAGCGTCGGGCTCACCACTCCGCCTTGCGGTACTCCATGGAGTGTTTGGTGTTGAGTCATGGCAGCATCCTCGGTCATCACGAAGAAATGCCTGTCGGTCAAATAACTGCAGAGCCACTGAAAAGTGCGGCCACCGATTCCGGCTTCAATCAGAGCCTCTATAATGGCATAATGGGCTATATATCATAGGCGCCTTTTATGTCAAGGAATAATGCCGCACTAGGTCGTTTCAGACGTTTTTGATGTTCAACAAACGTGACCAAATCGATGACATTATCTATGGATGAGCGCCCATGCCGGATGCCACCCATAGCATCTGGGTTCACGTTGTAATTTTCCAGGTACCATTCCAGGCGCGTCAAAATCATTCTTTTCATTATTTTCCCTATGCAATTGGCCAGAGCGATGGGGTGGTACGACGACAAATCTAACGCTAATTTTCCAGGTTTGAGAAGTGGAATCAAGCAGCTGCATTTCCATTCACGTGGAACCAAACCGTTGCGTCAAGACTCATTGTAATGTTTAGCAGCATGAATCGTGCTTTCTGCCCAAGAGCGGCGAGTGCCGCATAGGTAACGCCGTCCGGCCCAGGTGACGAAGAGCGCCTGCAAGTCGCCAGTGCCGCCTCAAGCTCCTCCACCGAAAACATTACATCCATGCGGGAATCCCGTGGCACAGGAGTGGTACATGGTGTAAGTGCGCTTTGGAGCTGCAAGCTGGCAAGTCATGAGCAAAATTCTTCAGCAATGTCAATTTCGTTGCGACCTTGGTGCAAAGCGAGGGATTTGAAAGAAACGCGCAGCTGCGGTGATACGCGATGTCCACGCACGGTTCTCCATATCCGAGATAATCGCTGACGTGGACCCAACGACTCACAGAAACATTTCTATTTTTTAGATAGTAGTGCATCAATGCGGCGTTGAATCTTCTTTTGCATCCGCCTTGCCTCTTTGAGATCATGGATGGATTTAGTTCTCCTGTATATTCTTTCAGCCCGGCGGCGAATTGCTGGTAGTCGCCGCAGTTCGGCTTCAAATTCTTCATATTTCGGGAAACGCTGAAAACCACTCGCAGCCTCTTGCATGTCTTTTTGAATTTTGTGTTCCAGATTTGAATAGTTCCCTTGCTGTCATACTTCCTCCATGTACGACCGAAACGCCGACCAGTCATTTTGCCGCGGGGTCGTGGAGGAGCATTTTGATAGTCCCTTGATGTTCAGGTACGTCGGAATTTGGTCGCTTCCATGTGATTCGATGTCTGGAAACCATTGCACGTTTCTTTCCAGACGTTGGGAAACCAGGGTCAAGTCTAGGCAGCTGCTGTATGTAAGCCTGCGTAAATATGTCGGACTACCATCATTGAGGCAGTAAAGGCCGTGCTTTGTGGCAAAGGATGCTAGCCTCCTTCCCCTGGAGTCCATCTTAAAACTCCCCCAAAGCGGATGGTGAGCATTAAAATCTCCGGTGAGAATCGTAGGGCCGGGTGTCACTGATAGCACGTCGTGCAGTCGTTTAGAAAATGATGGGGTTTTACGTGCCATACCACTTTCTGATGATGAGGCACGCCGTAGTGGAGGACTCCGGAAATTTCGACCACCTGGGGTTCTTTAACGTGCACCCAAATCTAAGTACATGGGTGTTTTTCCATTTCGCCCCCATCGAGATGCGGCCGCCATGGCCGGGATTCGATCCCGCGACCTCGTGCTCAGCAGCCCAACAGCATAGCCACTGAGCAACCACGGCGGGTTGCAGTCATTTAGAGTCGAAGCCACTTGAAGGAGCAATGTAAACAGGGACGAGTGTGAACGTAAGCGTATTCGTTTGACAATTAAACAAACGTACTGCTTGTCGTCGTGAAGCCGGACTGGGTGCAACACTTATGTTAGATCACATCTAACATATACAATTACCTTGCTCCCATCACCACAGGTAGATGACATGAATGCCTCATAGCCAGAAATGCGTATAACATTCCGCAAGTGCAGTTCGCAAATTACACGGATGGGAAAACAGTTTTGGAAGACAAAGTGCCTAAAATCTGAAATTCTCGATTTGAGACCATGGGCATTCCACTGCAATAGAGATGCTTTCTTGACTCCCTTGTGGAAGGGCAGTGAGGGGCGGGCCATGGTGCTATGCGATGCTTTCATGTACTGGAGTCAGCGCGTCCAGTACTGGCAGTGCGCTATGAGCAGCCCGAATGTCCATGTTTGTCAGTAGTAGACGCATGACATTCGTGAGCAATTTGAACATAGCAATACTTTGTGAATCCTTGTCTCGCAGTTGGTCAACTGAAGTGGCTTTTGACGTTAAGTGGCAAGTGGCGCGGGGAATGTCTTCAGCAGTGCTGGCCACACCTCACTTGATGAAGCATGAATAGCATGGCCGCTTTTATCGTTGTCATTCGTGCTCTCCCTGGAGACAGATGGAACAGGAGGCGGCGTTGCCGGACGAGACATTCACTTTGAACCGGAAGAGGATTTCGCAGACTTTCGTTTCCAGGAGCGCTATCGCCTTATCGCTGCAGAAGCATCTCTCTGGGGTGATCCAACTCTGGCAATTTTTCTCAAGATTTTCGGCTCTTTCTTTATGCATTGACAGTCTTTTGAGGATAATGCGGTGTGCGAGCCTTGACAATTTGGACACTTGAGCTCTCTTGCATGGCAAGTGTCAGTGTCGTGTTGTTCGGAACATCGTGGGCATATCGTTGTATTTCGGCATACAGCACTCACATGTCCAATCCTTTGACACCTTCTCCACTGAAGTGGTTTGGGTACGAAAGGTCGTACCCCATGCGGAAAGTGGCCAACCTTTACATGTGATGGTAGGCAGTCACCTTTAAACATCAGCCTTACACAAGTCGACTTGCCAAGGCGCCTAGCTTGTAGTGGGGCAACACCCCCTGTCGCAGGTTTGATTAAAATTGGCAGGTTGCTGTCGCTAGTTAATGTGTCAATATTGACGCATATACTTATCTTTATCGGGCAACCACGTTTCGCCGCCTAACAAATGTAATCGCACAGCGTGGGACGCACCTGCATGTATCCGAAGTTTCTGGAAAGTTATCGATGCTTCTATCCGCTGTCTGTTGTCGCCGAACCTTATGTTATCTGATTTCATCACCTGACGCGAATGGTGTAGAACTTTGTGGAAGGCACGCGGGTCCGAACGATTAGTCTGGAACATTCAACGATTGTTCTTTAAAAGCCGACGCGCTTGACCCGCTGATCAGATTTCCGACGATCGCCGACCTGTTCGCCGCTATCGTTGTGCTATAAGTGTAGCCTGTTTTTGTGGGCACAGGTTCGCCCAATAAAAGCTTCTTTTGTATTCCACCGTATTGCTGGTTTTTTCACCGTCACTACCACGTGACATCTGGTGGAGGTGCTTGTGCGTTCATGTACCGAACGCCCCCGCAAAGCCGCGATCCAAGCCCGAAGCCCGAGGACAGAACCAACGTCGCCCAAGACCAGCGTGCTAGCCGCAGACTGCAAGGACTGCCCCCAGAGCACAAACCTCTACCTGAGACGACAAAGAAGATCGTGGTCAAGACAACCCCAATGGCTGCCCCAGCGTCCCCCGTTATCCTACAACCTCGGGACCCACCAACCGTCCATGGAGCAGCGACTGAAGACCCGGAATCATGGCTGGAGACCTACGAACGAATCGCGACATTCAACAACTGGGACTCCGACGACAAGCTGCGGCATGTCTACTTCGCCTTAGAAGACGCCGCCAGAACGTGGTTTGAGAACAGGGAGTCGACCTTGACAACGTGGGATCTGTTCCGTAGCGGCTTCCTGCGCACCTTTACAAGCGTCGTGCGCAAGGAAAGGGCCGAAGCTATGCTGGACGCCCGAGTGCAGCTACCAAACGAGAACGTTGCCGCCTTTACGGAAGAAATGAGCCGTTTGTTCCGCCACGCCGAACCGGATATGGCCGAGGAGAAGAAAGTCCGCCTACTGATACGTGGTGTAAAGGAGGAACTTTTCGCCGGAATGGTAAGAAGCCCACCGAAGACTGTCGAAGAGTTTCTTCGTGAGGCGACGAACACTGAGAAGACACTCGAGATCCGAAACCGGCAATTCGATCGCCGCACGAACTCTACAAACTACGCCGGTGTTCAATCACTGGCTACCGACGATCTACGCGAGACTATCAGAGTGGTCGTACGGGAGGAGCTGCAGAAGTTCTACCCAAGGACGCAGTCCCAAGTGGATCCAATCGCTGAAATCGTAAAAGAAGAGGTTCAGCGATCGCTTGGAATCCCTGAGGTGCAACCACGATCACCGCTACCTCAGCCGGAAGCGATGACCTACGCCGCCGTCGCCCGCCGTCAAGGTACCCCTCCGCGACAACGCCAGGGCCCTGTAACGCCGCAATTCCGTCGTCCACCGCCGCCGCCGCCAGCACGCCCACCCGTCGCCCAGCGCAGCTACGCGAGGAAGACGGACATTTGTGGAGCCCCCGACCACCGCCCGCTCTGCTACCACTGCGGCGAAGCCGGCCATGTGTACCGCCGATGCCCATACCGCGACCTGGGATTGCGAGGATTCGCCGTCGATGCACCGCACCCTCGGGAAGGTGAACGCCCTCGTGGCATCGCCGACTACCTCGCCGCTACTCAGTTGAGCCCTCGACGACCGTCCCGTTCGCCGTCACCAGGCCGCTACCTGTCGCCGCAGCGCCGACCATACACTGGCCCAGCCCGGGGCCGGTCAGCGAGCCCATATCCGGGAAACTAAAAGCAGCAACCGATGGAGGTGCGGTTGCTGTTCGTCGAACTGACGAAGATCCTTCTTCGCCGACGAAGACGACGAAGAGACCATCTCGACGACATAATAACGACACGCCGCCGTCCCGACGAAGTCAGGAAGCCAAGACTACACCGACGAAAGATGACTTGGCGACGCGACATTCCAGCTTCAGTTCAACACGACGCAACCGTGATCCGACACCAAGACCTAATTGCAACGCCAAACAATGAACCACCGACCTCGACGTGCTTCTCGACGGCCACGCAGTCACCGCTTTAGTGGACACAGGAGCCGATTACTCCGTGATGAGCGGACCCATCGCCGCGCAGTTGAAGAAAGTTAAAACTGCAGGGGAAGGCCCTCAAATTCGGACCGCTGGAGGACACCTCATCACGCCGACTGGAATCTGCACGGCAAGAATAACCATCCATGACAGGACTTACCCTGCCACCTTCGTTATCCTCCAACAGTGTTCACGAGACGTCATTCTCGGTATGGACTTCCTGGGCCAACACGGCGCAATCATCGACCTGAAGTCCAAGTTAATAACGCTGTCGGAAGATAAAACGATGCAGCCGGAGAGCCCTCGTAGTCACCACGCCTTGAGTGTGCTCGAAGATCAAGTGAGCATCCCGCCTCACTCCAGCATTGTTATTTCGGTCGGCATCAAAACACCCGCTGACGTAGAAGGCGTCATCGAAGGCGACGAACGTCTACTGCTAGACCGTGAAATTTGCGTCGTAAGAGGGATCGCTCGACTGCATGGGGGGAAAACCGAAGTGTTGCTGACAAACTTCAGCCGGGAGTTCAAGCACATCAATAAGGGCCCGACGATCGCGTACATCGAGGAAATTCTGGAAACCAGTAACGTGTTTGTCCTCTCGGATTCCGCCGCATCTACCCCGACGACCATGGTTCCCGATCCAGAGTACGACATTAATTCAAGTTTCCCCGTGATTAAGCAACAGCAGCTGAGAAGTCTGCTCCGGCGATACAAAGGCTGCTTTTCGACGTCATCGAGGATTCGACAAACACCAGTCGCCAAGCGTCGCATCATCACCGAGGAGTGCGCTCGACCACTCCGCCAGAGCCCTTACCGAGTTTCGCCGCGAGAACGTAAAGCTATAAGAGAACAAGTCGACGAAATGCTGCGCGACGACATCATCCAGCCGTCGAAAAGCCCGTTGGCATCCCCTGTTGTCCTGGTGAAGAAAAAGGACGGAACCCTACGTTTCTGCGTCGATTATCGTCGTCTGAACAAGATCACGAAGAAGGAATTATACCCCCTCCCACGGATAGACGACGCACTGGATCGGCTCTGCAACGCTAAATACTTCTCGTCAATGGACCTCAAGTCTGGCTATTCGCAAGTAGAAGTCGACGAAAGGGATCGCGAAAAGACGGCCTTCATCACCCCAGATGGCTTTTACGAGTTCAAGGTTATGCCATTCGGACTGTGCTCGGCGCCTGCAACGTTCCAGCGCGTGATGGACACGGTTTTAGCAGGATTGAAGTGGCAGACCTGTCTCGTTTACTTGAATGACGTCGTCGTCGTCGCCGGAAATTTCGACGATCACCTGAGGCGGCTTGCGACAGTACTAGAGGCCATCAAGTCATCAGGGCTTACTCTGAAGCCAGAAAAGTGCCGCTTCGCTTACGATGAGCTTCTGTTCCTAGGCCACGTCATCAGTAAATCCGGAGTACGCCCCGATCCCCAGAAAACAGCTGCCATCGCAAAGTTCCCGCAGCCCACCGACAAGAAGGCAGTGCGTTGATTCCTTGGCATGTGTGCCTACTACAGGTGCTTTGTCAAGGACTTTTCACGCATCGCTGAGTCGCTGACAAAGCTAACTAAATGTGACGTCGAGTTCAAGTGGGAAACGCCGCAGGCCGACGCATTTCAAGAACTCAAACGACGCATGCAGTCGCCGCCCGTACTTGCGCACTTCGACGAGCACGCCGATACCGAAATACACACTGACGCCAGTAGCCTAGGCCTCGGTGCCGTCCTAGTCCAGAGAAAAGATGGACATGAACACGCGATAGCTTACGCTAGCCGGTCGTTGCCAAAAGCAGAAGGCAATTATTCTACAACCGAAAAGGAATTCCTCGCCATCGTTTGGGCTACAGCGAAATTTCGCCCTTACCTCTTTGGCAGGCCATTCAAAGTGGTCAGCGACCATCACGCGTTGTGTTGGCTAGCTAACTTGAAGGACCCTTCAGGACGGCTGGCGCGGTGGAGCCTCAGACTACAAGAATACGACATCACTGTAACATACAAGTCTGGACGAAAACACTCAGATGCCGACTGCCTATCACGCGCCCCCATTGACCCGCCGCCGTAAGTTGACGAGGATGACGACGCAAGCTTCCTTGGAATAATAAGCGCGGAAGACTTCGCTGAACAGCAACGAGCGGGCCCGGAGCTAAAAGGCCTCGTCGATTATTTGGAAGGGCACACCGACGTTGTCCCTAGAGCATTTAGGCGAGGGCATTTAGGCGCAATTTTCGCTTCAAAACAACCTACTCGTGAAGAAGAACTTCTCACCAGTCCGCGCCAACTACCTTCTTGTTGTTCCGTCGGCGCTGCGTCCAGAAGTACTGCACGCCCTACATGACGATACGACCGCTGGGCACCTCGGTTTCTCCCGGACGCTATCGAGTATACAAGACAGGTATTACTGGCCGCACCTAACCGCCGATGTCGCCCGTTACGTCAAGACATGCCGAAACTGTAAGCAACGCAAGACACCACCGACAAGGCCAGCGGGATTACTACAGCCGATCAAGCCTCCTTACCGACCTTTTAAGCAGATCGGGATGGACTTGTTAGGACCGTTTCCGACATCAACATCCGGAAATAAGTGGATCGTCGTGGCGACGGACTACCTCACGCGCTTCGCTGAAACTAAAGCTCTACCGAAAGGCAGCCGAGCCGAAGTGGCGAAATTTTTCGTCGAGAACATCCTGCTGCGACATGGTGCTCCAGAAGTACTCATCACCGACAAAGGAACGGCTTTTACAGCAGAGCTCACACAAGCCATTCTGCAATGCAGCCAGACAAGTCACAGGAGGACAACTGCCTACCTTCCGCAGACGAATGGTCTCACCGAGCGCCTGAAGAAGACCCTCGCCGACATGCTAGCAATGTACGTCGACGTCGAGCACAAGACGTGGGATGCGGTCCTGCCGTACGTAACATTCGCTTACAACATGGCGGTGCAAGAAGCAACACAGATCACGCCATTTAGGCTGGTTTACGGCAGGAACCCGACGACGACGCTCGACGCCATGCTGCCGCACGTCACTGACGAGGAAAGTCTTGACGTCGCTACCTATCTCCAGCGCGCCGAAGAAGCCCGACGGCTCGCCCGCCTGCGAATCAAGAACCAGCACAGGACCGACAGCCGACACTACAACCTCGGACGACGCTTCGTCGAGTACCAGCCCGGTGACCGTGTTTGGGTTTGGACCCCTATACGCCGACGAGGACTGAGCGAGAAGCTTTTGCGTCGCTATTTCGGACCGTACAAGATTATCCGACGTATTGGCGCACTGGACTATGAAGTCGTGCCAGACGGCATTTCGCTATCACAGCGGCGCCGCTCACGACCTGAAATAGTCCACGTTGTGCGACTCAAGCCGTACTACCAGCGTTAATGAACTTTGGGGCTTCGCGTAACTGACCTTTGGACTTTGTTTCTTTTCGTTGTTTTGTTACTTATATTTAATAAATGTCCTTTTCTGTTTCACTCTCTTATATTTGTAGCATTGGGACGATGGTTTTTAAGAGGGGGCTATAGACACGTGTACTTATCTTTATCGGGCAACCACGTTTCGCCGCCTAACAAATGTAATCGCACCTGGGACGCGCCTGCATGTATCCGAAGTCTCTGGAAAGTTATCGATGCTTCTATCCGCTGTCTGTTGTCGCCGAACCTTATGTTATCTGATTTCATCACCTTACGCGAATGGTGTAGAACTTTGTGGAAGGCACGCGGGTCCGAACGATTAGTCTGGAACATTCGACGGCTGTTCTTTAAAAGCCGACGCGCTTGACCCGCTGATCAGATTTCCGACGATCGCTGACCGTGTTCGCCGCTATCATTGTGCTATAAGTGTAGCCTGTCTTTGTGGACACAGGTTCGCCTAATAAAAGCTCGTTTTGTGTTCCACCGTATTGCTGCTTTCTTCACCGTCACTACCACGTGACAATATCATAAACAACACCAGAGGTGGTTTCGTTGTCCTGCGGAATGAGGTTGTGGACATTGATGTTGCCCAGGAGCTTTACTGCCATCAAAACATTGATTGCGCTTCGGTTGTGGATATCAATAGCCAGGACATTCTTTCGAGTATTAATTCTGATATCACTGATTTCTCCTGGGACAAGAGCCTCCAGAGAAATGAAAATCGCTTGTCGATTAAGGCGGTTGATGTTGTCGGCAGGTGTGTCCGGCACAAAAAAATTGTGTGCGCCGATGGCCTTCACTGTGGCATGACGGTAGACTTACTTGACGAAGACCGTTCGCTGATGTTTCTTCTCTTGGCCTTCCATTGTACCACTCTTTCGAAGCCTTCGTCATCTGAGGCGTCATCGCTTGAGCAGGAGTAAAACACAGTGTCCTTGCTGTCAGCTTGACTAGGAGGGCAATTTTTCTTCACGCCGGTACCTGCCGAAGCAGTCACGTCGCGTCGGCATTCTGCCGACTCCACTTCCATTGCCGTGGCAATGGGAGTGGCGTCTCCCAATGAAACACTGGAAAAAGCCTAAAGTACTGCAGCGCGAAGGAACAGTGGTCTCTACAAGAATCACTTCATCTTCGTCTTCGATGAAGCACAGTGCATGCATGAGCAAGTGCGCACCTTCCTTATTTCTAACTTCTAACGCATGCTCCCGCACACGGTGGTTTAAGCATAGGTCAGTTTGTCCAATACAGGGCCTGCCACGAGACAGAGGAATGCGATATACCACACGCGATAAAGAAGAAAGGTTGTGGGAAGAACGACAGCATATCTTGCGTTGATTGCACCATAAGTGAGGTATCTCGTATGCTTCTGTCAAGTGGCAAGCCCTACATAGGACAAACTGGTCGATGTATAAACGACGTGTAAGCGAGCATGCGTTAGCACTTGGAAATAAATAAGGCACACACTTCCCTGCGCATCGTGTTTTCTGCAGATGTGAGCGGTGCCCCCCTGACACATAGATTACTGGGAAAAGCAAGAACACAATCGCGAAGGAAATAGTAGAAGCGTAGCACATCAAGAGAAACGGAAATAGATGTACAAGGGACTCGTCTTTCGCATTGTATAAGTGAAAATGCACCTTGTTGAATATTGACGGCCTAACAAAAAGCTGGTACTGAAACTCGCCCGCTGTGCACTTTTGTGTATTTCTTAATTTGTGCCCATCGTCTGATCGTATACATTTCTTTCATGTACTTAGGTATTTGTCGTTCACAAGCATCATACATCTCGTTCGTCCTCGGATATCGCTGTGCCGCGCGACAAAAAGTGCATCTGCCTGACTGGGTGTTCGCATTTCGGTACATATTCTTAAAGGTGTCTTGCATAAACAAGAACGTTGGATGACAGCAAGCGGAAGCTTCTGCTTGGGACCAACTCCGACTGCGCTATCGAAGTACATTATTGCTTTTGTGAAACAAGTGCTGGAACAATACACGTGCATTTCGTTGCACTTGAGAGAGAAAGCTATACTCTAGAAACTCTGGGTAGCAAGTAATTGATGTGAAACCTCGTATTTCTTTCGAAGGTCGCCCAAACTCAGCAAGGTAAACAAAAACATCAGCGGGAAGCTTACAAAACCATAACTCTGCACCAAACACAGGTATTGTAGTTTTGTAAACTGCATCTATCAGCCCATCTCAAGTGGGTACATGAATTTACAGGCTACGTGAAATTGTTGTGTATTTCGAGATTTTTAAAAAAAAGTCTTACTCACAAATTAGTGACGTACTTCAAAGCGGTGTACAATGCTTATATTTTATTCCTTAACAGGGGCAAAGTGCATAATTGGATTATCGCTTGGCATTGCTAAGTTAGTTACCTGGATACTTGAGTTTTTATTGCGATAGCAATTATATCGACAGTCCAGGCGCATTTTTGCTGTCGCCGTCGCCGTGGTGGCCGCGTAAACTTGAAGGGCGATAACACCATCGCCGCGCATCGTGAGCTGTATATGCCAGTGAAAGCACGCGAGGGACGCCGAAGATCGCGCCTCATTCTGGCGCGCGAAGGAGGAAAACGGAGAGCAAACGCACCGTCTTCTGTCGCGCGAAGGGTCGTCAGGGGATGAAAGGGAGAAAGGAAGAGAAGGGGGGCGGCTTTGTGCTCCGGCAGCAACTGCGTATTTCGTGACCAGGCGCGCGGGGGAACTGACGATCGCGGCCCAATGACGCGCACAAAAGGGAGGAAAGCAGGGAGGCCGAGCGGGAGGGAGGGGGGCTTCGGCTCTGCTAACTAGTGCGTACTTTGGACTGCCGTGCGCGGTCGCGTGCGCTGATCTTCAAAGGGATCTGCATACGACTCATACCTTTGTGCGCGCTCTGTTCTCACCGCTCTTGCGTTGAAAGCGATAGACAGCACCAAGGGCACTTCATTTATGCTGCGCTTGCTCACACTAGCGTTTTGGCAGCGAGTGTCCACGCTCATCGAGTTTGATGTCTTCATGTTTGCTTGTGCACGCTTACACCATGATTGTTAATTCAGTTTGTAAGCAAATGTTTCCAAGCTTATACAGCCGATAAGACTACTATCCTTACTTCCTATAGCTATCTACTAATATTCTATAGCATTCGTTGCTTCGCCTTTTGGGCGAGAATGGATTTTTTTATAGTGTACAATTAAAAAAGTTTTTTCTCAAAAGCTTGATTGCTTGAAATGAAAATCCTCTTGTTACAGTTGCTGGATGTTAACTGCTGCTTTAGAATGCAGTATAGTTGATCAAAATGTCTGCGGCACTTCCCCTGAAAATCAATATATTCTCTGTTGCCATGTATTTAGAGGAGCTTCCGAGCTTAAGCTTCCTGAAGCGGTTGCGGCATGTTCGGTGCATAAAATCAAGTGTCACGTGAAATTGCGCACTGCATATGATGAAAAAAAATTGTTTTGAGCATCGGAATTTGTGCTTGAGAATTCCATTTCCCGCTTTAATTAAGGTTTTTACAATATGGATTCGAACATATCAATTGAAGCTGTATAATTATCTTTCTTTATTTTACTGGCGGCGTAGCTCAGTGAAAAATATTGAGAAATTATTGCTCTCATAGCAACCATTTTTCCTTTCGGACAGTGCAAGATACTGTATTTTTTCTTTAGGGGAAATTACTGCACTTACTAATTGAAATAAAGAATCATAAATTAATGGAATTTAAAGTGGATGACAAAGCAACATGCCGCAGGTGGAGAACGCTCCCACGTCTTCGCATTACGCGTGCGATTCTCTACCAATAGAGCTCAATGAATTGATTTGACACTGCTAAAAGCCCCAATTTACAAGTCATAACACCGGGGATATGTGCAATTGGTTATTCCCAACTGCTTCACATAAGTAATGATTTATGAAACGTGCGGAGAAGCACGAGTTATACGCAAGCGATCACCGAGGAAATGGAAATAAAGCAAAGCCAGTGCGCACTAATGGAAACAGTGAAATAAAAAGAGGAATAAGCTAAAACAGTGTTCAGCGTTTTTGGATAACATAACAGCAGCATCAATACATGGCGGTGGTTTGTGGACTGGCACAAGGGCGAGTACCTGAGAACAGAATATGAAATCTCTTTTCTCTTCTCTGTGTTAGCGAGAGTGAATATGCGAAGCACACAGCGCAGAGAAAACCCTCCGTTCAAGTAAAGCAAAAAAAAACTCAATCTTTCCTGCATTTACTAGATAAATGTTTTGAATAAAGTAGAACATGAGGTTGTGCTAAAACAGCGACTGTACGACACGGCGTGTAGGCTCGGCCTCTTATTTGAGGTGTGTTGAAGTAGAATGCTACAGTTAGCACCGAGTGTTAGTTGGAATAGTTGAACACTTATTTAAATGAGGCTTAATAAGCGAGCCGTGGTGTCAGATTTGAGAACACAGAAATACAGCTGAAATATGTCAGGAAATCTCATGGTGTGAAAGGCTTGCTCCGACTATCACCACATTTTCCTTAGAACTGGAACAGTGCCTGGATGCATAAGCAAAGCAAAAGGGCAAATTAGGGACAAAATATGCTGATGTGTCATTTATTTATTGGTTTTGCGATGACTTCGACCGGACATTTCGAACTGTGGGCTACGCGGACAACAAAATATACAACATTAGGCCACGCAAAAAAAGGCACATGTTGCAAATAATGCATAGAAAGGGTACACCAAATTGTAACTGGTATTATATAGAGAAAGAGAAAGACAGAGAGAGAGAGAGAGAGAGAGATGAAATAAAGGAGAACGACAAGGAGAGGGTCAATTAGAGCACAAAGTCCGGTCTGCGTCAACACTGGCGGGTAGGGGGGTGGAGAAAGGCAGAACGAAATCGATAGATTTGTCCTCGTCCCCCTTTCTTGTTTCCGTGTTCTTATCGCGCTAAGTTACTACTTCAAATATGGACGACCAACTAGCCCAACAGGCAACTCTTCTAGAAATATAGGGAAAACACAGCCACACGTTTACATCCATTCACGATCATAGTAAACGATTAAATCACGGAATCAAAACTAACAGCTAATTACTTTAAAGCCATTTCTGCAGGTTTGTTTTTCTTTAAAATTGCAGCAATAGCTTCACTGCCCATTACGGCAATGGCTTATGAGGCCGGTTTTGCACAATTTTCAAAGTCACAAAGATTATGTTCAACGATTCTCCCGAAACGACAGACGTCATATGTAAACATGTCAGCTATTCCCATGTGGAATGTGATAGACTTCCTCAAAGTCGTTCATAGCTATATCCGACAAAGCCGGGTTGCCATGCGTCGGTGAAGTCTAGATGGCGTGCGAAGGCAGAGCAAAGAGTAGACGGGGTGCACTACGTCGTTTTGAAAATTTGCGATGTTTCACCCGGAGAGCGCTAACTCTTCTGCAATGACGCGAAATATTCTTGTTACATGTGCCTTTGGCAACAGCATGTATTACGACGTTCTGTCTGCAACTGCTAACTGAACACCTTCGCCGGCGAACTCGTTTCCCATGGCGCCTCAGCAACCTGGAGACCCAATCACTGTCAGCAAAGAATTTTTAGGTGTTTTTCTACATAGTATGTAGCCAGATAAGTTTGTAGGAAGGTTTCTCTGCAGTCTTTCTTACTGACATCCATCAGAATAGCAGCGTTAGAATTTTCCTGGCTCGTTAAATACTCACCCGAAAGGTAGAAGAGATAGGATGCAACTGTATATTTGCCCACTGCCAACTACTGCTTTTTTCTCTTGTTTTTTTTTTTCACAGGTGAAATCCAACGCCAGCTAATTGCCTCCCAACCAATTTTCGTTGTCTGTGACCGAAAGGACGCAGAGAAGGTCAAAAAGGCTTGCAAAGGCATTGCGTCAGTGAAGGTAAGGTGTTTGCTTCACCCTTGATTTGTTGGATGAAATGATCACCCTGTATATCACACGTAATTCACGATGAAACTACAGAATAGGTTACCATGATGCTGGCTCTCCCAATACAATTTACTATAAGCCAAATCAGTGTTAAGACCGTTTCGAAGAATTCAACAAATTATATTATTGTTGTAGTTATTTAGAAATAAAGATATAATATAAGAAAAATATATTTATATTACAGTATTATATTATTATAATAGCTTATCGCCTTTGTCGACACAGCTAGGCCTAGTCACAGAAGTCAGTGGGTCTTAGACAGGCCCGCCTACCATGTCTTTTGTCTGGTTGTGCATAAATAGAGTATTGTCCAAGTAATTTCAGTAAGTCTAAGTTAAAGTAATACTGTTAAGCGAAACTTGGCTTTTATCTCAAATAGCATCTGCTTTGTATTTTCCTCCGTATTATAAAGTTTTTTGTAGGGATAGACACTATTCTTCCGCGAAGCAGATGGGTGGTGTTGCCCGTATCGCAGTTTATAGCGTGGTATAATGTGTCTATCGCTTGGGTATTGAGTGCGATGATGAGTCTGTTTGGATGGACATGCCCCGATCAGGTTGGTGAACGTCTGTTGCTTGGTGCTTTCTATGTTGGACCTGACGTTACTCCTGCTACATTTGCTCTTATCGTGGCATCCATAAAAATCGTTGTAATTTTGCCTAATGACCGCAATGTGTTCTTAGAGACATTAATGTGCCCTGATATTTACGGATTAATAATACTTTCTGCCATAATTAGTTGCACATTTCTCCAAACATAGCGCTACTTGCTTACTTTGTCTATTTTAGTTCCATGCAACAGCTAAACTTCACTGAGATCTGGTGTCGCAACGTTCTAGATTTTTGTCTAACGTATTTTGATACTGTTTCCGTTATGCATATCGAAAGTTCAACTGGTTGCGCCAGATACGTCAGCCAGCTTTAATTGTTTCTTTTACTCTGGTAGCACAGAAACGCAACATTGCTTCCGATCATAACGCGAAGCTCCGCTTCAAATTTTCCCTTGGAGGCTAAGTGTGTTGATATCATTATCGTGGAAACGGCGATTAGTCGTACATAAATAGGGCAGCTAATGTACAGGAGCAGATTCGTTTTGTTTACGAGAGTCACTCAAAATGGCATTCACATATTCATATCTACAAAACGCTCAAAACATCAAAATTGCGTTACTGGTTTTCAAAAGAGCTAAAAACATAAATAAAACTGAAAGACCGTGCAACCAAAAAGGCGGGACAAACAGGCCTAGTATAAATGAGAACCTTAATTTAGGCGCTTTCGTTGTGTTTGCAAATTTTATTACAACCATCAGCACCACCACCACATTGAATGTGCTGAATCAAGCATGACATGTAGTTCAAAATACTTCTTGAGCTACGTACACTCTCACTCTTCTAAACAGAGCACCGAACTTGTATGTCATGGTGATGAAAATATCGATGTTGTCTAGAACACTGCTGGTGCCTTTGCAAACCATTTATGCCCTGTATTTGGTACAAAAAATGCATCTACCTCAAGTAACCTTTCTTGTCTGTCTGGTACGGTATGTATGTGTCAGTGAATGAAGACATTGTTTTTAAGTGTGTAAAGCACCTCGAACCTTCCCTCTGTTGTGGTGCTGATGGTATCCTTCCCGCACTACTTAAAACTTATGAAAGCATGATTGTCACTATTCTCACAAGCATCTTCAATAGTTCCATAAAGTCTAGTACGTTTTCCATCGTTTGAAAGGTAGCACGGGTAGCGCTCATACACATAGGCTGCTGGAAGTGCAGTTACTATCTGCAGGCCTATATCTATCATCTGCGCTGCGTCAAAAGTGTTTGAATCTGTATTAGCTTCCCCGCTCTTTGTTAGTGTTACCAACTTTTTATTAGATGAAATGCACGCCTTTGTATCAGGGCGCTCCAAAACAACAAACTTCGTCACATTTATGACCCCCTGGAAGCATGGATCATAAATGTCCATTTGAGTGAGCTTTGTAATGAGGCAGTCATGTGAAATTACATCAAATGCTTTACTTTCGTCAAAGAGAGTGCATAGTAGGGGCCAGTTAGATTCTTTTACTTTGACCTAAATGAAGCATTTGATCTAGTTTTCCCTGGAAATGCTTACTAGAAATCTCAAGCAAATGGATATACTTTCTTCCATAACTCCATGCTATATGATTACCTATCTATCTAATGAAACAATAGATTGTACTTCGTTGGCAATAATGGACAGAGTTCTCTTAGCAATGAAGTGACTAGCGGAGTTTCTCAAGGATCCGTTCTTGGGCTTCTTCACTTCCTACTTATCATAAATGACCTTTCGTCAGCAATACAACACTCTTCATTCCTTCTATATGAGGAAGAGTTAAAGCTAGTTCAGACCATCGGCAGCATTCTAGATTGTGTTAAACGCCAAAAAGAAATTTTCTCACTCTGTACAAGCTGCATAAATAATAGGTTACTCTTAAATGCTTCCAAAACTATGGTATTAGAAAATCTGCGGAAAACACACCATAAGCAATTTTCATACACCATTTCGGATGCTGCATTGGCCAGAGTCCATGAAATGAAACATCTTGGTATTTACTTCGATAAAACGCTTTGCTTCCGTCCACACGCTAAATATGTGAACAAACGTGCCCCTCAAGCTTTCAGTAAGATTTGTCGCATGTTGCACGACTTCCACTCCCTTGCTGCCCTTCTGAAATTGCATTTTACTGTGTGCTTTTCCCAACTAAAGTATGCCTCTGTGATTTGGTGCGAAAGGTGCACATCTAATTCTGACTTCGTTGAAAGCGTCCATAATAAATTGACATCTATATTCAAGCACTGTTTTTGTCGTTCTGAGAACCATAGACCAGCCCTCTCAATTGTACTCATACCTCTAAAACCAAGACGTATGAGATCATACGTTCGGCTCCTTTATAAGGTCATCCATGACATTATGCATTTCGCAAAGCTTCTCGATGATGTACAATTTTTCGTGCCACAAAAGTATGCAAGGCGGCATTCCTCGTTTTCTGCTCGGTCTTGTTGCATTAGCGACTCTCATATGGCTCAATTGCAAAAAAAAAGCGACACGTAATACGTGTTCTTGCTGTATTAACATATTAACTCGCAAACTCCATTAACTCCTTTATGCGACCGCCTCCTCATTTTTCTGTTCCTCTATTTGTTTCTTCATCTCACATTGTTTTGTCTTCCACGTTAGTCTCGGGTGTACATTTTGTCTCACATAATTACAAAAAGCATCCCTGTAATAAGGATCCTTAGCTGTTCATGTGTGCTCTATTATATAATTAGTTTATCGATGATTACTATTATTGTTATTATTATTATTTAATATGATTAAATCACACCTATACGAACACTACAAAAGGAAATAGCAAGGGAGCAGGTTGGCAACTGCCACCGAGAGGGGCAAAACATCTGCCTACTCTTTAGGAAAGAGGGGATAGAAAAAAAAAGTTGAAGATAGAAAGAGGAGCAATAAAGAGGACAGGAAAATAAGATGCTAGGTCACAAAGGCTAACTTAAACAACGGCAATGAATAGAGCACGCCCTTTTGTGCAGTGCGCGTTTCTTACCCAACAAAAACACTGAAAGTAAGCTGTTCATATCAGACTGCATAGTTGTTTCGTGTATTTGTTTGGAGCTCTGCAAACGCGTATATCCAGGGACTCAGTGTGAAACAACTTGTCGTCGCCTTTTATCTCTATAGTGTTGTGAGTGCATAGGACTCTATGCTCGAAACCTTTGAACACTATGACGGTTTTTTCTTCGTACAATACTTTAAAAGCTTTATTGTTACTATTATGCCAAAATTTGTAGACATCCTCATTATAGGATGAGGTCACTACAACTCTGCTTTATTTTCATTTCAACAAAAAAGGCACAGCGCGCATTATAGTTATAGTGATGAGGTTGCGTGCGAAATCGAAATGATTTTTTTACAGAGTGTCATCGTTACCACGGGAACTTACGAAGGAACACGAATGCTGTCTGAGCTGACACAATCTTCTTCTATGGGAGGCTTCGAAGCGCCCCTCAATCTGAACCCAGACGCAGTGTTGGCGATAATCTACTCTAGCGGCTCAACAGGATTGCCGAAGGGCGTGCAGCTTACCCACCGCAACATAATCGCCCAAGTTATATTGTGCCGGTAAGAGCGACACCATTCTTAATATGAAGTTTGAGTTTATTCATACACAAAAACCCATAAATGTAGCATACAGAAAAGTTGTTCTGTCACAAATGACAGAACCGGTCACGTGTGTATAAACGGCTGCAAATGAGTTGCGCTTGAGTCTCCCGGGCTCGTTGAAGTAAAGAAGAGGCGGGGGGGGGGGAGGGTCCCACCAATGTACGGTTCTTTGTTGATGCGCTATGTGCAGCAATAACTTATAAACAGTGCTCACATAAAATATAACAATGCGCTCTAACCCCTCCCCGCCTCTCTCCGACATGTACAGGTTAACATTCTGCCAAGACTAAAAAGGAAACAAGAAAGACTTTATATCAATTAACTGTTGAACGAAAGGGAATAAAAAAGCTATTTAAGTGGCCCTTGAAACCCAAACTAGAGATGTGTCGACGAGGGCGTCATTGAAGTGTTTTTTTTTTTTTTTCTGACTTGCTTCCGATGAAGGAACAGCGTTAAGAACAGGGAGTAAGCAAGCCATCGTACTTTCACATGCTACAGGTTAACTCGCTTTTGCAGCAACGAGCATGGCGTCGCGGGAACCAGTTACCACAACAGGCAGAAAGTCGTTGGTTTGCTTTATTTTCTGTAAGCAAGCACTGAGCAAATCCTAACTAAACATTCTACGCAAGTTCTCGCTGGTGCTGTATGGTACACGCCTATGATCTATGATCTATGTTTATGATCTATGTGTATGATCCACATTTTCGGATTGTATGTAGCTGTAATGAGAAACGGCGGGCACCTAAATTACAACCATATGAAGCTCCCTGTGCTCTGTCTGCGTGTACAGTATTAGTACTAGTGATCGTAACATCAGATCAATTAGTTACATCCCGTTGCGGTACAAAGAATCGGACTTAAAAAATGCACGCCTTTCATAGCAGTGACGGTTTTACTGCTAGTGTAGTAAGAAACGCAATCATAATCTTAGTATGGTACGGTCGAGTGTTAAAGTAATAATCAGATCATGCGTAAGTAGGCGTTACTGCCATGGTAGGACATCAACTGCATTCGCCGCTAGAGTGTGGCAACCAACAATGTTAAAGCTTTTATATATATGGTCTTCAGACTGTGAAGGCTTCAAAAAAGCAAAAGAAGAAAAGGAAAGAAAAGCAACCATCGAGTTGGCTTCATCGGGGACGTATCCGCAGCGGGGTACGTCGACCGTCTTGTGCGTGCTGCAGAGCGGATATGTGCACTAAGGTACAGAAATGACGGAACCAAATACACAACACACAGTTATTATCGCATTAGGAAGCTTTGCTTAACCTATGTTACAGCTAGACGAGGGCTTAGGGTCTAATTTTCAAATCCTGCTCGTTGCCTATTCGTAGTGGGCCCGTTTGCTTTGCAGAGGCTGTTTAGGCACTATAGGGTACAGAAATGATACCCTTGCTGGTTGCGCCAGAGACTGCCTTGCCCCGCGCGAGCCTGCCGCACTTGTACATTGTTCGTACTCGTGCGCGTGCTTTTCCTTTAGAGAACGGACGCGTTGTGCCGCTGTCAAAGCAGTAAGACGAGGCTTCGCATTCTTCTGTCTAGCTGCTCGAGTCTCTCACGCCATTTCTTGAAGCAATGTGTTGAACGCCGATTCGATAGCCCAGCAAACGCGAAATTTCTGCAACAAAGTGCACACTTCTAATCCTTACAACGCCTGATAAGCACCAATTTGAGTCTGGACTTTACCTACTATGGCAAAGTGACCTCTCTGAAATGCGACCACTCGCT
This sequence comes from Dermacentor andersoni, assembly GCF_023375885.2. Lineage (NCBI taxonomy): Eukaryota > Metazoa > Arthropoda > Arachnida > Ixodida > Ixodidae > Dermacentor > Dermacentor andersoni. Next base: position 334,864,025 of record NC_092814.1, read on the forward strand.
CTTGGATTGGCAAACATACTGCCGAGCTACGCCCCTCTGAACACCGAGCGAGAGCCTTAAGTTAGCTCCAATTGCGTCATGGGCGGAGCGACAACCGCGCCATTTGAGCACGTGACTTATGCATGATCGAGTATGGGCGTTCGTGTTTTTATATGCAACTATGCCAAATCAAGACGCGTGTGTATTGCAAAGATATAAGCGATATTAGTCTTACATGTTTTCCTTACATGTAGCTTTAGCAAGCGAGCACCTATTCTGACAGTAACGGAAGACGTTTAACGTCAAAAAGCGAAGTCTTCAATGCTAAGCAAGTTAACTGTATGTCGTTGGCAGCTACTTCAAGAAGCATTCCTTATTTTTTGCATTGATCCTAGATAATTCGTTTTTTGGTTATCAATTATCTAGCTTTTTAATTATTATAGTTACGGCCTATGTCTAAACTATGCTTTGGACAACTTTGAATGCATCAATTTCAATTTTGTCCAGCTCGCGTTGTCTTCTGCGTGGCTCTTTTTTCTCATTTCGAAGAAAAACGCCGTCAAGTCCAAAAATCCGAAGCCCCGTCTAAATCTCGCGCTGCAGTGACGCCGTCCGCAAACACGTTCCCATCTAATGGGCAAGTGGAGCCATAAGTATGGCATGTCGAGTTTGTTCGAGCTGGCCACTGTATCCATGCCCACGTTCGGGTTGGTCTCAGGCGACAAACTGATTGCTCGCCTTGAGATTTTTTTCATCGCTTGTCATCGGCGATTTGCTTACGGCGCACACATGGTCGTGCGCTCAGACACGTGGCTCACCGTATACTCGAGGTCAACGTAACATGGCAATGAACGAAAGTACAAGGTGGAGTATGCGCACATGCATCAGTCCGCAAGTCACAGCAGAGTTTCATGTTCCCGTCAGAATGTTTACCTTTCTGCAGCTGCAGCGTGTAGCCTTGCAGTTCGTAGGCACTGCCGGCAAACGCGTGCGCGAGCTACTAGGAAGCCGTGCCTAACGCTAGTTTTCTTTATTAGAAGTTACGGGTGACTACCAGCTCTTTCCGCTTCGTGCGTTTGGCGGTAGACCTTGGGGAAACACAACTTGCCGTGTCTTCAGTGTGGTTTTCTCCATACCTTCTGCTTCGTATGGACACCGTTCACCTGCAACTTATTGAGGTACCATATAGTGTTGTAAAAAATAGATCCAATAGCAAACCTTCTATTTCCTTTCTTTTTAGGGCGCATCTCTTAGGCGCCCGTCCTCCGGCGAATGTGGGTGTAACCGAGCGAACGATCGCAGAGAAAGATGAAAGCGAGCGCGGAGCGCGGCCGGGGATGAAAGTTGCGAGAAGGATAGTGGAGGAGGAGGGTATGTCGAAAGAGTGAAAAGAAAAGCGTAGTCCGGCTACGATGGCTACGAGATGGCACCGAGCAGCTTGGGTCATCTGGGTGGTCTGTCGGCGCGGTTGCTGGGAATCGCACTCACGCGTCACCCGCGCGCTGGATCTCGCGCCCTCCACGTTAGCGATGCAGTAGCTTGCGTTTGCAACGTGTTGCATGAGAGAGATTGTCCGCGCCACCCAATATATCGTGATATGAAAACACGTATAGAGCTCCCCTCAAATTTCGCATTAGGGAGTATCGTAATCGTCGGTGAATTTTTATTAGGCGAACCTGTGCCCATAAAATCAAGTTGCACTCAATGCACGATGATATCGGCGAACAAAGTCGGCAATCGTCGAAATCTGATGTGCGAGTTAGGTGCGTAGGCTATTTTTTAAGGCGAAGGCCTTAAATCTCGCTTCAAGGTCGTGTTGTGAGATACAGAAAATATCACGTGATCCAAGGAAGGCCGGAAGCGAACCAAAGCATGTCCAGCCATATATAAGAGATGATTGTTGATTAGCAAAGTTAATTCATGATTGATAAGAGGTGGCATTAAGGTGGGTAAGGGTGGATTAAAGTGTATTAAAGAGGATTAGAGTGGATTAGGGTGAATTGGGGTCGATCACACTGGATTAAGGAGCATTAAGGTTGAGTTGGGTGAATTAAGGTGCATTATGGGGGAAATTAAGCTGGATAAAGGAGAATTAAGGCTGATAAAGGTAGATTAGAATGGAATAAGGTAAATAAGGGTGCATTAAGGTGGAGTAAGGAGGGTTATCGTGGATTAGGGTGGAATAAGCTGGGTGAAGAAGGATTAGAAGGAGAGCGCACTAAGGTGCATTACGGTGGAGTAAGCTGTATAAAAGAGGATTAAGGTGTATTAAGGCAAACTACGGTGCACTAAGGAGGATAAAGGAGGTTAGGGGATTAGGGTGGATTAAGTGAGTTACAGTACGTTTTACAACGTTTTCGCCTTCGCGTCTCTGAGGCAATAGCTAAGGACACCTGTGATTTTTTTGTCTGTCTTCGTTGTTTTTGTGGCAGCGAATGATTTCGTTTCCGGCTGTGAAAATGCAAGCATTTCGCATGGCCCGCCCGCCATACAAATTCGGCAATCATAGATACAGGACATGGGTTTGGCAAAAGCTTACAAGAAGTGGCGATTAAATCACGTTTCTCTCCGAATTTTTCTCGTTGCTTTGCACTTAGTGCTTTTATAAATGCGAAACCATTACATGTCCCATGAGGCCGAAAAGCCTAGGTAACCTGCGTTGGATACAAAGGCTATGCTCACTGATGGATGATGGTTTCGTGTCGCGATACTTTGCTTTAAAGCGTGAGGCAGACCGAAAGGCAGTTCGCTCGCCACTGCTGCCACTTTTCAACGTGCCAGTGTTGTCATAGGGAGTGATCGCGGTTATCGAGTGAGGTCTGCTCATCTTCGCCCGAGCAACGCATGGGACCATGCATGCATAGTAACGTAATTAGTAAGCAAATGTTCACTGCTATCTACACGACCAATGAAACCACGAGCCTTGCTGTGTGTTGTTTTCTAATCCTTTGCTATCGCAATCAATGCTTCCTTCCCAGGGCAAAACTGCGACTTTCTTTAAAAATTCGAACGCGTTAGAATTCCTTATGAATTCGTCGAATAGTGAGGAAACTGACATTCGGCATTTTCATGCACGAATTGTCGACGCAATCCTTGCTCATTTTTTCAGCTCTCGGTACCGCGTTGTGCATCAAGTAGCCATGCATTTTACGCCACAGAGCAGCTATTGTCAACGTGGACAAACTCATTATTCCAGTTGTCTAGACAACACCAGGGCAACGGACGCGCCTCACACAAAGTGGACGCCGTAGTTTACCGAAGGGCAATCGTGCAGCAAACATGGTGCGCACAAACAAAAAGAAAAAGAAAAAAAAGCTTTCGCACAAGCAATGTAAAGCATTCAGGTTAATTATTTGTTATACCATGTATACGCACTAACATTTACAAGATGTCCTAGCTAACGTTAGCCAAGCTTTTCAAAATATAATATAATGTATACGAGGACGAAACCAATGGTATTCTGTCAGAAGCGATATATCACACCAGGAGGATCACTTTCCACATTTGAACTATCGAAAAATTGTATGATGATAACTAACAAACTTTTAATTACTTAATTAAGGGTGGTAATTTTTAGATAAAAATAATAATTGTGCTTTAAAACATCCGATTCGGTTGTTTTCAGTATGCTATGCCTCGCCCAATAACTTTTTCGGCGTGGCAAAGAAACCGTGCCAAATATTAAAATAGATTACGCGAGCGCGCGCCGCAACACCAGCGCTCCGAGGCACTACTCGGAAGCAGTAACTCTGCTCAATGCCTGGCTCGGCGGCCACGCGAGAGCCTCTAACTGCCTTCTCACCGCAAACTTGCTTTTCAAAGTAAAGCGCGAAGGCAATGCAGTGCGCAGCGGCACTGGGGAGAAGAACAAAGACGTTGGTTGGTTGGTAAAAACTTTTGTGGAGCGTCCTGCAAATTGGTGACCCGGGCTCAGGTCTCCCACATCGGGACGTCCAGGCCTTGCCTAGTGGCCGCTTCGCCGGCCTGCTGGACGGCCCAGACTTGGTCAGCGAGCGTGGAGCTGTGCAGGGCATCGGCCCATATCGCCGTGAGAGCATTGGAATGAATGCCTTTATTCTTTGGCTCACATTCCCAGAGCATGTGTTTTAGTGCAGCAGGTTCTGAACCGCAGACCTTGCAGGTGCTGTCGTGATAGATCTCACGGAAGAATCTATGATATACTAGCGGGTTTGGATAAGTATCAGTCTCTAGTTTCTAGGTGGTCGCTTTGGCTATGGATAACTTGTTGTTGGGCGGAGGGAAACTTCGTCGCGCCAGATAGAAAGCCTTAGTTATTTCATAGTAGCTGGTTAGCCTGTCCTTGTCTGCGTCAACCTCGAATGCTGTTCCGTGACGGTCAATTATGTCGGGTGCAGCGGATCGTGCCGTCTTGTTAAGTTTGGTACGTTTAGGACAGACTGCACCCATGTAAGCGGGGAACAAACCACAGTGATCGGGGTTTCCTGAGCTTGAGTTGTGCTTTGGAGAATCCTAAAAGCTTCTAGCAAAATTCTTCCCTTTGAGCAATTTCGGACAGCTTTGCGCGAGTCTCTCAGGATAACTTGGGTTTCTATGTCAGCTATAGCAAATGCAATGGCCACTTCCTCGGCCGTTTCGGGTTGTCTGCAGTTGATTCTGGCTAAGTGCCTAGTTTTGCCGTCGGTGTTGACTGCCGCTGCGAATCGTTGGCCGTCCGAGTAGCCAGCTCCATCTGTGAACCTTCTCTTTGTCGTTGTGTGATATTTCCGTAGCCGTGTTATGGGCCTGGCCTTTCTGCGTCCCTGGTTGTAAGATGAGTGTATGTTCCTTGGTATCGGGGCTACTTGGATGAAAATCTCGTACCTCTCTTGGCATATCGGCATTGTCGCTGCGTTGACAGTAGTAAGTGATGTTTACCGTTTCTAAACTGTGTCTTCCCCTGCTAGTGGTGGTGAGTCGTTCGAGATGCGAGATCAGCTGCGCTTCTGCCCCCTCATCTAGGGTATTGTGTAATCTAAGCTGCAGTATTTTCTCCCTGCTGGTGGCATTCGGCAGTCCGAGTGCAAATTTGTATATGCTACGGATGATTATATTAATATTATCCCGCTCGCATGTGTACCATTTGTGCATAGCTGCCAAGTATGCAATATGGCAAATAACAAAAAGTGGATCAACCTAATAAGGCAGTCGTCCCTCGTGCCACTCCTGTTGTGAGTGACCCGTTTAAGGAGTCTGAGAGCGTTTGTAGCCTTATGAATGTGTGCTAGAGTTCATCGGCGATTCAACAGTGTTTGTGCCGCAAAGAGCGCTGGGGCCACGGTGCCTGCGAGACAAAGGAGCGTTTGATGAAATCACTTCATTAAAGGTAAGCAAAGTCTCGCTCTTACGCGCATTCTTGTGGCTTGCGATTCATCTAATAAGCTTTGTGCAACGAGAAAAGAGCGCTTTCGGAGCGTAGGTTTTTCATATTGCTGTGCACGTTTAATAAAAAGTTTCACAAGAGTTTCTGTGAAATGTATCGATTTTTATCGCTTACTTGCTTTCTGCAGTGAAGTCAGTGTTACCACCGCTGATTGTTGCGACTGAATGGGCAAACGTATATGTACATGCTGAAAGTTACGGTTTGTTCGGTAGTTTCCCTGCAAAACGTTCTTCCATATATATGCATTTCCGCAGGTTACGTGTGTAATGTATATCGATGTGTAGTGGGCAGCGCGAGTGAGCACGCGAATGCTGTGTTTGACAATTGAGCAGATATTTGCTTGTGTGAAGATTTTTTTTATACATACAGTTTAGTTTCAAGTCAATTTTCGCGAGAACCTGCCTGCATCGTTTGTGTTCTTGGATGTACTCGCGTAGTTGTATTTCATGTTTCACGACAAATATAGGCCGATCTTACAACAGCCAAGTTTCTTTTTTAATCGAGACATAAATCAGACGCTGGCTTTTATGTTTATTTGCATCTGAAGAACATGATGTCAGCTCTTGCGATCGTAATTTAAGGAAGTTGGTTGCAGCACTGTGTCATAAAATAAGCTGTGCTATTTTGAAGCGATGCTTTCCACTAGATGTTTGCCATTCTTATCATGCACCGTTCACGTGCGACTGTTACAGTTAACAACGCGTGCGGAGTATTACTGAGACTACCGAGGACAGGTAAAAGCAGTTTCGCACACGACTTGATGGGCAGATAGCAACACCACAGTTTGTTTCAAGCAACAGTTAGTTTAAGCGTTCAGTTTTGCCCTGATGTTTTTTTTTATGAACTACCTTTGAACTTCTGCGTGTTTCTTAGCTGTGTGCATACAGGCAACCTGTTCTTGCCTATATAAAATTTATTGCATAAGTCAAAATTTTGGCCTTTCTTTGCTTTGTTTTTCAGGTACCCTGTAAGCTCTAATCCAAGCACCGCATTCCAGAGGTCTGCAGCAAGCAGACGTGGCACATCGAAGTAACATGCAGATATTCAATGAACTACTTGCAGTTTCAGACAAACCTTTACGAAGTATATTTATGAGCAAAATATATTGCCACGAACATAACAGTTGCCTGTGTAGTGGGTTTGCTGCTTCTGCAGAAGCTGAGACTGACAACAACGAAGACGTACTCTCAATCAAGGTGTCGAACCGGACCTGTCTGCTTCCATTAGATTAAACTTAATAGTTTTTGTCATATGTGAATCAACGTCACTGGTGCAGGTGTGGGGTAAACTGTTCCATGCACTGTGACCAACAGGAAGCTCCCAACTCAGATCGAGACACCTTCGATGCTGACCTTCGGCGCAGCCGACGACAACTAAGACTGCCACCAGAACCGGACCCTCTCTCGGTAAAGTGTACAACCATGAAAACCTGTTCAACGCCAGTCTAGAGAGACCACTACTCCACCTGCTCTGTGGATTTTCAACATGTGGCGAACCTCAAGGTTGTTTCACGGTGACGCATTCGAGGATGTTGAGGACTGCCTCGATCACTTCAAACGAGTTGCTAACGTGATGAATGGGGCGATCACTGGAAGCCCCGTTATGTCTACTTCGCCCTCGACGATTCGGAGCGCATCTTGCATCTGCAAATAAATAAAACTGAATCTAGTTTGGCGACCTGGCAAGAATTTTGCAGCCAGCTGCGCAATACCTACGGAAGTTCAGACCGGAAGGACCAAGCAGAACGTGCTCTCAATTCCAGGAATCACAGACCAAATGAGAGTGTCGCCATGTTCGTTGAGGACGTGTCGCGGCTATTCCGGCGCGCTGATCCTGGAATGACAGAAGAAAAGAAAGTACGCTTATTGATGCGGGGCGTGAAAGAGAAGTTGTTCGCAGGTCTAGTGCGCAACCCACCAGGTACCGTAGCCGAATTCCTCAACGACGCAATGACGATGGAGCGTATGCTACGGCTGCCGTCGTCGCAGTACGAGCGCCCAGGCAACTTCACATCTCTCTCGTCGTCCATGGCCATCCCTGATTTGACGACCCTAAGGGAGCTCGTGCCCAGTATTGTACGCGAGCAGCTGCAGCAAGTTCATGCAATGTCTCCTCAATGCCACGTGACTGATTTAAGTTATGTGGTTCGCGAAGAGGTCAGGCAGCTGGTACAACCACTGGTCGCACCTCCAGTCGCAGCCCCTTTCCTGACGTCCGCCGAAGCCTTAAGATCTCCTATGCCAGCAGTCGGCTATCTGTCCCGCCCTCCCACGCAACAGACCGCACAGCACTCCTCGAGCCCTCAGCACTTTTCGAGCCCTGTGCCCTACGCAAGCCTAAGTCTAAACGTGCGGAAATCCACCGTTTGGCGCAATCCAGACAATCGGGCACTCTTCTGCCATTGTGGTGAAGCAGGTCACCTATACCGCGAGTGCACATACCGCTAGATTGTCCTTCCTGGGTTTCGCCCAGACGCACGTCGACCCCGTGATGGTGAGCGTCCCCGAGCTATTGTCGTGTACTTGGCAAGCCAGCCGCCCCCAACTCTCCGCGTCGGCAGTCCCGCTCTCCATCTCCGTAAAGCCCTTCAATTTTTCAAAAGTAGCGCCATTCTTAGATCTTTCCGCCACCGCGCTCACCCTGGCGCCTCCTCCTCCATGCTTCCTGTCGCCCCAGCCTCCTCCGCTCCCCCATTGGCCAATCTGTGTCACGTGGAAGCGGGCGCCACGCTTTTGTATATTTTTTTCTTTCCAGCGCGAAGCAGGCGCCGCGCTTTTGTATCTTTTTCTTTCTAGCGCGCGCTGACCTCCATTGTTGGGCCTGCGCAACGAAAGTACGGCAGGCGGACTGACGGAGTGCGTTAGCGTAATAGAATGTGCAGGGCCGAGAACTTAATTGCGATGCCATGCTGCTGCGCCTTCGGTTGCCGCAACAGACACAGCGAGGGCAAAAAGCTTTGCTTTGCCGTCCGGCGGGTGCAACGCAAAAAGAAGTGTGGATTGCAGGATCGGGCGGGCTGACTTCGATGAAGTGGCAAAGAACGCACGGCTTAGTGAAGTAAGGGCCACGGCTACTCACAACCTCTTATTTTGAGCCTAGTTCACGCCTTCCGCTTCGAAATAGTGGGTGTTCATGCTCTGCGTGGTTTTTAGCGCGTTGTTTGACTTTCTTTTTTCGAATGTGCTCTCTTTGTTTCATGTAGTATCGTCTTGCGGTGAAATGCACGCATCTGCAGCTGGCCTGTGACATAAAAGCGACTTTATTCAGGGTGTGTTTTGAGCTCCACCAGAAGTTAGCACATTCTCGACGCTATTGCAAGGCTCACTATGACTTACGATGCAGTCTTTTAGCTTCGAATGTACGCCCGCATGTATTGATTTGGTTTGTGGTGATTAATGTTTTTAACGTTCCGAAGCGACTAAAGCTAGGATGGAGGTCGTAGTGGATGGCTCCGGATAACTTTATCTAGCTCGCCTGGGGATGTTTAACGTGCACTTTGATCGTAGAGTCATACGTGGGCCGGTAAATTCCTCGTTGGCGTTTCATAATACTCGCGCGCTAGCGCTGCTTTAGAAGTTGGCGCCTCGGCGCGATTGTATTTCTTCAAAAAAATTTATTTACTGGTGTAACAACTTGTCATTATTTCGTATTATTGACGGCGCCTCCAGGGCACCAAAGCGGCAACGGGAACACCAAAGCTAGAACCAGCGCTGGATGGGGCACGCCGAAGCCTGTGCATGCCAAGGGGGTATAAGATCGCGGACAGCCAATTTTGTATGCGAACACTCCCTGCGACGCCTGCATTAGTGTAATATTACGTACTCTTCAGAGGCCCCCGTTAGCCATTACATGTGCCCTCCTGGAGCAGTACTTGTAAAAAAAAAACAATATATCGTCACGATTACCAAAGCACCCCGCAATGAAAAAACGGCCCTATTGCCAGGCATTGCTGACCGCACACAGCCGGAATCTCTCACGCGCCGACCGAACAAAAGTGTCCTGCAGGTACGTGAATGAACCTACGAAACCACGTACACATACTTTCACGCTGTCAACACTTGAAACTTTGGTAATTACGCGCGTGTTTGAGTACACCGCGTGCTTGCGTCGTGTTTCAGCGACACGAACTCTCAACGTCGCGCGCTTTACGCCTTAAATACGCCTTGAATAATGGTCATTTTCTCTATTTCTTCCGCAATTCCAACACGAAATTCTAAAGGCCAGTTACCGACTGACGAAGAAAGATCTCGATTGAAAAAACTGCTCCGCAGGGCTCGAGCGAACTTTTCTGCGGATTTTGTCCCGTAGCGTGATAGCCGTCGTCTGCTACGGCAGGCCCACCACCGGCGGCGCCACCGTCGAGGCCGCGCCGAGCGGAGGAGGAGGGAAGCGAATGGCGCTACTTTGGGAGATTGAGGGGCGTTACATCTCCGCGACGTTCCACGCCACCTAGCAAGCACTTGCCGTTCGCACATGGCGTTGGGGGCCGATCCATTAGGTTCCCAAGCTCACGCCGGCGAAACTAGGAGGAGCGACCTCCGGGTGTGGGGCCGCAGTTGACGTATCTATAAAACATTCTCGTCGCCCTATGCGCCAGTCGAGCGGCAACTATTCCCTTTTACCACTGCATGCCATCGACTTCAAAAGTGTTTCCGCAGACATCTCCCTTCTAGTCGACACCCATCCGGTCACTGTCCTCATGGACACTGATGCCAATTATTCTGTTATGAGTGTCGAACTAGCTGCTGAACTGAGAAAAGTCACGATACCATGGCACGGACTAAGTCTTCGGACAGCAGGTGGTCATCTCTTGGTCATGTGTTTGCGCTGTTACAATTTTTATGTCAAACATATACGACAGCGGTTGCGAGGAAACTGGATAAGCTTAAGTTCAAGGTACGGTACAGTACGTTCCTGCTATTTCTGAAAAGAAAAAAAAAAACGCCATGCAAGTATGTCAAGCGGTCAACTTACGTAGGGCGTGCAGAAGCAGAGCCGCCTTAATTAAAGCGCAACGCAGGGTCCAGGCGACACTACCGAAGTGGTCGACCGTCAAATCAACGCTTCTCTGCCCGCCGCGGTAGATTTGCGGCTATGGCATTGCTAGAGGTCGTGGATTTGATTCCAACTATGGCAGCCACATTTCGACGGGGGCGAAATAGACAACGCACGTGCACTTAGATTTTGGGACACGTTAAAGAACATCCCGGTGCCAAAATTATTCGGGAGACCGCCACCACGACGTGCTTCATTATCCAATTGTGGTTTTGCCACGTACCAGCTCCATATTCCAATTCAAGTTTAATACTTCTGCCACAATGCGATGTGCCATATGAGGCAATGACAACGCTCAACTCTTTCAGAGGTTATAAAGTATGGCGCACAACAACGCCTCAAGCAAACACATCTCCCTGTGTTCTCTATGTACTACACTGACAAACAGCAGTGATGCCCACGAGTTAACGTTTAACATCAACTCACCATTCTCGCGTTAGCCTAAAGACACATTGGTTAGCCTAAAGACACAATGCGGCGAAGCGGTCAGCGCGCGCCTGTTCATAACGGACGGCTTGCCTGGTGGCCCTCGCCGCAGAGGATGCGGAGCATCTAGCGTTTTCGTGGCGCACGTGTCGCCATCTCTTCGCAGCGGTCGTCCGTCCTCAACGCGCGCGCGCGTCGTCACCACGCCACCGTCGTCTATGGTCGTCTGGCGTTTTGATTGCCCGCGGGAAAGGGGAGAGCTTCGGCGGGCGGAAAGAAATCGGTCCGCGAGCGACCGGGCTCACCGCTTCGTTCTCCGCCCGCTTGCCCGGTTTGGCCGCTCCGCCTTCGGTGTGAACGTGCCTTAAATATTTGAAAAGAACGCTACGAAGACGCGGACTAAAAAAAGAACATGTAGGACAGACAAGGCGCTACTTCCAACGAAATGTATTTTTGAAGAAACAGGATTTTAAATAGGTACAACCTAGAATGGCGCATTGTGACATCACGACCTCCCTATCTCTTTTTCGGTAAGCGTCACTGAAGGGCAACTAATGCACGTGCCCTCGGCCTTTGCAATGTAGAAAGGTTCTAATATCTCCCGTTCTAGTCTATCTCTAGACCGTTCCAGAAACCTGGTGTCAAGAAGATAGGGGAACAAATGTGACGTTTACAGCGTTCTGCCAGATGGCCCCCCGCATTGTTATTCACGGCCCAATTGTGCAACCACAAAGTAAAAACCCTTTCACAAAGTAGAAAGAAAATAGAACGTGCCTTCGGTGTGAACGTGCCTTTAGGGCACGTTCACACCGAAGGCGGAACGGCCAAAGCGGGCAAGCGTGCAAGCTGAAAGTGGGCAAACCAGGTAAAAGCGGGTGGAAAACGAGGCGGCGAGCTCGATCGCTCGCGGACCGATTTTTTCCGCCCGCCGGAGCTCTACGCTTTCCCGCTGCCAATCAAAAATTGGAGGACGCTTAAGCTTCGCCTTCAAGAGTGGAACGCGATAGCGTTCCCGTCGACCCGACAAGGGGTGTAAGACCATGCGCTACCATGGCGCTACGGCACAGCGATCACTTACGAGGCGCCCCGCATCGGACTTTTCACCCACCTATCACGCGGTGACCGTCGAGCAACGCAGCGTTCGGCGCGGCAACGAAGCGTGCGCCTGAGCAAGCGGAACGAACCAAAGAACTCGGTGTCTCGGAGGGGGAAACGATGTACGCCAGCCAAACGTCGTGATCGGCACGGGCAGAGAGATAGACAGATAGTGATCTAAAGAACGGAAGGACGCTTGATTCTGAAACCCGTGAGGGAGCACGGCGAAATGTCGTCAGGGTAGAGGGAGTCCGGGTCGCGACGCGCCTCGCACCAGTCCCCGCGCAGCCCCAATGCGTGCGTGGCGCGCCACCTGTCGGGGCAGCGCGTACATTGAGAGGAGGGGGTCTTCTGTGTTTGCCGCAAGATGGCTCTGCTTGTGCGGAAAACGCAGAAGAAATGTAGCGGAAACACACTTCGCTACTCGTGTAACTGCGACTGCTGTAATTTACACGTTCATAATTACCGATATACACCGCAGTATAACTTTCTACGGCTCCTTTCTAAGGCAACACCGCATTCACAGAGGTGCTTTTGTACCGCTTTGAAGCATCGAACTCGTGGCTGAGTGGTAGCGTCTCCGTCTCACACTCCGGAGACCCTGGTTTGATTCCCACCCAGCCTATCTTGCAAGTTGTTTTTTATTCATGAAGTGCCTCCCGGGATTTATCGCTCACGGCCGACGCCGAAGACGCCGACACCGACGACACCGGCTTTTCTGCGACACGAGCTCCTTAACGCTGTCGCGTTAAAACGCCGGACGATGGTGGCGCGGTGACGACGCTCGCGCGCGCTCGTTTAGGACGGACGACCGGTGCCAAGAGATGGTGCACGTGCGCCACGAAAATGCTAGATGCTGCGCCTCCTCGGCGGCGCGGGCAGCCAGGCAAGCCGTCCGGTCTGAACAGGCGCGTGCGCTCACCGCCTAGGTGTGTTGAAAATCCGCTTGGCCGATTAGACGCTCCGCTTTCAGTGTGAATGTGCCTTTACAGCTGCCTGTGTAATGGTTTGCCGCTTCTGCGGAAGCTGAGGCCGACGACGACGAAGACGCACTCTCAGTGAAGGTGTCGGACAGGATCTGTCTGCTTCCATTAGATTAAATAGCTTTTGTGGTATAGATAGTAACGTGACTATATCTATAACAACACTGCAGTGAGGAAGGTACATGTACAAGCCGTACTGCAAGTATTTTACTAAAAAACTGTTATAGAAGAATCTTGCGTGAATTTCTGTGCCCAAGCAGAGTTCCAGTCAGTGTGCTGCATATTCTAGAGAACAGTAAGCTTATATTAAAAAACAGTGCAAAGCTTTAAAACTCACAAAAGTGCATAAATATAATATGGACACAGGGAAACTCTTCATCTGTGCATGTCTACATAGGATACAGCGTTTTTACAATGGAACCACATCAAGGGTGAAGAAAGGTGGCACACATGAAGGAAGCATTAAAGTAGTGGCCACATTTCAACATCTAGGATGCATAAAGGACGGGCACATGAAGGAAACATAAAAGCAATGGCCAGATTTCAACATGTAGGAAACATAACAGATTTTTGCTCGTGTGACGCCCAGGAAACATACAGTAAAAATGAAAGACGTACCCGTTTTCACAAGTTGGCGTAAAAAATCTACCGAAACGTTTCACATGAGCTTATCCATGCTTGTGACGACTAAACCAGGAATTTCCCAGCAGGCAGTGGGGCTTAAACCTTATAAATGCATTCACACACGCAAAAAGTGATTGAATGACAGCAAAGAAAATTCTGCGTTGATCTTCGCATAGTATGGTAAGAAACTTTTCACCAGTGAAATGTACATGACTAAGCTAATTTTTCCTGCGCGAAAACGCACTGGGTCCAGGTTATGCTGAAATTTTTTTTTCCTGATAGGCACTCCTGAAAAAACTAAAATCTACCGCACTCGCTTGGCAATTTTGGTAAAGCGGCGATGACAATTAAGAGTCCACTATACAGGCTATTGTCTGCATTCCCACCTCTTGATTCACCCGAATACTCCATTCTGCATTGATTCGTCCGAAAGTCGTGATAAACAGAAGCCCTGCATACGATAAGATCCGCCTTAGCTTGCCGTGAACCTGCACAGCTTGTGGGAAATGTACGCCTTTATTTACTCAGACATTAAATGAAAAGTTTCAGTCTATATGTCTAATTCAACTGACGCTTTCCATATCTAATCAGAGAATTTGTTGCAATAAGTTTTGGCCCTTCAGTCTACTGCTGTATTTGCGAACGACAATCTACCAACTTATCTATTGAAACTCCAGCACCAGCCACGCTAAGGCTCATTACGATTGGTTTCGCAAGGAATGAAATCAGAAGGTTAATTCCCTCGATGCAGTTAGCAACGGTCGGTGTAGTTTAATGGCTATAACGCTGAGCCCGAGTTGCTGATGGAATCCCGTCCGCGGCACCCACATTTTGATCCGAGCGAATACGCGAAAACGCTAGCGTACTTAGATTTAGGCACACGTTAAAGAGCCCTTTTACTCTTCATGTGTTAAATGTTCTGTTTTATTTAAGTATTGGAATGATTTGAAAAATTTATACTTTTCTTCAGTTTTTTACCCTGCACAGTATTGAGAAAGGAAAAGGGGGCAGCCGTTCCAAGCAAACGGATGCCACTCCTCTATTCAGCTTTAGCCCAATGGAAAAGAAAGTAAAGGTAATAAAAATGATTGCGACGTCTACCAACTACCGCGTGCCTACTAATCATGCCTTTATTTGGACACGTAAGACGTCGAATTAATTCTTTCCGTGAAATTACCAGTGAGGTATCCCTTCCGCAATACCCCGTTGCTTCATCATGGTCATGGAAGCCACGCGACGTACAGACTATTTCGGCTGCCCACTTGAAGCATTTGACTCGTAAATGGCCGTCTATGAAGCCATATATGAAACAACTTTATTCGTTTCAAAGCCAAAAATTAAATTGCGGGACTTAATGTCGTGAAACACCTCAGTTGGTTCTGAACAACTCCACAGAGGATGGCTCCGGATTATTTTCAACTAGTTCGGTTTCCTGAGCTTGTATAGCAGAGAAGGGTGCATAACCTTTTATTGCAATCGAGGAATTTTAACAGGCGTTGTGGTGGAGCACTCTGGAATATTTTCCCCAATTTCGGTAGTCCAACATGATATGCTTTCGCATATGCTTTTACGGTAGTCCAACATGATATGATTTCCGCATGATATGCTTTTGTACTTCACTCGCATTACAAGGTGGTCGCCCTGGCCAGAGGTCTGAGTTCCGGGCTCGCGCTGATAAATGAACGTCATAAACACTAAACAATCGTGGGGGATCTTTATGTTGGGAAAATGCAGCTAAGAAATAAAATGATTAGGCAGCTGCGAGGACACGCTCTTGCTTCATTTTTCCAGACATGGCAGCCCTCCAATGCTTGAAGAAACCGACGTGTTTCTTTGCGCTCCACCGATTATTGCCATCGGTGGATTCTGGTTAAGCCTTTGCGCTCTCGGATGTGGTTGCAAGAATGTTCTGATTCCTTCGCCAGACGCCGATGCGATTCTGCAAGCCATCGCAAAATATAAGGTATGTACAGTCGTAGGACATTTCGCATGTGTGAATACCGTAAAACGAGCAACAACCTACCATGAAAAACGCAGCCGTGCAATCATTACACCTGGCGCTGCTTTATTATGAACAGCGGAAACAGTATTTTACTTTGTACTCGTAGTATTGCGCTCTGTACAAAGTTTTGTAACTGCGCACAAAATCATCCAAGAACCAAGTTACCATTTGCAAGGTTGCATGTGTTTGCAACAAGGCTCTGAATTCCTGTTGTTTCAAAAGAATGATGATTGTTAATCTATACCTGCCTAAATATTCTTGTTGCGCTTTAACAGTATTTTTTTCTTGATTCTTATTGACGATGATATATTCCAGGTTCATGTGTCGCACGGAATTTTGTTGCAGTCTATTTTATTCTGTGCTTGCTCAATTACATTGTGTTTATGAAAGCTGCCCAACCATTCCATAGCGAATTTCGAGGGGCGTTCTGAAGCGATATTCTATAAATGAACAAAAACATAACTTATACAAGAACAAATTGCAAATTCCCAAGACATGTCACATGAACAAGAGCGCTAACTGAAGAAATCTTGAATAGGTAGCAAAAACTATACGAAGGTCAAGACACTTCTCTACGTATACTCTGCTTTAGTGGTCACGTGAAGCACTGTGGAAGCTAGAAGCTTCTTCGACCATTCAGGGGGGGCGCTCATCACAAAGGTGCCCTTCCGTGCCTTGTCGTCTGCTAGCTACGAGCGCTGAAGCGCAGGTGGCGGCAGCATCTACCAAGATTGCAACTGCGTAGCGAGATCAGTTGCTGGGATAGGAGCGGTACAAAATTCGTTCCATATTCGGTGTGACACCAAAAAGGCGTGCGTCTTCAAGATATTTCGAGATACAAAGGAGAAAGAGAATTGCAGAGGGCACTGTGCCAGAGTGTCGCAGCGGATGGTGGCGCCATCTCTTGATCCCTCTTGATACCGCAAAAGAGAGCGATGTTACCAGAAACAATTGCACACCCATGGAACAAAGTGGGTAAGAAAAATAATAAACGGAGCAAATACAGTAAAACAGCACCGCACCCCCCCCCCCCTACCAAATGCCTAAACAAAAGACCCGCAACTAATCAGGAGAGCGACCTAGCAATAGCCGACAGCAGTGCTACCAGACAGTGGTGCTTGGCGACTCAAATCCTCATCGACTGAAAATCCTCATCTACGAGAAAATCAGTGACCAGAGGCTCCGCATAGCGACCATATCGGGAGCAACTATCCACGAAACACTCCTTCGATTTGAAGGAGAAATATGCAACAAAAATACAGTGCACACCCTGTTTTCCTCCTGGGTGACTTCAACCGCCATATAATGGAGTTTGAAGGCAAAGAAAAGGATACAATGGGCTTCCGCAAACTAGTGAAAGAATGCCACCTGTCCTTAGCAAGCCTAGACCCACTCGGCCAAGGCACCTGCACAAAAACACAACACACTCAAAAATGAGCCATTGACTACGTGTTACACAAGAGCGACGCCACTGCACAACACATCCCAATAAAGTCAATGCACATTGACGAAGACAAAACAGGCAGTTGTGGTAGCGACCACATTAGAAAGAAAATACTTCTAGGTACCACTGCACCTCGCACACAAAACAAAAAGACAACACGCACATCAAGACACTAGAAGATGAGAGAGAAATACCAATTGGAAGAGTTAATCACAACTAGAAGAAAAAATAGAAAACATCCAAACCTATGAAGCGTTCATAGAACAATGCCTAAAAGTGGTAGTCAAAACTCTTGGCAAGACAAAAGGGATGACCCTAACACGCCCAACACCCTAGTTTGACAAGGAAGTTAAAGAAAAAATATCAAAATGCAAAAGAGTATACAGACTACATCGCCATACAAATGAAAATAAAACCACTGAAGAAGCCAATGCATGGCAAGCCCACTTACGCCAGAAACAAAAGGTTAAATACTTGGTAGCCAACAAAGTTGGCACTATCTTCAAGAAACAAGAAAACCCCAAAATAAAGGAACGAAAACATTGCAGTCAAAGGTTCAGGATGTATGTCGACTCCCTGTAACCAAAAGAAACTGCAAAAGAAAATGCAAGGAAATACAGAAAAGTTGATGATGAATTGGTAGTCGCCCATCACTCCCGCCGTCCGTAGCTCCTTTTATGCCTTGCGTGATCATTGTTTAGTCACTCCCCCCCGTCCGGTGTCAGGAGGCTGATGACATCAGGTCCTACCAATCCGGTGTCAGGAGGTCGATGACATCAGGTCCCACCAATCCGGTGTCAGGAGGCCGATGACATCAGGTCCTACAAGTCCGGAGGTAGGTTGGCCTTTTTGCCGACTCCGATCGAACTCTGCCAGGTGATGGCCTGATCATCGTACTGAGCGCGTCTCTGGCTTTGGACACGCCAGTTTGTGCTGCTGACAGGTGACAGCCGTATCATTGCTAATTGCTCGAACCTCTCATGAACGAGGTATTCCCGCGATGGTTATAATTCGTCGGTGTCGAGAACCATTTTGACGAGGCCGTCGGCCCGTTCCCCATAATCGTGGGAGCCGTGACCGAGGGGTGTCGCGGGGTGAAAGGCCGATCACAACACTCCTAATGCAGTAAGGACGAGGGTCAAGTCGAGACAGGACAAGTGCTTGTCCTGTCTCAACTTGCCTCTTTTCCTTACAGCCCTATGTTAAATTCAGTTTTAAGGCCGGCGTCGAACCGTGCGCTTTTTAGCGCTAGCGTGTATTGGGCTTTCTGCGATGACAGTATTCAGTGACAGTGACCGACTGTGATTGTGTGTCTATTCTCCTTCCTTTCCTTATCTCTACTTTTTTACCACTTTACCTCCCCCTCCCCTCTCTCCCCAGCGTAGGGTAGCCAACCGGATCTTTTTCTCTGGTTAACCTCCCTGCCTTTCCCCTTTCCTCTCTCTCTCTCTGCGGTGACGATCGCTCCGAAACAGCGCCAGTGTAGCGCGCGTCATTGATGCCATTGATGGCATCAATGACGCCCGCAATGACTGATGATGCCATTGAAAAGACATGCGGGGAGCGCGTCAAAACAAAGCGCTGCATGAGTGGAGGTCTGTCTGCGACGGCTGATCGGAGTTTCACCCAGCCTTCACCCGCGCGCTGCCTCTCACGATCGCCCGATTAGCAAGGAAGTCCTGCCATACTCCACTTGTTTATAACGTGCCGTCCGAGAACGTATGTCCGCGCAAGATAATATATTTTGCGAAATGAAAACACGCATAGAGCTTCGCTCAAATTTCGCATTAGGGAGTACCGCAACCTTCGGTGAATATTTAAAGCACTATCTTTGGCAGCAGCCAGCATTTTGACGTATGATTACATGTTAATTATTTTAAATAATTTTCGAGATTCAGCATGTGAAAACTACTACCGGATTATGGGGCACGCCGTTCGGCGGGAAAATAACCGCTTGTGGCGTAATGGTAACAATAGAAGATCTTGTGCTACATGTCCTCAGTTCGAATCCAGCCGCTGTAATGTTTTATTGGTGCATTTATTCTTAAAAAATCGTGATTTCGTGATAAGGGCGAAACAAGAAATGCGATAGCAACATGTTAGAATATTGCACAAAGTAAGGCTCGGCCGATCATGCCAGCTGTGCGCTTTCCTCTTCACCGTTTTCGCCATTGCCTCCTCCGCTTTCCGCGTCCTCGTTGCGGTGCACCCGCCTATCCGCTTTCCTCCTTGCGTATTTCATCCCTCCGCTTCGCTCCCTGTTCGCTTTCATCTTTCGCTGTGCTCGTTCGCTCGCTTACGCCGACGCTCGCCGCAGGAACGGGCGCCTAAGAGCTGGGCACTAAAAAGGACACCTCCATTACGGCTCGCAGGAAGTGACGCATGACCTAACATGAAGCTAACTCCCCGACATGACTTTTTGAGATTAAAACGGTATGTCGGCGCCATCTCGGATGTCACGCTGATGCACTATGTCAATACCATGGCCGCCGGGGGGTGCTGGGGCAATTCGTCTTGCCGGCATGATGCTCCGTATAGCGCGTGTTCTTATTGGTCACTGTGGTTCTCTAGGAGTGTCAACGCGAGCCAGCTCAAATACGCCCGTGGCTACCCGCGACGTGCAGGAAAACTTCAGATGTGTGTTGGGACTTACGGCATAGTGACACCACCAAGTGCAGGAATCATTTGTTTCGGTGCTGTTAAAGGCTGCTAAAAAACTATAAAATTACGATTTCTCCAGCTTTACGGAACAGTATTTGCGATCACGAAGAGGCGAGCAGTGCGAACACGACGATGATGATTAGAGGCTAGCGCGGGCTGTAGCCTCTTGGCCAAGTGCGGCGTATTTTCTTGTAAATATACTTGTATATAGCTTTTCGTCTGCGTCTTCCTACGTAACATATGTGGTGTAGGTGGACGTTCCCTGTACCTCGTCACGGAGCTTCGCAGAGGACGGTACGTCGACCCTTTCTTCATGGCTCCCGGCGACGACAACTCGACTCCGCCGGCTCCGACACCTGCTGCCACTTCGATGACCTACATCACTCTCCCCGCTCCCGGTGATCCTGGCGTATTCTCGGGCAAAGATGCGGAAGACGTCGATGACTGGATCAGCCTGTACGAACACGAAAGCCGCAATACCCGGTAGGACCCTACTATCATGCTCGATGACGCAGTCTTTTACCTCGGTGGCACACCTTGAGTTTGGTTTCGGACGCATGAAGATGAACTCACCAGTTGGGATTCACTTAAGCAAAAGCTTCGAGACTTGTTCGGCAACCCCTACGGTCACCAGCTTGCCGCTCAGAAGGCGCTTTCCGACCGTGTGCAGACGTCAACAGATCCCTATGTCACGTACATTCAGGACGTCTTGGTTCTGTTCCGCACAGTTGACGCACACATGACTGAGTCAGACAAGGTTTCCCACATACTCAAAGGCATTGCCGATGACGCCTTCAACCTGCTCGTTTGCAACAACGTGGCGACGGTGGATGCAGTTATAAAAGAGTGCCGCCGCCTGGAACTCGCTAAAAGCCGACGTATTGACCAGCCCGTCTGCCCAACACCCCAGCGGCATTTTCCTGTACCGACGCTCCTCATCCCAACAACACTGCCGATGTTACCAGGGTCGTCCGGCGTGAGATCGAGGCCCCCTATCCGGCTGCCTTCGACTCCAGCCCCACCAACGCATCTGCAGTCACGGTTTCCCTGATTCAGGCAGTTGTCAGCCAGGAGTTAGAAAACATGGGTCTTCACACCATCTGCTCGGCCCATAGCCCTGATACCCGCCCGGGTTCTTCGATTTCGCCCCGTCCCACATCTTCTTACCCACCACGTTTCCGCAAGCCATCTGAATGGCGCACTGCTCCCGACAAGCCCATTTGTTTTCACTGCCATCGAATCGGGCACATTTCTCGGCACTGTCGCAGTCGCTGGAGTTTCCCGACCCAGTATGCTTATACTGCCGACTCTCGCCCCCCAGGTGGCCCTTCTCGTCCCTATGCCGCACGCTCCGATAATGCTGCCGCTGATTCTTCTGCACCGAACCGCCCCTATTCTCGTTCGCGTTCGCCCCAACGACGACAATCTCGCTCTCCCCAGCCCCGTCGCTCCTATTCGCCGACTTCCTTCGGACGCCGCTCACAACCGGAAAACTAGATGATGCAGCGCCTCGAGGTGACGCTGCATTGCTCCCTACGCCGCCAAATCCTCTACTGACGTGGCCCACTCATCTGAACCTTCTTGACGTGCAAGGCGACGGTATTTCTGTGTCTGCTCTTACCGACACGGGGCGCATTTGTCGGTAAAGAGCGCTGACCTTCGTAACCGGCTCAAGAAAATAATCAAGCCCGCCACGACGCCTGTTGTCCGTGTCGCCGATGGCGGAACAGCCCCCGTAATTGGTATGTGTACCACCCGCGTCTCCTCCGCCGATCGCTTCACTATCTTGTTATTCACAGTCATCGCCCACTGTCCCAACGACATCATCCTCGGCTTAGACTTCCTCTCCGCACATTCTGCTCTCATCGATTGTTCCGCCAGTACTCTCTGCCTTGACCTGCCTGTTCTGTATCCCGCTGAACGACAACCCAGTCGCCTCAGTTCCGTCGACTTTGTTCGCTTGCCACCTTCGGCACTGATTTACGTTGACTTAGTGTCATGCGCACCAGTCCCCGACGGTCACTACATCGCGGCACCTATACAAGACGTCCTCCTTACACACGGGATCACTGTAGCTCATACAGTTTTATCTATTACGGCGAATTGCGTCTGCCTGCCAGTGGTCAATTTTGGCTTGATGACACAAGTGCTGCCACGCGGGATGTCTCTGGCCCAGCTTTGCTCATTCGAGGATCACTCAGTAGCATCTATTCCAGTAGACGACAATTCATCCGATCCTCCTCTACCATCGCAGTCCGCAACTTGTACCCTCGCCGACTTACAGAAAATGCTTGCGCCCGACTTGCCGCCCGAACACGCTCGTGAGCTCTACCGCGTTCTGTTTTCCTACCACGACATTCTTTATTTTAACGATTGCCCTTTGGCCCTAACTACAGCTGTTAAACATCGCATTATTACCGGCGATGCCCCTCCTATTCATCGCCGCCCGTATCGAGTGTCACCGGCTGAGCGCCAAGTTATTCAAGCAGAAGTTCGCAAAATGCTTGCCAAGAACATTATTGAACCGTCATGTAGTCCATGGGCCTGGCCTGTTGTACTGGTCAAAAAGAAGGATGGCTCATGACGCTTTTGCGTGGATTATCGGCACCTTAACAAGGTTACCAAAAAGGACGTGTATCCCCTACCTCGGTTTGATGACGCCCTTGACTTCCTCCACGGTGCTCGCTACTTTTCCTCTATTGAGCTGCGCTCCGGCTTCTGGCAGATCGCCGTGGACGATCTCGACCGCGAGAAGACTGCTTTTGTAACACCCGACGGTCTTTATCAATTCAAAGTGATGGCGTTCGGTCTATGTAACACCCCTGCCACTTTTGAACGCATGATGGACTCCCTTCTCCACGATTTCAAATGGTCCACGTGCCTGTGCTACTTGGACGACGTTATAGTATTTTCCACAACGTTCGCTACGCACCTCGAGCGCCTCTCAGCAGTCCTGGACGTTTTTCGTTGAGCCGGTCTGCAACTCAATGCATCGAAGTGCCAATTCGGCCGTCGCCAGATTACCGTCCTTGAACATCTCGTTGACGCGAACGGAGTGCAACCGGACCCAGGCAAGATCCATGCTATTACGCACTTCCCTGTTCCGAAGTGTGTCAAGGATGTGCGCAGCTTCTTCGGCCTTTGTTCGTTCTTCCGCCGTTTCGGGAAAAATATCGCCGCCATAGCACGACCACTAACCGAGCTTTTGAAAAAAGACGCCCCTTTCCAGTGGCGCGATAACGAGGCCTCTGCATTCTCGCATCTAATCGACCTTCTCACAATGCCTCCCGTTCTGGTCCATTTCCCTCCTTTTGCGCCTACCGAAGTCCGTACTGATGCCCACGGTCACGGAATTGGCGTAGTACTGGCACAACGCCAGCGCTGCCACGACCGTGTTATCGCTTACGCCAGCAGGCTCCTCTCACCCGCGGAGCGCAACTATTCCATCATTGAGCGTGAGTGTCTGGCCCTAGTTTGGGTGGTTGCGAAATTTCGCCCATACTTATATGGCCGACCCTTTTCCGTTGTCACAGACCAACACGCGCTTTGCTGGTTATGCTCACTGAAAGATCCTACAGGACGACTAGGTCGCTGGGCCTTACGCTTCCAAGAATATTCGTATAGTGTCACCCATAAATCTGGCCGACTACACAAGGACGCTGAATGCCTGCCTCGCTACCCGGTAGACGAGCCTGACCACGCCGAAAGTAGTAACGCCAACGGCATTTTCTCTGTGTCTGCCTTCGCTAACATCGCCGATGAGCAGTACCGAGACCTATCGCTGCTAGCAGTCATCGAGCGTCTGCGCTCTACACCTACCGACGCATCCGTTCGCCGATATGTCCTCCAGGGCGGCATTCTGTATCGAAGGAGCTTCCTCCCTGACGGCTCTGATCGTCTTCTTGTCGTGCCAAAACATCTACGACAGACTGTCCTCCTTGAGTTTCATGACTCACCCACTGCAGGACATCTTGGGGTAACCCGCACGTACGACCGCGTCCGCTGCCGCTTCTATTGGCCTGGTCTCGCTCGCTCCGTCCAAAGCTACGTTGCTGCCTGTGGTCCTTGCCAGCGTCGGAAAACACCTCAGGTTCTACCTGCCGGTCATCTCCAGCCGATCACCATCCTTGTGGAACTGTTCTTTCGTGTTGGATTAGACCTCTTCGGTCCCTTTCCCCCGTCATCCGCAGGGAACAAATGGGTAACCGTCGCAACTGATTACGCCACCCGACACGCTATCACGCGGGCTCTTCCTACCAGTTGCGCCACTGACGTCGCGGACTTTCTCTTGCGTGACATTATCTTGCTTCATTGCGCCCCGCGACAGCTGCTTACTGACCGTGGTAGAAACTTCCTCTCGAAAGTTATCGCCGACGTTGTGCGTTCCTGCTCCATTCAACACAAGCTGACTACCTCATACCATCCTCAAACCAATGGCCTGACAGAGCGGTTAAACCGTACTCTTACCGATATGCTGTCCAAGTACGTTTCCAAGGACCACCACGACTGGGACATTGACCTTCCGTACGTCACATTTGCGTACAATTCTTCCCGGCACGACACCGCCGGATTTTCTCCATTTTATCTTCTGTACGGTCGCGAACCTACCTTGCCCCTAGATACGGCACTTCCTCCTGCTACGATCTCAACAAGCGAGTATGCACGCGACGCCATCGAACGTCGCCGACCATGCACGCCAGCTAGCCCGCGCTCGACTGGCGGCCTCACAAACCATTCAGCAGTGTCAGTACAACGCCCGCCATCGTGACATACAGTTTTCGCCTGGTGCGCTCGAGCTCATGTGGCAGCCCTCTCGTCACGTCGGACTTTCAGAGAAGTTCTATGCGTGTTTTCATTTCGCAAAATATATTATCTTGCGCGGACATACGTTCTCGGACGGCACGTTATAAACAAGTGAAGTATGGCACGACTTCCTTGCTAATCGGGCGATCGTGAGAGGCAGCGCGCGGGTGAAGGCTGGGTGAAACTCCGATCAGCCGTCGCAGACAGACCTCCACTCATGCAGCGCTTTGTTTTGACGCGCTCCCCGCATGTCTTTTCAATGGCATCATCAGTCATTGCGGGCGTCATTGATGCCATCAATGGCATCAATGACGCGCGCTACACTGGCGCTGTTTCGGAGCGATCGTCACCGCAGAAAGCCCAATACACGCTAGCGCTAAAAACGTGCGGCGCCAGGTGATGTCTGTGACGTACGAAATCGCTCCGGTGGGTTCAACCTCGTCCTCTCCTCTGGCATCTAGTGATGTCGTGCATGTCAGTAGGCTCAATGCCTACTACACTGTTTGCGAGTCCGGCCTTTAGTCGCTCCGGGACGGCGCTTTTGCCGCCGGGGGTAGTGCTACGGAACAGTATTTGCGATCACGAAGAGGCGAGCAGTGTGAAGACAACGATGACGATTAGAGGTTAGCGCGGGCTGTTGCCTCTTGGCCAAGTGCGGCGTATTTTCTTGTAAATATACTTGTATATAGCTTTTCGTCTGCGTCTTTCTACGTAGCAATATTGCATTGATATATACTACTGTAATTTATAATACATTTAGCCAAAATGAAATTTTGTTGCCCCCCAGTTGGCCTTTAAGGCTTTTGACAACTCAAGTGCGTGCTGCACCAGTATTCCTTTAATGAGGGTATTTGGCTGCTCTTTGCAGCAGGTCTGCATCCATTGCTGCTCGAAGACTTTACGGGCATCGCGTCGGCTTTGGTACTCCAATAAGCCCAAAATATTCGGCCTCGTTAGGCTGTTTTGTCACTATTGACGCCAGCATGGCAATTGCATTCTCATAGGGTTTTCTGCGGTTCCAGTACTTCCCCTGGGCTGAGAACTCTGTCTATGCTGGCTTTTCTTCACATACGCACCTGCTCTAGAGCTCGTGCTGGGCCCTTTGTTTAGTTCAAGGTCCACCTCAAGCTGTGGTGATAAGCTTGTCTTGTTTAACATTTTCCACGAGGAGGTTCTCCGCGATCGCTCCAGGAGTGGCCTCTTGGACATTTCTGGCGCTCTCCTCCGCAGGTAGCTGCTCAATGTTTCCGAGGTTCTGCAGACAAAAGAACTAGCAAGACGACACCACTCATCTCAGAATATACAAACTGTAAAATTGCTGGAGATTTGCTGTATGGAGGTAAAATATATGCATAAAGATATCCAAAAGGGAATGGGAGCGTCCATTAAAGCACACAAGGTTCTGAGAACACTAACACACAGTTGCGATAGCCAGATGAAGTGAAAAAATGTTAAAAAGAGTTATGTGTTAAGAAAAACCAAAACTAGTAAACTAAAGTATGTTAATCAGTCAGCAGTTGCAGCCACTGCATAGTTACTACCTTACCTAGGCAAAAAAGCGCATGCAGCAAGTTACAGCTGTAAGATAGAATGCAATTGACGAGCACGGAACAGGAAGGCACATTTCTATAGCAGTCTTGCATTATTATCTTCCTTTTAATGTGCAGCTAACGTACTATGTTACATTTTAGAGCGCAGCTCTTGGCGCCCGTTTTTGCGGCGTCCTCGCAACCGGCGAACGATCACATCAAAGCATGAAAGAGCGAACGCAGAGCGCGGATGAAAAAGTGCGATAGCGAGGAGAGCGCAGAGGAAAACGGGGGAGGAGGGTGCAACGGAACCATGAAGCGGGAAGCAGAAGTGGAGGCCATGGCGAAAGCATGAGAAGAATAGCGCAGTGCCGTGCACGACGGGCTTTGCGGCGACGATGGCTGCGAAATGGTGCCATAGTAGAAAGCGTCGTCTGTTCACCGATGACGCCACTGATACCATATATGGCAGCAAAGCACTGCATGAGTGGAGGTCTGTCTCCGGCTTCTGCTGCGAATCGCGCCCACGCGTCACCCACGTGCTGCCTCTCGCGATCTCCCGATCAGTGAGGCAGTCGCGCCACACTTCGCTACGTTGGCAACATACCGCAGGAGACCGATTGGCCGCGCCAGCCAATATATCGCGAAATGAAAGCCGGTATACAGCTGCGCTCAAATTTAGCATTAGGGAGTGTCGTAATCGCTTGTGAATTTTTTTTTTACCTTTCGGGAACACGGTCGGCTCACTTCCTGGGCATCAACTTCGGCAGCCGCTCCTGCGGTCTTTTCTACCCAGGTGGCTATCAACTTAATACACGTCGAACCATGTAAGCATGTATTCTGGTATCCGTTCATGCCAAACTATGGCCGAGGAAGGCCACAAGAACAATTTGCTCACGGTTGTAGCAGGAAAGGACGAATTGGGAGACCCAGTCACGGTGCGTGTATATTGGGAGTCCATGTCGCCTGGCGCTCTGCTGGAGCACGTGCTTATCTCGAAAGACTGCTCACCAATGCAACTAACTAGGTGGCAAGATCAGAGAAATGTAACACGGCAACCATGACCAAATGGGACAGCAGTGAAACAAGACTCAGCAATTAATCTCTCCAGCGTACCTCTCACATAAGGTTCAGATTATACATTATTCATTCGCTAAGGTACATATGGCAACAGTGAGCACCTGAAAGCACAGGTCTCCTACAGCTTATTCAGCCATCCAACGAAGGCATAGTACTTGCCTTCGTCACAAATGGCAGTCTGGTAACCAGCGACAACCAGCAGCGCAAACAGGTTAGACAGAGCGTCCCACCTGTTTTCGCCTACAAACACTGTTGAAGATGTGAAACTTGCATTGGGAAGCAATCGGGTGGCGCAGGCACCTGCTGCCGCAGCCAACACAGTGACATGGGCTACTCGGCATTGTAAAGTTCCTGGTTTGGAACCTGCACGTTCTTTTTTGTTCTGTTGGGTCCAGCTCATATAATGCTGATACTTGGTGCCCCAATTTGTCTCAATATGGACGTGGTTGATTTAATTCGTGGGCATCACGTTCGGCTGCGACGTCTGCGGGCCCTTCCATCCAGGTGGCTATCAACTTCATACACTTCGGGCCATGTAAGCACGTATGCTGGTATCCCTGCACGCCAAATCATGGCCGAAGAAGGCCACAAGCACAATTTGCCCACGGCTGCAGCAGGAAATGACGAACAGGGACCACCAGTTACGATGCGTGCAAAGTGGGAGTCTATGCCGATGTAAGTACTGCAGGAGCAGGAGCGTATCTCGAAATACTGCTTCCCAATGCAACTCAACAGGCCGCCACATCCGAGAAACGTAACACAGCGACAACGGCCCATTTGGACGGTAGCGAAACCATACTCTGCAATCAATCACTTAGAAGGCCGCCGGATCCGAGAAACATAACACGACAACCATAACCGAGTGTGACAGCATCGAAACGAGACTCAGCAATCATTCACTCCAGCGTACCTCTCAAATAAGGTGCCGACTACACACTATACTTTGGCTAAGATCTACATGCAAAATGTGCAAAACCCCAGGCAGAGCCTCATCTATTTTTCTGTGCCTGGGAAATGGAGCGGAGAACCAAGGGAACCGGCCGTCGGCTCTAGTACGGCTTTTCGCCGCCACGCGCCGCCGCCCGAGCAGGATCACCGTCGCTCACGGAAACGCAGGGCGCAACTGTATACGCATTTGTTAAATGGTTGAGCTTTCGACTGTATTCGCATTGTTTCAAGTACAAGCAAGACCTTTGTAAACACGAACCCTGAAGCACTTGTCGCTCTGGGCAACCAGCCTATTTTAGAGGCATGTGTCGTTCGCGGCTATTGCTGTTCGATGCGCTCGCGCGTCGTCTGCTGCGCCGATACGAGAGCGCGCGCCAGTTGAAATCCAATGCGTGGAAAAATGTTCTGTCGCCGTTATGTTCGCTTATATGAAAGTCGATATTTGAAAGCAGTGCTTGCCACCATATAATGGGAACGTTTGGGCGCTGAAAGAGCCCCTAACGACTACTCGTGTAGCAGGCTACACGCAAGCCAGGGGTTCACGCCCTAAATGGCACGTAATGTCGTGAGACTGCTCTACGGCAAAACGTGATGCCACGTTTCCTTCTGAAAGTTTTTGAGAATTACATTTGTTGCCACCGCAAGGAAGCCACAGGTGGCGTCAGAAAATGAGGAGCTGTGCCGTGTCATTTAGCAACTCAAAGCTGTTGAATCGTGGCGGTGCAAAAACAAACAAAAAGCGCGTTCTGCCACGCGATTCTGCAACACATGAAGCTCTGCAGAACCTGCATGCAGCCATTACTCCGCAAATAGGGAGGTTCATGTTTTCAATATCAATGAGTTGCGAGTCATGGCTCACATTGATTTTACCATTTCAATGGTGGAAATAAAAGCATTTATTGCGGAAGGCAACCACCACATGTCATTGAAGCGTATGGCACTCTCACAGTTTCGCGTGCTTTTGCGAAAGGGGCTTTCTTACAAAATGTTCAACTGCGTCATGCCTATCAGTAACATTGAAGGCGTAGTTGCAGAGGAGCGGCCTCAGGAAACGAACCAATATGAGGTTCATGAGCTTAAGTCTGTGCTCGTTGCTGTCAGTGCTCTTGCATTTTAGCAACTTTGAAGAACAAAGAGCTGGGACGGCGTACTCCACTAAGGTAGTGAGTGGCTTCTGCAAGGTCTGGTGCTCCTGCAGTGCACGGTCAGCAAAATCTCTTAAACAGTCCAGCACAAAGAGAAGTTGGTCCGACGGGTAGAGCAGCCCACCTCGATCTTGGCTCCGAGTGAGCTGAAAGGGCGGCTGGTTGCTCACCGGCTTCGTACACAAATTAACACCATTCTCGCAGTCAATATGCTCGCCTACAACCCTTGCAATGTAGCCCCCCACATAGGCGGTAGCCGAAATCCGTAGCGATGACAGCTGCTGTGGCAAAATTTTGGTATTAAGTCTCTGCAACGCCAATCTGGCTCTCCAGAGCTGGGGCACTGCTTGCACAGTCGACGGCAAGGGAGGCATTGAAGCTGAAGCAGAAGTTGGTTGTGCAGAGGAATGTGCATCACACAGTATGTGTCCCGACATTGCACCACATTCTTTGTGGGCAACATTGGAGGCTGCATTGGACACAGCAATCCCGGTCTTCAGTAGCTTTTCGAGACCTGACAGTGCAGCCCGAACGTCCAACATGTCGTTGCACCCGGATGACATTCGCAAACTTCCAAAGAGCGATTCAATTGGATCGCTCTTGAATTTTCGAGTGAGCACAAAAGAAAACTTCTCTTCTGTCAACAGATATCTGACGCACGCCACTGTCGACTAGGTAGTTAACAGAATTGCTTCATACGTTTCGGCTGTGAGGAATTCACGAGCATGTCCAGATCTTTTCTTTTATGTCTCCAAGTACATAGGAAAAGTGACCCCAAGCCTTTCAAGCCGCGGATCAGCACTGTCGTCAAATTGACGGCCATTCGGAAAATTGTGGCGTATGTGCTGCGTCGTGTTGCTGACATCATGAAGCACGAACCACCGATAAACGTTCTTCATGAACGAAAGTGTTGGGCCTGCGGCTGAAAATGACAGCGCACAAGTGTGTCCAGCCTGAAGCTTCAGATGTTCCAAGGCTGCGGTTACACTTGGAGGCATGAGCTGGACGGCTCTTGTCGCGTTCATCTTTTCTATGTGGCTCGGATAAACATGCTTCCTGCTTAAAAACCGAACAGGCTTTACAGACAAGCCTTTCTGCAGTTTCGTAGAGGTCTTTTATGTGTGAAGCAGAAATCTCACCTTTCGGGCCAAAGTCACGCGATAGAAACTGTGACCTCACGTTCTTCAGCACGTGACACGGATCAAAGCTAATCAAAAGAATCCTGCTGCGGTCACAGGGGTGTTCAATCCGGTAGGTAAGCAGGCAATTTCCAAGCAGTTTCATGCAATTCACGTTCACTTTATGATTGTCCGTGACAATGCGAACAATCCTAAACCCACAAGCTTCCACTTTTTGCACGACGAAAATCAGCAATTTGTGGAGTTGGGGGCCCGTTAGCCCTTTTGTAAAATAGTAGGCAACTGGAATTCGAAACAAGGTCACCGTTTTGCTCTTCCACCCCAATGTCTACTTGCCCAACAAAGCAGTCACG
This sequence comes from Dermacentor andersoni, assembly GCF_023375885.2. Lineage (NCBI taxonomy): Eukaryota > Metazoa > Arthropoda > Arachnida > Ixodida > Ixodidae > Dermacentor > Dermacentor andersoni. Next base: position 334,894,692 of record NC_092814.1, read on the forward strand.
TTGCTTGTTGTATTGCAACTTCTGCTTTACCCTCATCTCGTCAACGATGAGCGAGCAGACCATTGATTGCGGTTTGTCAAAGTTTTCGGCTTCACATATCAGCCGAGCTTCCACCAGTTTGCTGAAGCCGGTCTCACCACTTGTAGTTCCAATATAGTTGGTTAGGGTCTTTCGGTCTAGAAGCTTCAAAAGCATCTCCCCTCGAATATGTTCATCGGCATTCGTTGATAAATGCCTCAGCACCACACAACGTCGAGTAGTTTCTTCAGACCAGGTAGGCTTTTTTTTGTATTTGGTAATTTGGTCCACGAGAAACAATGCTGAAGCCTCTTTCTCTGCTGCTCTTTCTCTAATGTAGGAAACGCCTGCAGTCAAAGAATCCTCCTGCAGTTTCTTGAGCTCATCTCTGTACTTGTCAATTGTCTGATGTAGTCTCAGTATCTGGCTCCTCAGACCTCTTTCTTTTCTCTTCCATTTGGCCTTTTCGGTAGTGAGCAAAGCAGAGGCCGAATTGCTGTCGACCTGGACACTTTTGTCGCATGAGGCAGCCTGGTCAGCCCTGTGCACGCATTCATTTTGGCACTGTACACCATGATGGTCTCTTGTTCTTCAGGTAGCGCTTGTAGTATCAATCGGCTCCGATTTCAGCTTCGGGACCTGATGTTGCCTGCGTTGCACATGACAACGGTCGCGAGGCAGCATGGCTACTGGTGCAATCATTCGTTGACTGTTCGTTCGCAGCACGGTCACGTTTAGTGATACTTGCCATGCTTCGTTTAATTGTTGCCTTCGGCTGCAAACGTGAAGGGTAGTCTGCAAAGACGGACGGAACTGCATCCTTCTTGAGCCGCCGTTTTTTCCCTTCTATAAGTCTTCTGTTGTGAAATGGCGGCTGCATACTCTAGTGTAGTTTGAAGCTGTATTAGGCGACCAATCACCCCGCCTAATTACTGCAAGCCACCTCTCTCGTATACCAGCGGCAGCTGGTATTTCGTGGAACGAGAGCCCGACAGTCTTTTTCTTTCCGTTCGATTTGCACAATGGTACGCAACAGTAAGACATACTGAGGCATACGGAACACGTGCTTGCGAAATCATGAAAGAAGAACAATACGAATTCAAAGTTTCGCATTGTTAGCGCGGCCGGACAGGCTGCATGTGCAACACGTGCGTGCAAAAGCCTGAGAGAAAAAAAAACGGATACTATGAAATACGAATGCAAGTTTCGCACTGTCAGCGCGGCTGGACAGACTGCATACGGAATATGTACCTGCAAAAGCCTGAGAAAAATCGGAATGCAATCAAACGCGGATGCAAACACGAATTCGTCAGCTTCGTACTGCGCGCGGCCCGTGAGCGCCAGCTTACTATCCTACTCACACAGCGCCGCCATGCGGCGGCGGTAACGCGGGCGCCCGACGGCCTGGGGAGAGCGTTCGCCCAGGCACTGAAAAAATTGAGGGGGCACTGCCGCAGGCTATCGAGCAAGAATAGCGATCCTGAGCGAGGCTAAGGATTAACTAAAGGAAACCGAAAACCTCCAGTCGTTGAAGCAAAGAAGGAAGGAACTATATGCTTGGTTTTACAAGAAAGCTTGACAACTACCTACTTCGGCTTTATAAGATTTTTTTAGGCAGATTTAAGCGCTGTTGCCAAGCTTAAACCGCGGCTTTTGAACCGCAACTGCAAAGCTGAAGGTGAACATGGAGCTGCAGGAATTGCTGCTTGCATTCTGCACTGAAGATATGGGGATCACCGGTCTCATCTGCCAGAATGGAGAACAGTGCACTAGTAAAACCTTTGTGGTGTGCAATAGCATCTATTGCCTGTGTAAATTTGTCTTCAAGCCTCACTACATGCTCATATGCTGCCTCAGTTGGCAGAATGAAATGGCCGAGAGCTTTGCCCTTTATTTCCGCAGCTTTAAACATAATAATTAACTGACTAGGTCTAGCGAGGTAGTGGCTACTTTCCTTAAGGAGTTTATTAGAAGAAAACAAGAAGCTTTAGTACACAGAGTTTCTTAAGGAGGTCATAACATGCGCTGCACTGCATTTTCTTTAGGAATGTGTATATGCAATGTCCACACAAGTAGTAAACTTTGACTCAAGCTCATCACTTGATTCTTGACTACTTTCAGAGGGCCCTTCTGTAAAAGCAGCCCCCGTGGAGTTAGTTGCCCCTTCAGTTGCTGTGTTAAGGTTAGTCAGTGGAAGTGCCTAATTATAAGTGGAGTTAAAAGAACACCCTTGTCCTTCGCGCAGTCGCTGTTGTCAGAAAGCTTCAAAAGGTTTTATACAACAGTGTGCCTGAGTCTGGCAGGACACTGGTAGACATTTAGTGTTTCATTGCAACTGTGCTGCTACCGCAAGAGTCCGAACATACTTTCAAGGGGATCATGGTTCAGCCACCGTATCAACAATTACAACTGAAATTTAAACGACTGCTGGAGGTCTTGTCGTAGCGTTAATGTAGTCTTAGGTTGGCGAGGACAATTTAACTTCCAGGGCCTAATCCAAATGACGGAAGAGTTTAAAAATTCAATGTGCTTTGTGGATGAGGTAATGACGTGTCTAATTTTCTATTCTTTTTTGCGCACTGTGCAGCTGTTCAGGCATCGAGCAGGTTGTTCAATCTTTCTACAAAGCTTCCTGTGTGTATGGCAGTAGGAGGCAAAACGTTAAAGCAATGAAAGCCTCAATTGCCAAATACACACTGTTAATATTCGCGACGCACATTTTACCGTCATGTTACCGAAAGGAGTTTCGTACAAATGCCAGTCAGACATTTTTGGTAGATATTCCAGTTTTAGGCGATGGGTTGACTCGTATACTTTAATTATGTGTTTCCATGTAACAACATCCTTACCCATGTGGGGTTCATATTTCCGCAAGTTCTTCCTAGTACATTTCAACATCTGCGGTGGATCAAACATAAAGCATATTTTCGCCCCAGCCATTTAAAAAGAAAAGATCCTGTAGGACTTATTCCAAGTGCTGTCCCAGCTGCACAATTGTTGCTTGCTTGATTGCAGATCAATGCACTTACATAGAGACTACAATTCTTCAGCTTCCTTACAAGTTCTCTCAATAAATTCAGAACGGGTCCAAAAGGAACTGTGCCTTCACCTGTAAAGAAATCTACACGCTGGAGCCAGCGCTTCTCTATGCCTGACACGAAAAACCGGAATGCTCTGTGTGCTACACGACAAACCCTTTCAGTGCCGCTAGCGACATAACCCCAACATCATTTTTAGAGTAATATTACAGGTTTCGTTTTACATAAATTTCGTCACAAATTAGGACACGCCCTGTCCATCATATCCATTTTTTTTCTTTTACAAAATGCAGCATTTCTGGCATAAATCTTGAGTGATATTGCCGATAACCAGCTTCTTAACGTTTGTACTGATGGAAGGCTCAGTGTTTTTGCCATGTACCTACCTGCCTGCTCTCGGGCTAGTAAAATAGTGGTTAAGGGAAAACTGACGGAACTCTTCTGGCGAGCTTCGTCCGCTTGTCCAGAGGTTGCAGGTGCATTTGTAGAATTTGTAGAAAGTATTTCTTCAGTTACCTGGATGACTCGGCCAATATCCGTGCTGGTAGAATTATGTCTTCATACAATCCACCCTAGACTTGATTGCAGCGACCTTCCATCACCTCGCCGTGGGGGTCATCGCCCCTTGCTCCGGAAACCCAGTTTACTTCATCCTGCCTCGTCGTGCGGGTCATTGCCCCCTCCTCTTTCTTTGAAGCGAGGTGGCTGCCCGACTGGGGTGCCACCACAGGCACTCGGCAAACCTGCTTTTACTTTTGAATAAAGCCAGTCGACTCTCTGTTCTCAGGCAGTTAAAACGTGAATTGCTTGTCTCTGCTAAACCGACCTCCCAACAAATGGTGACTCAGGACCTTTACGTTTTTTTCGAATACTAGCCATGGACGACGCTGCTCCTGCTTCCTCTGAGAGAGACAACGCCACAATTACTTCTCCTGTCATTACTACCGTATGGCATCAGTCGGTAAGGCACTTGATCTGAAAAAAGAAAAATTAGGGAGCCGTTCCACTTCATGAAGGTGCATGACCAGCGATGCTGTAGCAGATGACACAGGGTTAGACAAAGGTACACGCACTTATTTTCATAATTGGTAATGGTAGTGATGATAGTTTTGTGATTACTGTGATATACACTGATTCGTTTGGTTGCAAACTTAGAATCTTGGCCAAAGTGAAATCTATGCACGAATGTTATTGAGTAGCTGAGTGACTTCGATTGGTTAGGCTCTTAAAACCAAACTGTTCCAGCACAAACTGAGTAAACGATTTCTTTTCTGGTTTTGTAATGTCCACACTGACATCTCGAACGATGATCACAGGGGTTGTGTCATCACCGCGGAAGCATGCAAAGTGTGTGGTCAAGAACTTCTCGATCACTTGGGTGTTCCCGGAGATATATACATAGTGGATATCACGATTCCTTCTTTCGTATGTATGGCAGAAATATACCCCCCCCCCCCCCCCCCCCCCCAGTCGGTGGCGTTGTCCTCTTGCGAGTCAAGGGTATATGTCGTACATACATTTTGTCCTTTACGTATATGGTAACGCTTCCGGCTCGTAAGTTCATGTGCTGTTCACAAACGATTCCCGTATACCCATAGACTTGAAACAGTGTATTTTCATTGATTTATTTCATTTATTATTGTTATTATTATTATTATTATTATTATTATTATTATTATTATTATTATTATTATTATTATTATTATTATTATTATTATTATTATTATTATTATTGGCGGAGTGCTTGCAGCCTGCTTCACCTCCACCGCGGCACGGCCCAGAGACACGACAACTGTATTGGGGAGGGTAGAATTATACAGGGCTTCGCTGTAAAAACACGAAATCAACTGCATAATTAAAAGAACAGTAATAAGCGTAAGCTATATTGCAGCATAGGCGAAACCACCATAGGAAGATATGAAGCGCCAGGTACACTACAAGTCGATGAGATATTTAATTATATTGTGCTCACGAAGAACGTTACTCAATGCGAAATGGAAAGATATGTTAAGCTATGGGTGTTTGCCAACTGTGGCAAAAAATTTAGAGGATGCTTAAGCTTTACCTGTAGGACTGGAACGCGATAGCGTTATCGGGTCCCGTTCACGCCGACGCCTAATATTCTGCGAAACAAGGCGCGATAGAAAACAGTGGTGGAACGATCCCGGCGGCAGTGCAGGCACAGCAATGGTTCATACCCCCGTAAGATGGCGGCTACAAGTAGTGCCTCCTCAATGGTTCATACCCCCATAAGCAAAAAAAAGGGGGGTTGTGTTTAAGTTTCCGCATAACAGAATTATGTCTTCTCGTATAACCAAATTAGACACCGAAGCTATCATGTTTGTGGCTTCTGTGTAAGTCGGACTTTACGAATTTTCTGAGGCATCTTTGAGAAATTCAATTAGTTCTGTAACGCCTCTGCGCCACCTGGAGGGCCTGCGTGGTTGTGGTTGGTTTTTTTTTTTTTATCTGACGGCCAATGCCTCCGAAAGCGGATGCCGCCAGCGCATTTTCTACGACACGGAGCTTTTAACGCTGCCGCTTTAAGAAACTAGTAAGTGTTAGGTGCCAATATTATTTAATAACCTCAGTGTCAACTTTTATAACATAAGCTCAGAACGAAAATCTATGAAAGGTAAGAGGAACGTGTGTACACGTTTAGGCAACTATCAGTAAACTGTGCCTGCATTGAAATCGTTCGCTTCCTTCGTTTTGCAAAAAATGTTAATGTGTTAGTGAAGCATTTTAAGACGCAACACATTTATCGTGCCTTTTATTTGCCTCTTGTTTTTTTTTTGTAAATAATGACAACGCGTTATCGCGGCCTTACAATATGCTGCACATTTGCAAGTTTGTTTATTTGTTTTCCAAATTCAAATAATGTCAATGCATTATCGTGGCGGTATAAATCGAATGTATTTACAATGTACCGCTTTAGTTTGCTAGCAAGACAGTCCACTATTTTATGCTTTTTACGTTTGAAGGTGTCTCACCACAGCCTGGTCACCTAACAAGCACTGTGTGCTTAGAGTGACCACGGAACTCATCATGCGACAAAAAGCGAATACAGGTTATTGTTTTGCTTGCGTCGTAAAGAAATGAGTCACAGATCTAATTAGTTCCGATTTCTTGATTAGTTGGTTATACAATTTCATTTCTCGTGGAAATAATTTCCGCCTCTTCGAGTAATCCAATTGAAGCACTACAAATGTGCTGGTTGCGACAGGGTATATTTAAAAATTTGGTTTAGTCAAAAAGATAATTACACCCAATGACATTGCACGAGAAGAAAAAAGTCAAATTAAGTGCCTTCCTTTTCCTGGCTTCATCTGTAGCATTACCACTTCAAAGTTTCCAGAAAGTAAGCTATCAGTAAGAATAAAATGGCGATAATGTTCATGACCAAGCGCATTGTGACGAAAACTGGTGACGGCCATGAAAAGTTCTGGTCGTAAAATTGATGCAGATAATCCATGCCCCTTGCACTCCCAGCAGAGGGCACAAACTGAACAGTCGAAGTATCGATAAAAAATACTACTCATGCTTTCAGATTTTCACACTAACACTTTGCTTCCTTTTTGCACAACAGCCGACAAGCACCTTTTTGTATCCAACAATCCTTCAAAAGCTGGTTCAATCCCCACTTACGGACCAGGTGGATACGAGCAGTCTCACAAAAGTGATTTTTGGTGGCAGTACACTGACCTCATCCGTTATGCGAAGTGTCGTTAAGAAGTTTCGCCTGCCGGGGATCATACAAGGTTTGTTCCTCTGTATTTGGAATATCTACATATAGTAAACCTTACTATACAAAGAAAATAGGGAAAAGAAAAATAGCTGTGGCATTGCAAAGAGGTGGCATTCTTCCAAATGTAAAACTGACGGCGCCAGGATATGCGTAGAATGCATGGCTCGGTCGCAGTTCACAGACGAACTGTTTCTCTTCTGGAACACATTTCGTCCTTCTCTGTGCTTTTCTTGAATTTTCACTGCACTTGTGGGGTCTACCGCCCCCTACATTGCGGTGATGGATGTACAACACCCCGAGGACCCTCCCGGTTCCCGTTCACCTACGGACATCGTTCGAGGAAGCGAGGAAATACATCGAGCAAAAGCGAGGACACAGAGCTGTACTCCGCATCAAGTGACGAGTCTTCAGAGGACAGCTTTTGATTTTTCCAGTGCCGCAAGGCCAAATGAAGAATTATCAACGCATCTTCGGCGTCAAGTTCGACCACCGTGAAAACTGCGCCTCAACGATGGCCTCATTCCATCACGTTTGTGCCACAGAACGCTACTGACAACCTACGTGTCCTCAATAAGCAAGCACTCTCTGTGTATCTAGAAAACACCGTGCCGAACGAGATCAAGGATGTCATGATAAACATTAGAAGAAACATCCTGATGATCCATGTGGTGAACTCGAGCGCGCTGATCACTACAACATGTAACGCAGCTGGTTAACATCAAGGTCCGATCTATAGTGCCAGCGAGTGGTGCCACAATACCAGGAGTCATCTATGACATTGACAATGAAATACATAACGCAGACCAACCAGTTCTCATAAAATCAGCAAGTGAACACAACGTCATTGTGCATGTTAATCGCCTCGGTAACACACGTTGTGTGAGGATAACGTTCAAAGGTTCCATCCTACGTGAAGGTTGGCCACTTTCGCCACCAGGTTCGATCATTTATTCTAATACCAATGCAATGAAGATTGGCCATGTGAAGGGTGTTTGAAAAGGTTCCGCAGTGTGCCGTCGATGCGCCGAAGCCCACTCAGAAGACAACTGCAGCGCAACCACGTTGAACTGTCATAACTGTCAAGGTGATCCCAGCGCCTCTTCGAAAGACTGTACCCGAATCAAGACAGAGATCTCCATTCTCAAACAAAGAGAAAACTCTACCAACAAAGACGCCGCTGAGAAAGTCCAGCGAAGACGACGTCACCATCGAAGGTCCTCACGACGGAAAATATCTACTTTTAAAAAAAGTCGGCTCGTCAAGCAGCACCTTCAGCTGAAGTTTCTGGCACTCAAAACATCGATGTTGGAGAGGAGAAAACTGCCAAATCTCTCTCTACAAAGGAATGGACGCCACTTACGCGTACACGGCCGGCAGAAGATCCGCAGTAGAAGCCGCCCCCAGTACAGCAAGGTGCTGCATCCGAGGAGTCGCAGAAAACACATGAGCAAGTGGTAGTACTTCTTAGGTCGTTAATGAATGCCATTCGCGTGTTGCTAAACAACATGCACATGCCGTCTGCCAGAAGTACGCTTCGAGTACTGGACGCTCTGAGTCCGGTGCTGCAACCCTTGAGTAGATCATGGCTCCCCAGCCACTGTATTTCAGGGATGAGGTCCGAAAAGCAGCTATTTTTCAGTGGAATGCCCGCGGACCAGAGCGCGCATTTAGAATTTCCGTCGGTTCATGTATGCCAGTTTGTTTCCCATTATGGTCATTAGCAAGCCGAACTTATCGAACACGATCAGGCTTTCTGGATACGAATCGTTTATGTCGTCAAAGTTTGCTGAAAACAGTAAGGTTTTGGTGTTTATTCGCCATGACCTAACTTACATTCATCAGCCTGTGTCACCTAATGGCGATAATCAATATATATGCCTAACAGTTAAGAGAAATAATTTTACGTTTACTGTTGTGGGCGCCTACCTATCTGCGTGAAGTCGATTTGGTCATAAAAGACTGCGAGACATCTTTTCCTCACTCCCGATCCGTGGGTCATTATTGGAGACTTCAACGCCAATGATACACTCTGGGGAAGTTTGAAGATGACCGCTTAGAGGCAGATGCATAGTATATTTCGCCTCTAGTAATGAACTTTGGCTGTTGAATGATGGAAGTCCTACGTTTCTACGTAGCTCCACATACAGCAGCTGTCTTGACTTGGCTTGTGTCTCACGAAGTCTTGTCAGACATGGAAGGTGGTTTGCGGACATAGAGAAGCACAGAAGCGACAATATTCCACGTACGTGAAGATCAGGGGATTGTCTCCTTCCAAAATACGAGATACGATCCAAAGAGCGGACTGGAATACATTTCAGTCTGTCATGGAAGAACACTGCGAAGCCAATCCACCTTTCGACTTGGAAGAGGCAATCAAGAGTGTGGTGCAAGACACTATGCGTACTGTAACATGCTCTTCAAAACTGACGGAATTTGATGTGGAGCTAGAACGTCTTCGAGCAATCCTACGACATGCTGATCGAAGGTAACGACACACGAAGGCAATGGACGATTTACGGACCCCCAGACGCACGCGAAAGAAGATGCAGCGCCGGTTAGACAAGCTCGAATCGCAACGCTGGACTGCCACCTGAGTTGCTAGATCCACGCAAGCCTTTATCGCAACTATGCAGAGCGGTGCGAGGTCTCCGGACGTCCCACGTACAGCGGTTCCCATTCAAGGCTCTAGCCCACTCTTAAAAGAGGCCGGAGATTGACGTGGCAGAGGAGCTCTACGCCAAATTATTTATCCAACTCACAGCTTCCAATATTCCACCGCCTTCGAGTAGTTGTCCGCCACGACGTGATCACCGCATGGACCTACCATTCTCAATCCACGAACTTAAGGCAATATTAGCTTTGTTTGGCTGTAAATCAGCGCCAGCACCTGAAGGAATTTCCTACCAAGCTCTGTGTCACCTGGATGAGCGAGCAAGTGTTCTTCCCCTTGAGCTGTTCAATTAATCTTGGAAAAGTGGCACGCTACCCATAAGCTTGAAGACGAGTCGCCTTGTTCCACTGCTGGAGCCTGGCAAGTCGCTGTTGCAACTGTCATCATATCACCCGATTGCTTTGGCAAGTTGTGTGGGCAATGTAATGGAGAGGATCATCCTAGGACGCCTGGAATGGTACTTGGAGTACCACAACACCTACCCGCATTCCATGGTGTGCTTTCGACGTGGTCGATCACCAATCGATAACATCGTCGACGTGGTCACCTACGATCAGCATGAGAAATACCGTAAGCGTCTATGCGCTTCTTTTCTCCTCGGCGTCAAATGGGCGTATGAAAACGTTACCCATGAAGTTATCCTCTCTGTTATCGTAGAGGTAGAAGTGGGTGGTCGGATGTTTGAATGGATACGCAGCTATCTCTCCATAGGATCTCCATACGATACTGCACTCCCATAATTTGCCGCTTAGTGACCCAATGGTTGCTGCAGCTAGACGATACTGCGCTCGCATACTTTTCCGCTTAGTGACCCAATGGTTGCTGTAGGTAGACGAAACTGCGCTCGCATTCTTTGCCGCTTAGTGACCCAATGGTTGCTGTAGCTAGACGATACGTATTGAACAGCTCAGAAGTTGCTTGCAGTTGCCACAATTAGAGAAAATATGCGTTTAAATATCCTAACTTTTGAATGAGTTTTACTTTTCGTACGGAAGAGTAGCTTTCATAAAATGCGCAGTAATGTTAGGCTTTTTTGGGTTTATCTTCTGAATTCGTTTAGTAGATCAAGTACACGAAAATTCACTCAAAAGAAATGCCTCACACGGGTGTCGAAGGATGGTCCATAATTGCGCAATCACACCAGCGATGCGGTGAATAAACATCCTCTCGCAAGTTTTAAGGACTAATTTATAATAATTAAAATATGCCTTATCCGAAACATTGCGCTTAACGGAAAACCGCAGCTAAAAGTACCACGCAGCCCTTCATTGCAGGTGTACCTGAAGCTTTCCCGTGCGTAGAGCTCGCAGAACCTAGGAGCCTTTATAACCACGTCCTCCATTCTGAAGCAGCTTCCTTGCATGGCCGCTGCAAAAACTAGCGGCGCCTTGTTTGTTCTTTGTTCTGCAAAATCATAACGAGGATGTGTACTTAGTAAGCTACAGCTCTAAAAAAAATTAGATTATGAGGTTTTACGTGCCAAAACCACTTTCTGATTATGAGGCACGCCGTAGTGTGGGACTCCGGAAATTTTGACCACCTGGGGTTCTTTAACGTGCACCTAAATCTAGTACACGGGTGTTTTCGCATTTCGCCCCCATCGAAATGCGGAAGCTACAGCTCTAGACCGTTGTTGTCCAATACTTAGGAATATATAATGTGCACTCAGAACCTCAGCTGGTATTCGAACTGTTATCAGAGAAAAAAAAACGTATGCTGAAGACCTATTGAGAATAGCCGTCGCTCTTCAACGATGAAAAAAAGACTGTTAGCAATTAAAGTCAGCCTAGCCTTGCATGCAGCTGTGGACTAATAGGCCTAGAGATAAATAAGAAAATAAGGTGTCTGAAATGAAGAAAAGGCGGCGGAACCCATCTTATGATGACTGTCGACGGCAGTGTATTTAGCATTTATCAATATGGCGACAACGGATTGCCACCGTCAAAGCGAGTTATGTATGATGCGTGTACTGCAGCAGGATTCCTCTTTAGCGCTTCGCTAAAACACTCGGCGCCATCTAGCGCCACCACCGCGGAGCCTGCGCGTTGCATCCGAAATGCATGGAGCGGCGGTCTGTGCGAGCGCTGCGAAAGGCGTCATGAGGTAACTGAGCTTCTCTCTCACTTTGCCTAATAAAGATTTGCGTAATAAAGGTTTGTGGCGGAACCCATCTCACGATGACGGTTGACGGTAATCCGATTAGCATCCAAGCAATGTAGCGACACACGATATTGATGAAGTCACGTTTATTTATTAGCTGCAATGGTCATTCCGAGAGTTTCCCTGCTTCGGCTATATACAATAGTCAGTGTCTCCAGTGACAGGCCACATTTATGCGGCACTCGCTTGCCAAAGTCGCCAATGAGCCCGACGGCGGGAATATGAATATTTGACGACAACGCAGCTCGACGAAGGAAATACGAAGGCGGAGTGACATAGATGGAATGGCAAAGGCGGCATGACGACGACAGCGTGACAGCAACGAGATGACAATTCATATATACTGCCGATAATGTAATGAGGGCAGCGTGATGACGCCGATATGAAGACAATGGAATGAATATGAGTGTAGAACGACAACAGCATGACGACAACCTGATGACACAGGTGGATAGATGACGGCGAACGGACAATGATGGCATAAAAATGGCGGCATAATCCCGATTAAATGACGACAGCACGATTACGAGAGAATTAACAAGACACAATGCCCTCAATTTAACGACGTAGGAAGTAGAATTGCGGCGACATGGAGATAATGGGTGGATGTTTCTGAACCGATGATGGTGTTCAACGAAGATGACACAAAGGTAAGGATATGACGACGACAGCATGAATAGTGTGGTATTAAGGAGTTGTAATGAAGACAATGGAATCGCCACGACGGCATCACGATGCAGGTATGACAACGAATGCATGAAGGATATGACGACAATGGCATGACGACTACACGTCGCCAATCAGGTTACAAACATGGATTAACCATGATGCAACAACTACGACGGCATCGCGACCATGACCACATACCTACTGGCTCAAGCTATTAGACAACACATGCAACTGGGTTAGCGTAGGAGGCGTAACGGCGATGGCACGACCACAGTCAAATAACGAAGTTTGATGATGGTGGACTAACCATGAGAACATACCGACCATGCCCGTGACGACAGTGATATGATGACCACTGTGTGACGAAGATGGTGCGGCGACGACCACATAACGTGAGTTGGATGACGCAGCTGGAATAACCGCGACGGCATCAGGACGACTGTATGAGAACGAATGCATGATGACGACGGCATGAAGAAAGTCGTATGACTAAGCTTGAGTGGCGGTGAAGAACGATCGCAAGGGCATCACGATAACGGTATGACAATGAATGCGTGACAACAATATGACGATGATGGCGCGGCGATGACGGCAAGACGAGAGTCAGATGACAAAGCTATAATTAAGACGATGTAATGACTCTGCGACGGCGTCACGACCACGACCAAATCCCTAGTGGTCCAAGCTATTAAACAACTTAGGGCACATGGTCAGAGTCATTGAGTTTCTCACTACATTACCTAGAGGGAAATCTGGCGCTGCTGCGCTGTGGTATGCATGGGAATGCCGGTATATTGTGGATTCGGATTGGCATCGTTCTCGTAGAGACAGGACACCTTGAAGACGCGCTTGGCAAGTACCGTTCCGTCTGTCACAATGATTCATTTTCTACTAGAACAGCACGTGAAAAGCTGTTTTAGCTTTATTATTACGCGAAAACATGTTTTGTTTAACTATGAGAACTTGTTATTGTGTGTACGACTACATGTTACGTAAAAAGTATCAGCGGGCCGCTAAAGTTGGAGGACAGACGACAAGGTTCGCGCTCGCTTTGAAACAGTTGGTCTTCTGTTCTTGATTTTCTTCGCTTGGTCATGCATCGTGGGTGAGTAAAGATGTAATATGCGTGAATGGAAACATTTTATGAAGATTTTACTTTGAGAACGCGTTATTTGCGTAGCCATATCCACGTTTTAGACGAAGCCTCTTACAACACCAGCCAACACGAGCCTCGCAGACACATATACCGTCATTCCCATGACGGCACGCTGCCCCCTTAAGAAACTCCCATAGACGGTGGCGCCAGATTACCCTCTAGGTGTTATAGCGAGAAACTCTATGGTCAGAGTAGCAAGCGTGACGACGACAGCATGACGAAGTCAGATCATGAAGCTGGAATGACGACGATGAATAACCACAATGGCATCAGCACCTTGACCACATTCCCAGTAGCCCTATCTTGAAGACAACGTGGGTCGCCGTGTTGGCGTAAGAGGATAGATAGATAGATAGATAGATAGATAGATAGATAGATAGATAGATAGATAGATAGATAGATAGATAGATAGATAGATAGATAGATAGATAGATAGATAGATAGATAGATAGATAGATAGATAGATAGATAGATAGATTCAAAATAGGTGAAGTAGGCAAAGAACGCTAATCGCACTAAAAATCATCGTGCCTGTCTTTGCAGTTTACGGTATGACGGAGCTCACCGGGGGCACCACGCTTTCGGCACCACAAGTTGATGACGTCAAAAGCGTGGGAAGGCCGCTACCGTTCAACGAGGTCAAAGTAAGCAAAATATTCCGATATAGGTAGCTACTTTTAGCGTCAGGTAAAGCGCAAAAACCTCAAAACATTGTGGCACCCAGGGATCCATTGTTGTATTTGCGCCTGTAGAGTGGCGTGTCTCAAGTGGGAATGCCCTTGCGCAGTGCGGACACAGAGATGGGCACGCCCGCAATAGGAGAGAGTACCTCATACGACTCGGCTGCGCATGTCCCCCCCCCCCCCGCGTGTACCTAGCGAGAAGTATCCTGTTACTGTGCGTCAACGTGGCGCAAGTTTTAATCAATGTCAGACGAGGGTGCCTTCTGGGGTTCGAATGGCCGTAGTGGTGCCAGTCTACAGGTCGCGAAATGTGAAACGAGAAGCGTACCACAACATTTGTTTGATCAGATTACTCAATGAGAATGTTTTACAATATCAGAAAACAATGTTAAATCAGAATACTGCGAAATAAAGCAGCAAGTCAGTTTGAGGTCATTTGAGCAGACAAAACAGCCAATGTTTATTCTTTTTTTTTTCAATTTTACAATATATTGGTTGGTTCTTTGTGACCTGTAATGGTCCATTGCTTCTGGCGCAAGAAATAGCAGGCCTGTGCAAGCCTTTGTACAACTAATATGTCGTGCAGAACGACGTTGCTCACTTGAGCATGCCGTTTTCGTGCAACATTTTAAATCCGTAAACCTTTCTTTGCCTACCCAACCAGAAAACCCGTCCGTCTCTTTCTCAGGAAGGATGAATCGCTATAAACAAATTAATCTGTGAAAAAAAGATTCGAACGCAAAAAAATAATGACCCACGATTACGATACTCCCTAATGCGAAATTTACGCGCAGCTCTATGCTTATTTTCATTTTGCAATATATTGAGGCAGCGCACGGATCACCGCAGCGACTGCAAGACCTGCGGTGTGGGGCGCTATACTACAAGCGACGCGTATATACACTGGTCAAACAGTTGCCGCTTCCCGGCAACTGAAGCTAATGCAACCGTAACGTTTACCGGGAAGCGCTTGCGGCGAACGCTATGTGATAATGCGAACTTTCTGGTTCTTTTTAGCTAGAAAGAGTTTTAGGCAGAGGTCGTGGATCATCATATTGTGACGATTGTGACGTCGGGGCGAACGCGTAAAATATGCTCTATCTCGACAGGGATAGCGCCGTCATCTAAGTGCGGCGAAGCAAAGCACTGCGTCATGGCACTAACGAGCGCCGACAGTGAGCGCTTCGGTTGTTTCAGCGCGGCGGAGGCTCCAACGCCGTGTATCCTGGTGTAGGCAGTGTAGGTCGCCTGCGGAGGTAACGACGCTGTTTCTGCACACGGTTTGTCTTTCGCGTCCGGTTAGCCTGTGGCGCCTTGTCGCACACAGAGTGAAGCTTCAACATGCATCAGCATGGGCGCTATAGCGTAAAGCTATTCCCAACTTTTCTATTCCAATTCTGCAATCATCCTTTTGCGATTAACAAAATAACTTTTGGACCACGTCCATTTCACCTGTTTGTCACGCGACGTCACGAAAACCGCGATAGCTCCCCATCATTAGATGGGGAGCTATCGCGGTTTTCGGCACGTGTACGACGTGTAGACACTGATTATGTGTGATCGGATCGAACAACAGAAAAATAGTTATTTCTCATTCGCCACCTTTTCGCCACTAGCCCTCGGCTATTTGTCAAAAGTTTTCGTTCTGCAGCCACTTCACTTGCCTGTTACACGACATCACAAAACCGCGAAAATTCACCGCGTCAAAGTGACGTGTACGCGTTAAAGATAAATTAATATGCCGAACAAAACTGCATTTTCTTCTGAATAGCCGCAGGCGGCCCGGTCCCGAAAGGAATAAACGATGGCTGCGGCCGAGCACTCAGGCATTGCCTACTCGCACCTGCCAGAGAAAATGGGTTTATTCACGTATAATAAACCTTCTTGCGTGGTGTGTAACGTGTTGGAGCACTTTCGGCACATTTACGACCTTGTCCTGCGAACTCTTCCTTGCTGAGGATCCATTTCAGCGGCATTTTTAACGTTCCTTTGCACGTCTCCGCGATTTTCGACAAGCCACCATAAGCTAAGTAAGGGAAGCGGATCAATGGCAGACAGCAGCAGCACCCTTTTCATTAGGTTATCTATTTTCAGTGCGCAGGCTCGGCCCCATCGAAACCCTGTCCACTTGAGCGTGCTCCTAGCCTCCTGACAGCCAATTAGAAAAGAAAAACCGCTCAGTGCCGGAAATGTGATTCGTTTTGAAAGCAAAGAAAACTGACCTCCTATAAACTGAAAGCGCGTTTGATTGGGCTGTTAAGGCAACGCTGCGTGTCACTGCCCGATGCTTGCGTCGGCGGTTACGCAAATTTGACGTCAGGAGATTGGAATAAAAACATATTGGAATCGTTTTACGTTATAGGGCCCCATGCTTACACGCCGCCTACTGCTTCACTTGCAGTTAATTTCATTTCCCTTTATTCTCTGGTAGCTTCAACACTAGTTAAGGAGGGAAGGTGTTTTAAGGTCCGAAGTCGGCGCCCCTCGATGGTTCGAATGCACGGTGGCAGCGCAAAGGAAGAGCCGTTGTCCGGTAAAGAGACGCTTTATACAAACGCCGAGGCGTCTGTCAGAGTCTAAGCCCGAAACTCCGCTCTCTCCCACGCAACCAAAGCATGACTTTTTAACCACTCAGCTGCACAAAAGAGTTACAGAC